>NC_044332.1:54926457-55259791 GCF_007399415.2 Gopherus evgoodei
ATCTGATTACAGCACAGTTTCTCCCTGACCCAGCTTGCATTGTAGTTAATAGTTGTAACATGTATCTGTTGCAACTGGGCTGCATAAGTGGATGAAAGGTATATGACATGGGTACAACAGAAACTGTCCAGGCAAACATTTTTATGTGATGTAACAGGGTTAAAGGCCAACTGTATGATAACCAGATCACCTGGTTTGGTTATATTTGTAGGATAGACGGTCTTATAGAGACCTATGACCAGATCTTACCTCCCCTGCAGTCAGTTGCAAAACTGCCATTGATTTAGAAGAAAACCCATAATTCTGTATTAGTAAAACTAATAATCAAAAGGTTCAGTTTTATCAACAATTCAAAGCAGACAGCAAGAGATACAGACAGTATCACTAATATTATTTCCAGATGGTACTAAAACCAAGTCTAAGGTGCCAATCCTGCAAAGATTTCTGCATATGCTTAATTTTATGCACCATAAATAGATCCATTTAAGCCTTATTGATTGTGTAAAGTTAAGCATGTGCATAAGTCTTTTCAGGGTTGAGGTTTATAATATCAGGGAAAAAATAAATTTTATTTTAAAAGCTAAACTATTAATACTTACTAAAATATTAATTATAAGTTTGAGTATTTTAATGTATTGCACTTAATTTTTAATCATCTGCATGGACTTCTGTTACAATAAGAGTACAAAAAAATCTCCAAATATATTTTAAAAGTGTTTTACATTATCAGAGATTTATTTTGACTGTATGCCACAAAATAAAAGTGGAAACAAAAAATAAGACAACCACAGTCAGGTTCTGATATTAAGTTTGTTCAGCTTAATTTACTTCCTATAATATTTTTCATTTCATGTTAGATTAAGATTATTCAATGGAGAGTTACAGTCAAAAGATTTTTTTAATATAGTTTCAACATCTTGATATACAAACTTGGAAAACAATTGGGTCTAATTCTTTCACTCCTTACTCAGGCAAAACTCCAGGCATATTAGTGGGAGTTCCGGCTTCGTTCAAAATATTGGTAGGCCTCACATATGAAAGAGATGTCCAAAAGTTATTCTGGGTGCAGAGCAATAATGGAGAGTAGTTACAATATAACTGAAATTACAAATCTTTTTCAACTTTTAAGTTGTTAAATCATAATAATTACAAAAACTGTGACAGCTTGAAAACTCCACAAAAATGAAAAAAACAAAACAAAAAAACAACCCACCCCCCCTCACACAATAGAAACTATACAATTAGAAAGCAAAGAAACTTACATTCCCAGACATTTTGTCCAGCTCACTCATGGCCTCATGTATAGCAGCTTCTAAATGGTTATTTAGCTTTCCGCTTCTGGAGTGAAAAAAAATTACTGTCAATGATTGTTTAAAATGGGAATACCCCATTTTCAAAGACTGTAGATAATCAAAATACATACATAAATAGCCCATATTCTACTAACTTCATTCAGCATATAGATCTCCCATTGACAGCTAAGGAATCATTTGTGCAAATAACAAGAGTAAGTTATGGCCCATATATGTGTTCTTCTTTAAAATAAAGGCTTGTGTTATCACTTTGTTTTATTTTATTTTTAAAGATAAGACTTCTATAAATTAAACAGGAATTATAATTTCTGCAAGAGAAAACATATATATAAACAGAATGCAAAAGCATATGATATCACTATATTGATTTTCTGTATTTTAATGCAAAAATGTAGCATTTTCTGCTGTTTGACAGCTGTCAGCGTTAAAGTTTGTTTTTTGTTTTTGTGTTAAGCGAGCAGTAGGTATTACAGAACAGGCTCTCTTTCGTGAACTTGACCCTGAGCAGTCATTATGCATGCCAAAGAACAGTCATTCCCTTAAGATTCAGCTATTTTGGGCTACTTCACAGGATGACAGAGTAACTGACTAACCCTTAATGCTGGCCTGCCTTTACCTGCTTCCCACACTGCATTTACTCTGTAGCTGGAGAGTAAATACTTTACAAGAGGGCAGTTGAAAAATAATACAGGCTGACATCCACCTGGAGAACGACACTGTTCTGCAAGGTTTTCATTTTTCTCCAAATACTTGGAGCTCAAGTGTGAATGTGTCTCTACGTTTAGTTAGCCATGGGAGAGAAATCCCATTGTCGCTCTGAATCGTGGCAAACACACACTGCCGCCCACTGTTTTTAGCCAAATCACTGTGCAGCTCAGTTCACTTTTGAATATTACACTCACTGATTCAGTTTATATGCATCATATTTATTAAAAGTAGTTTTCCATTTTAAACACCACACTCAGCATTCTGGGTCACATTTTTGTGGCTTTTTGACTGGAACTTCCAGAAGTGTCAAATTATCAAACAGTATTTCAAACACATTATTAGGGTCATTCCCGCCCTGCAACAAACATAATTTGTTGACAACTTTTTAAGCTCTAGGCTTATATATTCAGCTGGGCTTCATTTTTAGTATCCAGGGGAATAAATTAAAATTGAAATCTAGACACTGCACTTTCAATTCCTAGCTGGAAAAAAAAAATGAAGTGAATTTGAAAGGTAGCAGACTGATTGCCCTGGAGATTGGCCACTTGATCTATTGTTTATCTGTCTCTGGTACTTACATGCAGAGGTGAAAGTAAGCCAGTCCAGTCTGGAGTACCGGCAAGAGCCAGTACACCGTGCCGGACTTCACCGGCTTCCGGAGCAGGGATTTAAAGGGCTTTGGGCTTCCCGTCACAGCAGGCAGCCCAGAGCCCTTTGAATCCCGCCCGCAGCTCTTGCGGCCGGGCTGGGGCTGGGATTTAAAGGGCTCAGAGCTCCCTGCAGCGGTGGAGACTTAAAGGTCCCGGAGCTCCGAGGTGGCCGGAGCCCTGGGCCTTTTAATTTGCCCATGAGCCCTGGGGCTCCCAGCCACCTCTGCAGCTGAGAGCCCCGGGTTGATTTAAAGGCCCTGGGGCTCCCAGCCACAGCAGGTGCCCCATGGCCTTTAAATCTTGAGGCCACGCCTCTTCCGGTTGAGGCCACGCCCCCTCAGGACTCCAGCAGTACCGGTAAGTCCTGTACGTTACTTTCACCTCTGCTTACATGGCCCCATTGCCCCAGTATCTGAGCACCTCACAATCTTGAATGTATTTATCTCCACAACAGCCCCATGAGGTAGCAATGTGCTGCTATTTCCACATTTTACAGATGGAGAACTAGGGCAAAGGACTTCACTGAGTTGTTCCACATCACACAGGGAGTCTGTGGCTGAGCAGGGAACTGCACCCAGGCAGCCTGAGGCCCTAGCTAGTGCCCTAAACATTGGGATGATCCTTCTTCATTTCAGCAGTGCAGGACCAAGTCCATTATCCATGGAACAATCCCCTTTTACATTTCAGCATTTTATAAAGTTTCACTTTGTTTTGTTTTGTTTGTTGGGCGCTTTAAGATAGATAATTATGTTACTTGGGCCATGACTGGAAGCCCCACCACAACCGAAGACAGACAAGGGTTCAAAAGGAATAAAAAAAGAACCGTTCTACAGTAATTCCATCCACCCCAGCTAGTCCACATATTGAGTTCAGTAACTAGCAAAAGCAACTGCTAGATCCCATATAAAGAGCAGGGACAGCTGTGACTCATCCATTACCTAAAGAAAATATTCCATGACACATACTAACATCTTCTCTGTACTATACCCAAGCTTGGATCAAATGGAACACACAAAAATTCCCACATTCCACCCATTTTTATTATTCTGCAATATGCAAAAGCATGCTGGGCACTTTACAGAACAGACAGAAAGACATGACTCCTTCCTGAAAGACTCATTAAGACTTACCTACATGCAAAGTTACACCAGTTAACTAAATGTCTGATTTAAAAATTGATTTGATTAAACAGTGAAGAAAGCTATGTGGAAATTCTTAAACTAATATAAATCTGGCTTATATTGATTTAACTTAAATTGATTAGGAACAGATTTAAACAACTGAAATAAGCCACTTTTAAACTGAACTACTAAATCAGGGATTGAAATTGGTTTAACTAACTTGCTTTAAAAAACAAGTTTAACTTAAACTGGTATAACATCTATTTGTAAACAAACCCTTAGACATGATGCAATGAATATTTACAATAAACATGCATGAAGAGAATGGGGGAAGGAAGACTGAAGGTTAAAGAAACAAGACCATGTTGTTCATTTTAGATATAGAAACATTCTGATGGTTCAGGTGCCTCTGTGACCACTTTCTCAATCACCTTCTGCCGAAGTGGGAATAGAACTTGTGAGCCTTTAAATTAATTTCTTAATAGGACTAATGGTTTTATGATGAACACAAGATAAATCATTTGGCATTTAATTTAACTGATATAGCAATAATTTTTTAAAAAGTGTCAAGCACGAGTATTCATTTTCACTGATACAATCTTGAATTCATAATAGGAAATCTTCCTATACGGTAGATCTCAGGTTTCCAAACAATGTGTTCTTTCAAGCTGGCTTGGAAAGCGAGTATTTGACCAAAGCTGCAGCAGATAACTGTTTTCTCTGCCTGGAAGTAGATCAGTATATGGAGGTACTTCAAAGATAAACAAGTGTTTGAGGGTATGGCTACACTGGAGAGTTGCAGCGCTGGTGGTGGGTTTACAGCGCTGCAACTTACTCACTGTCCACACTTGCAAGGCACATACAGCTCTGCATCTCCCTGGCTGCAGCACTGGCTATACTCCTGCTCTGCCTGGGGAATAACGATTGCAGCGCTGCTCATGCAGCGCTACTCCGCCAGTGTGGCCACCAAAAGCGCTGTAATTGGCCTCCGGAGTATTTTGAGGTATCCCAGAATGCCTGTTCAGCCACTCTGCTCATCAGTTCGCACTCTACTGCCCTGGCCTCAGGTGACCCGCCCTTTAAATGCCCTGGGAATTTAAAAAATCCCCTTCCTGTTTGCTCAGCCAGGTATGGAGTGCAATCAGAATCTTTCCAGGTGACCATGCCTCCACGCGCCAAACGAGCCCCAGCATGGAGCAATGGCGAGTTGCTGGACCTCATCAGTGTTTGGGGTGAGGAAGCTGTGCAGTCACAGCTGCGCTCCAGCCGTAGGAATTACGATACCTATGGGCAGATCTCAAGGGGCCATGACCGGTACGCGGTGCAGTGCAGGAGCTGCGGAGTGCCTATTGCAAAGCCCACAAGGGAAACCGCCGCTCTGGTGCTGCCCCCACGACCTGCCGTTTTTACAACGAGCTGGACGCGATACTTGGGGGTGACCCCACTGCCAATCCAACGACCACGATGGACACTTCAGAGCCGGGGGGGGAGGAGGGGGAGGAAACCGAGAGTGAGGGTACTGGGATGGAGGGAGACACCCCGGAGTCCCAGGAGGCATGCAGTCAGGAACTCTTCTCAAGCCAGGAGGAAGGTAGCCAGTCGCAGCAGCCGGTACTTGGTGAAGGACAAGCAGAGGAGCGGGTTACCGGTAAGCGGCTTTTATTTTCAGGATGGAAATGTTTTGGGAGAGGAGGGAGGGTTAGGGCTGCATGCATGCATGCCTAGATGTGGAATAGCCCATTGATGTGGTCTATCATGTCGCGGTAATCGGCCTCAGTAATCTCTTCAAAAGTTTCAGCCAGAGTGTGGGCAATGCGCTTGCGCAAGTTTATAGGGAGAGCCACTGTGGTCCTCGTCCCAGTCAGGCTAACATGTCCGTGCCACTGTGCCGCGAGGGGTGGGGGGACCATTGCTGCACACAGGCAAGCTGCATAGGGGCCAGGGCGGAATCCGCATTGCTGTAGAAGACCCTCCCGCTCTTCCCAGGTGACCCGCAGCAGCGAGATATCTTCCAGGATTAACTCCTGTGGAAAATGTTGGGAGACTGTTCAGTGTAGATGCCCCTGCAGCAGTTTGCTTTCCCCAACACACAGAAACCCCTGCACATCCCTGAAGCAATCAGTCCCCCTTACTCACCATTTCGTGGCTCCTGTGGGTTGTGTGCGCTCTGTTTGGTATGGGAAAAGTATGCTAAAGTGAAGACTGTAAACTCCTTCACTGTTGGGAATAACTGTCTGGGTGAGATTATAAACAATGCAGCCTCTGTTAACTGTTGCCATTTTTGCCTTTCGAAAAGTGTCCTTGACTACTCGACTGCCCGTATCATCCACTGCTCAGAGGCTACAAAATCTCAGGAAGAAGCCGCGAAAAAGCAAAGAAGACATGCTGAAAGCAGTTATGGATCACTCTGCCAGAGAGAGTAAAAAACTGCAGGACTGGAGACAAAGGGAAAGCATGCTCCGCCAGAGAAATGCAGCGGCTAAGAAGAAAAGCACAAAACAGCTGATAAGCATCCTGGCGCGCCAAGCGGACTCTATCCAGTCACTCATAGCCATGCAGGCAGAGCACTACCATGCCGGGGCCCCCGGTCCCAAAGCTCTTTCCCTTGTGCCCCAATGTCAGCTCCCACCCCCCTTCCCCAGCATCCAGGTTCTTACCACCACCAGCTGCCCCCAAAACCTGTACGTTCACCAACCAGCCCTGAGAACTAAGATCCTTACCCTCTGCACTCAACCCCCATCACCATGCAGTATAGGCATCCTGAAGTGCAGCAGTCATTGCACAGCACTCCAGACTGGACATATTCAAACCTGTGATTGTACAGTTCACCACCCCACCCCCTTGCCCTTTTAGGTTCCCAAAATGTTGTGTGTCTGTCAAGAAAGTTATTTTCTTTTCAATAAATGAATTCTTGGCTTTGAAAATAATCTTTATTATTGCAGAAAGTTAAAGATATCGTAGCCCAGGAAAGAAACAGGCACTGCAAATCATTTCAGGAAAAATAGATTCCTACTAACATTGTAGCCACTGCACTTCATTCCCATGCAAGGCACCAAACATTACTGTTGGTTTTCAGCCTCAAATTCGTCCCTCAAGGCATCCCTAATCCTTGTAGCCCTGTGCTGGGCCTCTCTAGTAGCCCTGCTCTCTGGCTGTGCAAATTCAGCCTCCAGGCATAGAACCTCGGAGGTCCATTCCTGACTGAATGTTTCACCCTTCCCTTCACAAATATTATGGAGGGTACAGCACGTGGATATAACTGCGGGGATGCTGCTTTCCCCCAAGACTAGCTTCCCATACAGAGATCGCCAGCGCCCTTTTAAACAGCCAAAAGCACACTCCACAGTCATTCGGCACCGGCTCAGCCTGTAGATGAACTGGTCCTTGCTCCTGTCAAGCTTCCCTGTATACGGTTTCATAAGCCAAGGCATTAACGGGTAAGCAGGGTCTCCAAGGATCACAATGGGCATTTTGACGTCCCCTACTGTGATCTTCCGGTATGGGAAAAAAGTCCCAGCCTGCATCTTCCTGAACAGGCCACTGTTCCGAAAGATGCGTGCATCATGCACCTTTCCAGGCCAGCCTGTGTTAATGTCAATGAAACACCCACGGTGATCCAGAAGCGCCTGGAGAACCATAGAGAAATACTCCTTCCGATTAATGTACTCGGATGCTAGGTGGGGTGGTGCCAGAATAGGAATATGCGTCCCATCTATCGCCCCTCCACAGTTAGGGAAACCCATTTGTGCAAAGCCATCCAGAATGTCCTGCACGTTCCCCAGTCACGGTTCTTCTTAGCAGGATGTGATTAATGGCTCTGCAAACTTGCATCAACACAATTCCAATGGTCGACTTTCCCACTCCAAACTGGTTCGCGACCAATCGGTAGCTGTCTGGAGTTGCCATCTTCCAGATTGCAATAGCCACCCGCTTCTCCACTGGCAGAGCAGCTCTCAATCTCATGTCCTTGTGCTGCAGGGTGGGGGCGAGCACAGCACACAGCCCCACGAAAGTGGCTTTTCTCATCTGAAAGTTCTGAGCCACTGCCTGTCATCCCAGACTTCCGTGACGATATGATCCCACCACTCAGTGCTTGTTTCCCGAGCCCAAAAGCGGCGTTCCATGGTGCTTAGCATTTCCGTGAATGACACAAGCAATTTAGTGTCATACGCATCAGGCGACTCGATATCATTGTCGGACTCCTCACTGTCACTTTGGAGCTGAAGGAATAGCTTAACTGTCAAACGTGATGTGCTGGCGACACCCATCAGCAAAGTCCTCAGCAGTTTGGGCTCCATTTCCCACAGAAATCGCGCTACACAGAAACCGTTGGGAGACTCACAATGGCGCCAAACGTGGATGGGAAAACAGTGACTGCTGGGATGTGAAGCGATGCACCACGGGGCGTTGGGACAGGAAGCGGAATGACCCACACCCTTCCGTCCCCTTCCCACAACCCACGACGCCAAAATGGGACGAGGTGCTCTGCGAGATAGCTGCCCAAAATGTACCACTCCCTACAGCGCTGCAAATGGGGCCACACTGCAGTGCTGGTAGCTGTCAGTGTGGCCACACTGCAGTGCTTTCCCTACACAGCTGTATGAAGACAGCTATAACTCCCCACGCTGTACAGCTGTAAGTGTAGCCATACCCTTTGACTTCCTCAATAGGCTGACTCCTTCCTAGACATTCATCTGTTTCTACCCAGAATACCACTCATTAACTACAGAAGATCTTAGAGAGGTAATAACATGTTTTCTGTCTAGAAGGCAGATTAGCATAGGAAGATGTTTAATAGGTAACTATGCAACTTTGTCTACTAGCTACCAACAGGCATTCATTGTATTTCTTTCGGTCTACCACTGCCTAAAAGACTGGACATTATCTTGGGAAATATTAAACAAATAAGTAACATTCAATTTTGCATTGCCACCTTGGGGCAGATTAGATGATTTATTCACTTTCAACAGCTAATTTCTATGATTTTATGACTTGGACAATATATATTAATATAAAAAAAAGTTTTTCTCTTAGAGAAAGAGACGTCATTGTCTTAGTTAACTACTATATCAGAGGCTGAGTAAAAGAATTGTAGAAGAAATTAAGTTTAAGTTTATTCACTAGAGTCAAGGAATGATGGATTTTTAAAAAATAAAATGATAAAAATATATCGCTTAAATGTATACCACCACCTATCAACAAAATATCCTAGGTGTTTCCAAAAACAAACAAAAAAAATCCAGATAAAAAAACTAAAAACATAGAATAATTAAAATCAGATTAAAATTATAAATAAAACCAATCTGCTGTGCTAAAAGCTTTTACTAAAATAAAAAAAGGTTTAATTCTGCTTAACAGAGAGAACAAACTTTAGCTCACTTCGTCTCACACCAAAAGAAAAGGCATCCCATAACTCTGGGGCCATAGAAATAAAACATATGGACAATATCCTTTAGTGTCAGGAACTGGTGCATGGGTGGCCAGGTGCAGTGGTTGGAGCAGGAGTCAGGGGCCAGGAAACAGAACTGAGGCTCAGGACCAGAACTGGAAGCTGGATGCCAGAGCTGAGGGTCAAATCAGAGTTTGAGCCAGGAATTGGGGTAGAGGGTCAGAACCAGGTTGCCTAGAGTTAGGGAAGGCAGAAGTAAAGTTGGGTCCAAGGCAGGAGCAAGGCGAGGACATGGGAACCAGGAACAAATGAATCAGACAGGGTTTGTCTCAGCAGCAGGTTCAGGGATGTGTCTTGTTGTACAGACTGCTTCTAGATGTTTCCCCTAGGTCTTGTCTGGGCCAGCCAGGAGGGAATGCAGTAAGTTCTACCAATGAGGACCTCTGTCAGTAGGGCAGCTAGTGGTGCTTCGCCTCACAAGGCTCTCAGCCTGCCAACTGTGGCTCTACCAGGGCTGTTGGGTGGAAATGTGGATGTGGCAGTCACTAAGGAACCCATCAACCAAGGTTCTAGCCCTGCAGATCCTCACACTTTCTGCCCTTGGATGTGCCAGGCTACAAACTTCCTGATTCCTCCAGAACTCAGAGGATATAATGGAGTACAGAAAGTTGTCAGCTTAGTAAAGAATCAGGGACACAGTCCGTTAAGGGCCTTAAGAGTTAAAATCAAAACTTTAAATTCAATATGTGCCTACACAGGTAGCTCATGAAGTGAATGCAATAACAGCTAGACGGACCCCTCTGTTCACCCCCACCACTATGACAACTGAGCTGTCATGTTCTGCTCTAACTGAAGATGGTAGATCAACCTTTTAGGTAGCTCACATCAGAGAGCATGGCATTAGTCTAACATCAACATTTTTAAGAGATCATGAATTATGGCTATCAGGCCAGCATGCAAGATACAGGGCTATAATCTGGAAACATTTTTAAAATAATGATTATTGCTTGACTAAATTATTTACTCACATAAAATGCTATGACTCTGTAGACTTCCAAAATAATCATTTTTAATCCATCAATTTCTGCTACAAAAAACCTTAGTGATACACAATGAAACAGTACAAAGGTGTAACACTAAACATCTTTCAATTTTGTTCATGGATAAGATAAATTGTATTCTGATCGGATTGGCTACCGGTCTGGTAGTGGATCTATGCTGATAGAAGACAAATACACTATATTGTCAATGATGTTTCAGTCTGTTTTGCTCACCAAGATTCTGGATGTGGTGGAAGAGGTTCAAGCAACTGTGAATTAGAATTGTTATCTTAATCTTGCATACGCGCTCTCTCTCTCTCTAGCTGTAGCTACATATGTTCTCTTTGATTTCTCACAGCCTGGGGGAGACTGTGTATTGGACGAGAGCAAGTCTGTTGAACCTTAATACACAAGGTGGAGGTGATGGTAGTAATGCAGTAGGGATCACTGGGAGAGAGTACCAGAACTCCTTTCTTCATCAAGGCAGTTTATAGTATAGGTATACTCCTGGATCATCAAGTGTCATCAGCAGCCATCAGCATACTTTCAATTGCATTTAGTTCGACAAATAGCAATATGACCTAGAAGGACGAGACATGAGAAGACTCACGTCTGGGAGCTCAACCGTATTGACTGACAAGGTCCTTTGTAGATTGGAATCTGCCCCGAGGAAGGTATGGTTTGGCACTTAGAGAATCTAGTGTTGCCCCAATGAACTCTACAGTCTGCATAGGAACTAAAACAGACATTTCTGTGTTTATGCAGAGTCCCAGGAAGTGAAGAAGACTGAGCACAGATGAGGTTGTTGTCAGCACATCCTAATGAGATCTCCCCATCAATAACCAGTCATCAAAGTAGGGAAAAACTGATAATCCCTGGTAAGGGAAGTGAGCTGCCACAACTGACAGCACCTTTGTAAATACCCTTGGCACTGTGGCAAAGCCAAAAGGGAGCATTCTCTGTTGACAGTGGTTCAGATCTACAGTGACCCTCAGGAATCTTCTGTGTGAAGGGTGGATGTCTATATGGAATTAAGCAACTTTCACATTGACAGCTGTGAATCAGTTGCCATCGTTCAGTGAAGGATACTGGGGTGAGCCAGTCTGAACCTCAATTTGTGGATACATTGAACTTTCTGTGTCTAAGATGGGTCTCCATTCTCTCTTCTTTTTGGGGATAAAGAAATATTTAGAATAAAAACCCTTTCACTGGTGTTGAGGAGGTACCAACTCTATGGCTTCTTGATGAAGGAGGGAGTATACCTCTTGAATGAGCATTCTCTCATGGAAGTGGTCCCTGAAGATGGATGAGGAAGGGGGTTTTGGAGGACAAGGGGAGAAGAACTCTATGCTGTAGCTAGTATGAATGATGTTGAGAATCTATTTGTGTTTCATCTGCCAGGGCTTGAGAGAATGGGGAGAGATGAGCTAGAAAGCCACCAATTTGGGTATTGGGATCTTGGGTAGATGGACACAGTAACTGGAGTGATTTGCACTTCTCAAAGGTCCCATCAAAAGGTGTTTCTTAGCAGGAGGTTGGGATTGGAAAGAAAAAGAGGGGGGAACACTATGCTTGTTCTGATGCACCCTCTTCCATGATGGTTCATATCCCTTCTGATGGAAAAAAGAGTTGAGATGCTGCTCACTGTAAAGTTGTGGCCTGTGGTATTTCCTCTTTGGCACTGGAGTACAGATCCCCAGTGAATGGAAGGTTGCCTGTGAGACCTTCAACAAGTGTAATGAGTCACTTGTTCTCTCACTTAACAGAGATTGTTTCCTTCAAAGAGCAAATCCTCAACTGCAGATTGGTTCTTTTTTGCTAATACTGTGGATGGCTCATGCTCCTGCCACAAGGTGCTGGTTTCAGAGTACTTCTGCTCTTTGGAGCCAGAGATCAGTACCAAGCCCCTTATGAGCTCCTGACCCTCTTGTACTGAGGGGTGGAGTCTCAGACAACTTCAATGGTGTTAGGGAAGTGTTCGTCTTTGAAATGGACATGGGGAAGGATTTCTCTCCCTTCTTCTGAGACTGTTTCCTATCTTCCTCTTGTCCCTGAGTGGAGGAGTCTTTAGCTCTCCTCCTGTCAGCCCAAGAACTAGAGGTCATCATGCTTGGAGGAACACTTCTCGATGCTGCTGCACACTGCACAAGGAGGTTTACCTAGCCTGGGTCAGAGTGGGGCCTCGCTGCTTGATCCATAAGGAATCTTCTAACGCTGTATTCATAGGTTTGATGGGTTTGGCTGGGAAAGTACTGGCAAATGCTGCTCTTTGAGGGAATGGAAGCTTCTACATTAGAAACCCTTTAAGTGGTCATTGCTCACTAGGAAGGCCCTTGTGCAGGAATCCCAATTCTTGACTCCTGGGATCTTGGGCTCTCAAGTAACCGATACTGCTAGCAAAAATCTTAAGAGTCTCTGGTGCACGGAGCACATGTGAACCTGCCCACAGTGAAATACAGATAGCATCACATAAAGAAGAAGAGATAGTTATCTGACCTGGAAAATACAACTCATCTAAAAATCTCATTTATTTTAATTAATTCTGTGTCTTAAAGCTGCAGAACTATTATTATTTTATTATTAAACATTTGCTTATGGTAACCCAGGTGCTGGGTGCTTTTCAGACATATAAGAAGGAATGACTGCTTCCCCAATGAGCTTGCAATAAAAGGACAGATAGATCAGAAGATAGAGGGTATAGGGAAATGGAAAACATATAACTTTCTCTCTTTTATTAATGTCATAATATACAAGTCAACTAGATTAGCTCCTCCAGAAGATGTGGGCCTTTCATGCAGGCGTAAACTGTAGAGGGCAGATGCCTTGTGAAATGTGATCAAGAAGGTCATAATCATGCATGATGCAGCATGGAAGAAAGCATAGAGGTGTTTATGTGAGAAGCTGAGAAATGAGTGGTGAAGGGTGAGAACCTTGGCCGAGTAGAAGGGGTGAAGGGTGATACAAAATGAGGCAAACTCAGATAAATAGGAAAGGGCAGAGTTACACTAAAATGTGAAGGTGATGAAAGAATGAGAAGTAACCTTTTATTTCTCATGAATTCCTGAAGGTAGTTAATGCTTTAATCAAAGAACTACATTTGCCAAAAGGTACAAGTAAACCCATGGTAGTTCAGCGAGGCTAAGCCCAATAGTCAGCAATACCTCTGGCAGTGTTTGCAGTTTGTGGCCATGAGTCTGGGAACTTTAGAAAATAATAGAGAACTTGCCAAAATGTATTCACTTTGAGAAATTTTCTACATATAATTTTCATGTTACAAATGAAATAAAACAATCTAATGTTTTATTGGCCACACAGAGGTCAACCTATTTGATTAGCACGCCACTGTATTTGAATAATCATAGTAAAACATCATCAAAAGATATGTTATGTGATGATCAGTTCTCTAATTATGCTATTGTGTGCTTTTTACAGCTATGGTAGCCAACACGTCAGGATAATATTTAGAGATATATCACACTGTAAGATTTACAGTGTGTGTATCTGACATTTAAGGTAGGATTTTTTTTATTTTTTTATTTTTAAAACCCTTTCATAATTGAATTTTACCAGTGATTTCACTGGGAACAAAGTTAGGCTGATGAAGTCTTTTGAAAGTTCTGCTATTAAACTTCAGGAAATTTATTTCTCTCTTTGTTATTTTAGCATTCAGATAAACACACATCAAACAATCATGTTTATGTAGAGGGAGAACTAAAAGCAATCTTACATAGATAGATAGAGCAATGGAGGTATAAAGAAAGATGTAGGGCCACATGAGAGCAAAGTATTTATGTTTACAGTTCAATTTAGAAATTGAGTATGGGTGTACAAATATTAATTTTATGTGATGCAGTTTCGCCTTTAGAAATGTAATTTACAACTGTGGTTTTGTAATGACTGTTAGTATAATCTGAAACTAAAATTAAAAAAACTGTATTTTTAGATACCATTTTAAAATGTAACAGCTAACTAAGATTGTAATGCTACAAAGAGTTTACTCACATGAATAGAACCACTGTTGTCGTATGACTAAGGATTTGCAGGATCGTGTGCTATTACTATTGGCTTGTTGTTTATTTTAAAAATATATAGCCGATTTCAAGTTTCTTACATCTCAATAGATCATAAAATAGATGTAGTCAACAATAAGCATATTTATGTGTCTTCCTAAATTCTCTCTACTAATTCACGTAATCCCATTTGTTCAGGTGGCTAGTCAAACAGTGGATGCACAGCCAAAACTAAACACTTTCTAACATTTATAGTGTTTATATATTTAAAAGTCCAGTGTTAAGTTTCATTGCAGTTTATTACAAACATTACTGGACAAATTCATCCCCACTATAACTCCTTATAGTATACAGCATGCAAATAAAGACAAGATGAAAATATTTTTAATAGTCCCTCAAACAAACCTAGGCATGTAGTATATTTTACAAAGTCCAAAATTATGTGCTGAAGTCATAAGTTTGAACTTTGATTTCAATATCACTCATTTTGAATTTATGTTTATATATGAAATTAACAGTAGAACTGCCTTGATAGGACTACAATTGCAGGAAAAATCAGTTCTCTGAAATATAAGTTGTTCTAAAATGGAACAGCACTTTCGCAGGATTACTTTAACAGAATAATAAAACTGCAATTCTTCCTCAATAAAATGCATTTTTTCCCCATGAACATATAAGGAGAGCCAAAGTGCTAAATGGTTCTGACTTCATCTTTTTATGAAAATAGTATCTACCACGTAATCTATTTGTTTTGAACATTTCAAATTGTGTGTGTTGTTCTTATGAAGAGAAACAATACAAGCAATTTAAAATGTTCAAGACAAATAGATTACATAACATCAAGACACTGTTTTCCATTGCTGTTTAAATATACTGTTTATATTTTAAAAATCAAATTATTAAAAACTTAGAACATAAGAAAAGCCAAAAATGCGACTTTAAGCGAAACGATGTTAAGCACATCTAATTTCCCCATAAGAATTAATGTAAATGAGGGTGTTAGGTTAAAGGGAATTTTTTTTCATCACACACACACACACACACACACACACACACACACACACACACACACACACACACACACACACACACACACACACACACAGTATAAGTTTTAAACAAACCATTTAATACAGGTACACAGCGATGATGATTGTGAAACTTGGTTGAGGTAGAGGAGTCAGAGGGTGGGATATTTCCCTTACTGCTAAATGATGAACTAGCAATTGGCTGAGCCCTCAAGGGTTAACTCTCTCTCTACACAAGGCAGCAGAAATGGAGGAACATATGTGCATTTCCCCTTTAAGTACACTGCCTTGTTAATTAGATCAGCTTGCTGAGACCAAAGCTGCTGCAAGCTCCCTCTGTCCTAAGCCCTGGTGTGTCCCCCCTGCTCTATGGAAGATGAGGTAAACGGGTTGCAGGAGCAGGGGGACACCCTGACATTACCCCCCCTTTTCCTTACCCCCCCCCGACAGCAAGCAGGAGTCTCGGGGAGCAGCTCCAAGACAGAAGGCAGGAGCTGCACATGGCAGTTGTGGAAGGTACAGCTGTAATTGCTAGCAGCTGCTGCACAGAGAACTTAGGGGAGCGGGGAGCTGACAGGGGGGCTGCTGGTCCACCCTGGTTCCAAGCCCCACCAGCTAGCTGCAATGGGCTGCTCTTCCTGCAAGCACTAGACAAAGCAGGTGGCTGCCAAAAGATGTTAGAAGGGAGCATTGCACAACTTCAAACAAGTATGTTTCCTAATTGATCAGCAATGTAACAACAAAACAATGTTAACCGGGATGGCTTTAAGTGAGGAGTTACTGTACATTTATCAACATTGAATTTCATCTGCCATTTTTGTTGCCAAGTCACCCAGTTTTGAGAGATCCTTTTGTAGCTCTTCACAGTCTGACTGGGACTTAACTATCTTGAGTAGTTTTGTATCATTTGCAAATTTTGCCACCTCACTGCTTACTCCTTTTTCCAGATCATTTATGAATATGTTGAATAGGACTGGTCCCAGTACAGATCCCTGGCGGACACCGCTATTTACCTCTCTCCATTCTGAAAACTGACCATTTATATCTACCCTTTGTTTCCTATCTTTAAACCAATTATCAGTCCCTGAGAGGACCTTCCCTCATAACCCATGGCAGCTTACTTTGCTTAAGAGCCTTTGGTGAGGGACCTTGTCAAAGGCTTTCTGAAAATCTAAGTACACTATATCCACCGGATCCCCCTTGTCCACATGCTTATTGATCCCCTCAAATAATTCTAGTAGATTGGTGAGGCATGATTTCCTTTTACAAAAACCATGTTGACTCTTCCCTAACAAATTATGTTCATTTATGTGTAGGACAATTTTGTTCTTTACTATAGTTTCAACCAGTTTGCTTTGGACTGAGGTCAGGCTTACTGGCCTGTAATTGCTGGGATCACCTCTGGAGCCCTTTTTAAAAATTGGCATCACATTAGCTATCCTCCAGTCATTTGGTACAGAAGCTGATTTAAATGATAGTTTACAAACTACAGTTAGTAGCTCTGCAAGTTCACATTTGAGTTCCTTCAGAACTCTTGGGTGAATACTATCTGGTCCTAGTGAATTATTACTGTTTAATTTATCAATTTGTTCCAAAACCTCCTCTAATGACACCTCAATCTGGGACAGTTCCTCAGGTTTGTCACCTAAAAAGAATGGCTCAGGTTTGGAATCTCTCTCACATCCTTAGCCATGAAGAC
Source organism: Gopherus evgoodei (assembly GCF_007399415.2). Taxonomy (NCBI): domain Eukaryota; kingdom Metazoa; phylum Chordata; order Testudines; family Testudinidae; genus Gopherus; species Gopherus evgoodei. The sequence goes on from NC_044332.1 coordinate 54,943,416, forward strand.
CAATGCAAAGAATTCACTTAGCTTCTCCGCAATGGCTTTATTGTCTTTGAGTGTTCCTTTAGCATCTTGATCATCCAGTGGCCCCACTGGTTGTTAACAGGCTGCCTGCTTCTGATGTACTCAGAATTTTTTTTGCTATTATTTTTTGAGTCTTTGACTAACTGTTCTTCAAATTCTTTTTTGACTTTCCTAATTATATTTTTATACTTCATTTGCCAGACTTTATGTTCCTTTCTATTTTCCTCACTAGGATTTAACTTCCACTTTTTAAAGGATGCCTTTTTGCCTCTTACCACTTCTTTTACTTTGCTGTTTATCCATGGTGCCACTTTTTTGGTTCTCTTACTATGTTTTTTAATTTGGGTTGTACATTTAAGTTGAGCCTCTGTTATGGTGTCTTCAAAAAATTTCCATGCAGCCTGCAAGGATTTCACTTTTGGCGCTATACCTTTTAATTTCTGTTTAACTAATCTCCTCATTTTTGTGTCATTCCCCTTTCTGAAATTAAATGCTACAGTGTTGTGCTTATATGGATTTTTTCCCCACCATATGGATGTTAAATTGTATTACATTATGGTCACTACTACCAAACGGTCCAGCTATATTAATCTCTTAGACCATATCCTGTGTTTCACTTAGGGGAACACAGGATCTGGAATTGCCTCTCCTCTTGTGGGTTCCAGGACTAGTTGCTCCAAGAAACAGTCACTTAAGGTGTCAAGAAACTTTATGTCTGCATCCCATCCTGAGGTCACATGTATCCAGTCAATATGGAGATAGTTGAAATCCCCATTATTGAGTTTTTTATTTTGAATAGCCTTTCTGATCTCCCTGAGCATTTCACAGTCACTATAACCATCCTGGTCAGGTGGTCAGTAATATATGCCTACTGCTATATTCTTATTATTAGAACACGGAATTACTATCCATAGAGACCCTATGGCACAGGTTAGTTCATTTAAGATTTTTACTTCATTTGATTCTATGCTTTCTTTCACATATAGTGCCACCCCGTCACCAGCACGAGCTGTTCTGTCCTTCCAATATATTTTGTACCCTGGTATTACTGTGTCCCACTGATTATCCTCATTCCACCAAGTTTCTGTGATGACTATTATATCGCTATCCTCATGTAATGTGAGGCACTATAGTTCACCCATCTATTATTTAGATTTCTAGAATTGGTATATAAGCACTTTAAAAACTTGTCACTTTTTAGCTGTCTGCTAATGTAATTGAAAAGGACTTTGTTTTTTCATTTGACTGCTTCTCATAAGATCCTATCTGTATTTTACCATCTTCCAGCCTCTCCTCCTTACTAGGATATAGAGAATCTCCATTAATAGATCCTCCCCTAAGGGATGTGTCTGTCCAAACCACGTGCTCCTCCATACCTGTCCGTTTTCCCCCAGCCCTTAGTTTAAAAACTGCTCCACGATCTTTTTTTAAATCATAATAGACCAAAATCATTACTGTAAGGCAATCTAGCCAGTTGAAAGAGGATAAGATGAAAAATATAATTATTTGAATTACAATTCTAAAAGATATTATCCTCATTGTACTATGAAAATGTTGATGACAAACAAAATATTAATTACAGGGAGTCCCTGGTATACGTCAGGGTTGTGTTCCTGAAAAGGGCGACAGATACCGAAACGACGGATACGGGGGAATTTTTCCCCATAAGAAATAATTGCTCATCCCACCTCTTCCTGACTCCCTCTCGACCCCCACCCCGCCTCTTCCCACCCAGTTCCGCCCCCTCCTCTGAGCGCACCTCATTCCCGCTCCTTCCCCTCCCTCTCAGCAACTCCTGAATGCCGAGGGAAGCACCCAAAGGAAAGCCACGCAAAAGGTGAAGCGATGGAGATGCGGCTCAGAACTGATGTGAATCGGAACATGTTCTCCTACTGATGAGCGATGGATATGCGAAACGATGGATAAGGTGGAGACGTATACCGGGGACCCCCAGTTTAATAGATATCTGTTTCTAAAATGCCCAGTGTAGTACCTGGGCACTCTGGGAACAATCTCAGTTTAGGAGCCTAAAATAAGATACCTAAAAATTAAGCACCTAAATATCCATTTTAGGTGCTTTAGTATTGGCTGGATCACTTAAGTCCCTATTTGAGCATCAACCTATGAACGTTACCATCATTATCATAGTTTACATAGGCCTTGGCTACACTCACACTTTACAGCGCTGCAACTGGGGTGTGAAAAAACACCCCCCTGAGCGCTGCAAGATACAGCGCTGTAAAGCGTCAGTGTAATCAGGGCAGCAGCGCTGGGAGCCCAGCTCCCAGCGCTGCACACTACACCCGTAAGGGATGTGGTTTACATGCAGCGCTGGGAGAGCTCTCTCCCAGCGCTGCCGCTCTGACTACACTCACACTTCAAAGCACTGCCGCGGCAGCGATCCTGCAGCGCTGCCGGGGCAGCGCTTTGAAATTCCAAATGTAGCCATACCCTTAGGTGACTCAATCAGTGCTTGGGTGCTGAAACCTGTTATTCTGGTATGTGAATTTAAGTGCCCACATCTGAGAAGCTATGTAATAGACCACAATAGCTTTGGTCTACCTTAATTTGTAATATGGTCTGTCAAGTTAATTATAACAGAGGGTATATTACTGGACTACTGGTGAATGTCTTGGATATATTTAAACCCTCCGCTTTCCACTTCCGAAGAAGTGAACCAACAATCATCTGACGCAAATCAGACCATAACTTAGTTATTAGAGAATGTTGAAAAACTGAAGAAAAATGAACATTTTGGTATATTTATTAATACACAGTTATGGCATTTTCATTAGTCATCATTCAATTTTGATGTTGCAGTTTTAACTTATGCACTCATCGAGAAACTGAAAATTATAGTCTTCCCTACAATTATAACCTGGCCATATTGGCTAAATTTACAGCTTATGCTATTGGTGGAGCTGGTAGCACCACCTATTAACATTGCCTGGCACTTCCTATTATAAGGCCCTATTTTTAGTTGCTTATAACCTTTGTTAAACTAACTTCTTGAGCTGCAATTTTCCATGTTGGGGTTTCTATTTTAGGCTGAAATCCCCCTTCCCCACCAAATTTCAGGCAACATGCTTCAAATGTTTCCGAGAATGAGGCTAGGGACAAAAACAACAAGGAGTCCGGTGGCACATTAAAGATTAACAGATTTATTTGGGCATTAGCTTCTGTGGGTAAAAAACCCACTTTTTCAGATGCATCAGGTTACACCGGAAAAGTGGGTTTTTTAACCCATGAAAGCTTATGCCTAAATAAATCTGTTAGTCTTTAAGGTGCCACCAGACTCCTTATTGTTTTTGTGGCTACAGACTAACACGGTTACCTACTGATACTGGACACCACGCTAGGGACAAATATATTGTTTTGCCCATGTTAAAAAATTCTGGCTTTTTTTTTTTTTTTAAATCTCTTGTGCCCCCATACTTTGAAGCAGGAACTAGAAATTTGACATGGGGTGGCCTTTGTGTCAGGGGTGTCTTTTGCTGTCCATGTGAAAATCCACTCAAATTTGGCCAAGTTATAAACCTTTGAAAAACTGCAGAGTACACATGCTAGTTTAACAGCTAAAACCTCAGAAGAGTTCATCCACACTGGGCATGCTCCAGCCTGAGGCCAAGCAAGACTTTTCCTGAAATTGCTGCTCTGGGTCATGCTAGGTGCAGGTCCCAGCAATGGAACTGAAACTAGGGAAACTGTCTTTCCTGTGCTCTAAATGTCTCCCTGTAGGCTCAGGTAGTGTGGAGGAGGGAGCTGACTAATTCAAATGTAGCAGGGACAAGAGAATGACCTTTGAGAGCAGAAGAGTAGATTGGGACATGGAGCCTAGAGTAGGTGGAACACTGGGACTGGATGCTGACGGTGGAAGAGAAGAGGGAAATTGGGACACTGAGAGTATACTTTCACTGGCTGGGAAAGGAGATTGGGACTGGGAGTCTGGAAGGGAAGACTAGGACTGGCCCACTGAGGAGCCTGGGATTGGAGTGAGGAATGAGAGGTGACAAGGAGTCATGTTGGGGGAAACTGGGCAGAAAGAGTCAATCTTGGAGGGGGGAGATGGCAGAAGGGTTTGTGACTAATACAGAACATTCCCTTCCAGAACCTGCAATGGAACAGAAGATTCCCGAGTCTCACTCTTCCATTGCTGTCAGAAAATATTTGTGAAACTCGTGGACAAAATGTATCATCCTTCTCTAGTAATGATTGATAGAGATCTGTGCAGTTGATCTATAGGTTCCAACTCTGATGAACCATGTGGGTGTCAATATGATGTCACATGATGGAATTTCTGTTTTTTTCAATTTTTTTTAAAAAGCCGAGGAAATTACACACAAAAACTTGATTAAAAGTCAAGTACTGAAAAGCAAAAACTGCCTAATTAAGGCACGTGTGCAACCTTAATTTGGCCTTTTGTATATGAATTATGATACAGTCTTTAATTACAAGATCACTTAATATTTTCTGCACAGGACCCCGCCTCATTTAGTGGACAGAATGGACCTGCTCTGGGAATGAATTGGGGCTGTGTAATGAAGGAGATCGCTGTCTGTAGGACCCCGCCTCATTTGTTGCAAAAGCTGGAATGTATGTAGTGAATGAGACAGTGGATTGTACGAAGAGAAAGGATGTTCTCATGATTAAAGCAGTTGAATACTGCCTTGGGGAACTAGATTCTATCCCTACTTGTAACACACAATGCCAATGTGATGCTGGGCTAGTCATTAAAACCAAACTTGTATGTTTCTTATCTTGTGGGTGCCTGACTTGAGCCTCTGGAGTCTGATTTGTAGAAGTGTCAAGCACTCACAGCTGCAACTGAAGTCAATGAGACTGAGTTTTTAACTTACACAGTGCTATACAATGCCAAGGACTTTGAAAAACCTGGTTCTAGGCATCTCAGAATGGGTACTCAAAATGAGGGGACACTTTTGACCTTAATCTCTCTGTGCCTCAGCTTTCCATCTGTAAAAGGGGGATAATAATACTCCATCTCACAGGAATGTTGTGAAAATAAATTAATGTTTGTGAACCAATCAGATACTGTTGTGATGAGCATCATAGAACAAAGCCAATGAGAAATTAAAAATTCTGTCTTCAGACAGGGTTTGAATAGTGTGTAGTAAACAAGACATGGGGCCACTTATTGAACAATGAGGAGAAAACAAAATATTGAAGAACCACTTATTAAGCGTGCACTGAAAGAGATAATCCTAGGGAAAAAATAACGTGATCATGTAATACATAGACTGTATCATAATGCATATGCACAAGGGAACTGAATTAAGATTGCACAGGCAACCTTAATTCTGGCATTTCCTAACTTTTGAGTACTTGATTTTGCAATATTTCAGAGTGGTAGCTGTGTTAATCTGTAACAGCAAAAACAACGAGGAGTTCTTGTGGAACCTTAGAGACTAACAAATTTATTTGGGCATGCTCGGGGGTTGCATAATTCCGTTCATTTAACATGGATTTTTTTGTGTGTTCCATATATATAAGTATGAATGATAACACCATAGACAGTAATACAAACTGCTACATACATGAAAGGAGGTAGGCTGAGTCATGGTTGTTATGGGAACTGTAACTTTGAATTTCCCTGACATTTGTATAACCACAGCATTTCACAAATGCACATTTTTGCATTCAATATTCCCTAATGTTTCCATATGTACAAATATTGAGCCAGATTCAGCAAGGTCTCTACTTTTAACTGATTTTTTCATAAGAAATTTAAAGCTGTTAACTGAGTCATTTTCCTAGTGCTAGAAATTTTGCTTCAGGGACAACTAATGGCAAATAACTGAAATGTTGTCAAAGGCATTTTTATGTTTGCAGCATGCACTCATACAAAAAACCCAGAGACATGTTTCAGGATGGTGATGAAAGGATAGCATTGTTAACTGGCATCAGCAATATTGCTCATGAAATACCACAAGAACAGAGAACAAGAAAAGCTTACACCTTAAAAGGCATTAAATACAAGTACAGCAGAAACCTGTTTATCTGAGTTTCATTATCCGGCTCTCCCTATTAACCGAACAACAGTGCACACACAAGAATATCGGAAATTGACATCACCTGCATGGCAACACTACTGTAACCATCCCATCTTTTCAGCCTTGTAAAATGACTGTGACTACTAAGCAAAATCTTGTAGTACTATCATTGGATGCTAAAATAGAGATTATTAATAAAATAAATAAAGGACAGTCACTGGAAAAAAAATAGCCCAAGATTATAAGATTGGAAAAAGCACAGTATCGCAAACTGTCAGATTTTTCCCAGCCATTATAAATGTGAGTGTTGCTGTATCACTGTCTTATATACAACACTGTATGTTAATTTAATACTTTATGCATATTACATATTGTTATTGTTGTTAGTTGTTACCATGAATATTGGGGTTGCTGCAACTTAAAATGATCATGTCTGCATTTTTAAAACTGCCACTATTTATTAATAATGGTTTGTGTATGCTGTAAAGAAGGGGGCTATGTTTTAATGCTTGAGTTTATCATTTCTGCATTTCTAGAAACTGGTACTCTTTACTAGAAGTAACGGTTTGTGTAAGCTGTAAATAAAGAAGGTGGCTTTTCCAGGAGGGGTCAGCTAGTTTAAAAGAAACTCCGCATTTTAAAACAATGCATAGAAAACTCTTTGCCCATTCTCCTAATTATCTGAATTTTTGACTGGAATCAGGGCCAGATAGGATAAAAGGGGTTCTACTATAATTATTTGATTCCTTTAAGCCTGTATTTGTTGTTTTGAAGACAAGAATTATAAGCCTATAGTACTTCAAATTCCTGTTCAGATACAACCCAGCATATTGTCATTGTGACAGCAAGTAAACAATAGCACACTACAACCCTGCCAACTTCTGTATCTTTTTATAGCTGTCTAGGTCTTCTTCCCCTAAACTCAATTTACTTCTCCTCTTTTCTTCCATATTTTTTTCCCTCTTCTCATATTTTACATCTCTCAAAATCTCTCCCCTAGTTTTGTAAAATCTTAAATAAAGTCCAAAAAAAACAAACCAAAACAAAAAAAACCAGATAAAACCAATTTGTTCAAATATACATCATTTGTTATATTGTATAATAAAAGCTTTGCATATGGCAGTCAGTCTGCTTAAACTACACATAACTTGGATTAAGGAATTCTGAAAAGCTTGCCAGCAACCACAAACTATACTGAACTAATTTGAAGTAACCCTTTCCATACCAACATGGTGCTGTGTGGAAAAAAAAATGCTTGTCACAAAGTCATATAGTATTTCTTCAGAATACTTTTAATTTACTGAAATGCAATGAATGATTTTAGGTGTAAATTTCAAATCTACACTTGAGAATTCATATGGGTGTGCTGGTGTATCAGAAAATGCATACATACAAATCCCCAAATTACAAAGTTATAAAATTGCAAAATCCATAGCCTGCAAAAATCAGGAATTCAGAAACTAGGCGCTCTTTTTCTGCAGATCTCCTAAGCTCCTCAGAACAGAAGCTAGGATCATTTGTTCTTCCTAATAATTGTAAAGCATCTACTTCTTGTGTGGACTTCTGCAGGAGTGTAGCTTCAGCCCTGCAGAGCTGAGGTGCTCCACAGGAATGGTGCATTAGTCAGTGCAGTCCAGAGTTTTGGATCATCAGATTTCAGAAAAAACAGTATTGCGGTATATATCATTTCCTTCTCTTTTCCTCTTTCCCCCAGGACACACACACACAGACAGACATGCAGTAAAATGAAGAGGCAAATTATCTGGATATAAAACACATTAGAACAGTTAGAAGCTGCCACAATGTTTTTATGCTACCATTGTCCACTCTTCCCCTTGTAAGAAAACTGAGCCTAAATTCTCACAGGTGCTGCCACAGGTTTCAGAAGCTTCCTGTTGTAGTATCAGAAAGATATGCATTCCATATATGCTGCAGGTTAATAACTAACAATCTAATCCTGAAACCCTGATACAGCCAAGATTCCTACTGATGTCAAGGATACTTCTGGGAGTGAAATGAGAGTCTCTTGGTAGACAAGAGGACCTCGTGAATTAATTTTTAAATGAATAAGCATCTGCTTACTTTCTGTTCCTCTTCCTGGCTCGGTTGTAGGCTTCCAGACCTTCTGTTAGTGTCTTCAACTTCTCGGGCTCCACCTGAGTAAAGGTATGAACATCAAACTACATTACCCAGACAGTCAATTATTAAAGGCGACTTTTACTTTACTGCTGGACATGCAGTTGTTTAGGCTATGGAGCCTAATTTTCACTGCATCCACAAAACATTTCTGTTCCCCACCAAAAGAAGAAAAGTAATATTTTTACAATTCCTCTGTACGCTCATACCAATAGCAATAAAAATGCAAAAAGTAAAACCATGGCACAGTCCTAAAATATTAGAATTAGGGACTAAAATTAGAATGTTACTTAAAAACACCAGAGGGGTAGCCGTGTTAGTCTGGATCTGTAAAAGCAGCAAAGAGTCCTGTGGCACCTTATAGACTAACAGACGTATTGGAGCATGAGCTTTCGTGGGTGAATACCCACTTCGTCGGATGCAACTCTGAGTTCCTTTATATACTTAAAAACATATAATCCTGTTTTCTTCATACCATAAACAATACAAAAACAGTCTTTGCCAGAGGATATTTTGAAGGCCAAGACTATAACAGGGTTCAAAACAGAACTAGATAAAATCATGGAGGATAGGGTCCATCAATGGCTATTAGCCAGGATGGGCAAGGACAGTGTCCTTAGCCTCTGTTTGCCAGAAGCTGGGAATGGGCAACAGGGGATGCATCACTTGATGACTACCTGTTCTGTTCATTCCCTCTGGGACACCTGGCACTGGCCACTGTCAGAAGACAGGATACTGAGCTAGATGGACCTTTGGTCTGACCCAGTAGGGCCATTCTTATGTTTTTACTGTTGTCAAAGTCTCTCAGATCCTAATTCTGACTGCACACACATTTAACTCCTATTGAAGTTAGTTGTGCCTCATAACAACCTTTTATGCACTCTTATTACAATATATTCTTAATATGTCCCATCAACCTTTTAAAAAAACCAGTTACCTACCTTTTTTAACTGTTGTTTTGAGAGACGTGTTGCTCATATCCATTCCATTCTTGGTGTGTGCATGCACAGTTGTCGGAGATTTTTGCCTTTGTTGTATCCGTAGTATTGGCTGTGGCACCCTCTTGAGTGCTGCGCTCATGCGTCGGTATATTAAGCGCCGCCGGCCCTGTGCCCTCTCAGTTCCTTCTTGCTGGCAATTCTGACAGAGGGGCAAGAGGGTGGGTAATAGAATGGACATGAGCAATACATCTTGAAGAACAACAGTTACTAAAGATAGGTAACTGTTTTTCTTTGAATGCTTGCTCATGTCGACTCCATTCTAGGTGACTCAAAAGCAGCATCCATGGAGGTGGGCTCAGAGTTTATGGTCATGCAGCTTGCAATACTGCTCTACCAAAGCCAGCATCATCTTGGGCCTGCTGGGTAAGTGTGTAATGCGATGTAAATGTGTTGACAGACGACTAGGTGGTAGCCTAGCACATATCCTTGTGCTCTGGTTGAATGGGCGATTACAATAGCCGGAGGACACACCTGGCCTGGTCACAGCAGCAGCGGATACAGGCAGTAATCCAAGACGAGATTCTCTGAGTCGACACTGGACGACCTTCCATCCTGTTAGCCACTGTGACTAACAACTGTGTCACCTTACGAAAAGGCTTAATCCTCTCAATGTGGAAGGCCAACGCCTTTCTGATGTCCAGAGAATTCAACCTGAGCTATGAGGTTTAGGGAAGAAGACAGGTAAGAATACGTCCTGGCTCATATAAAACTGTGAAACAACCTTGGGTAGTAAGGCCAGATGTGGTTGGAGGACCTTGTCCTTGTAAAACAACATGTAGGGCAGCTTTGAGGTAAGTGCCCTAATCTCAGAGACCCAGTGGGCAGATGGCATTGCAATCAAGAAAGCTACCTTTCAGGAGAGATGGAGAAGGGAGCACGAAGCCAGAAGCTTGAAGGGGGGCCCCATGATCCATGACAGCACAAGATTCAGGTCCCATGGAGCAACAGGGGCTCCTAGGTGAGGGTAGAGGCGCTCTAGGCCCTTGAGGAACCTGGAAGTCATGTCCTAGCTAAAACTGACCTGCCCTCGAGCGAGGGATAGAAGGCTGAAATAGCAGCCAAGTGGACCTTAACAGATGAAAGGGGCAAACCCTGGAGCTTAAGATGCAGGAGGTAATCCAGGATTAACTGTGGTGAGGCCTGCTCAGGTTGAATACCTTCATCTGAAGTCCAGCATGTAAATCACTTCCATTTGCCCAGGTAGGTCGCTCTGGTAGAGGGTCTTCTGCTGCCCAGTAGGACCTGCTGGACACTGTTCAAACACTCCCGCTCATCCGCATTCAACCATGCAACAGTCAGGCCGTCAGGTTCGGATGCAGCAGTTTGCCATGGTTCTGAGATAACAGGTCTCAGAATAGAGCAGAATAGAGCAGTAGCTGTAACAGATCGGCCACTGAGAGGTCCAGCAGCATGCCAAATCAGTGCTGGTGCTGCCAAGCTGGCGCTATGAGGATTACCTTTGCTCTGTCCTGTTTGCTCTTCACAAGGATTCTGTAGATTAATGGCACTGGAGGGCAGGCATACATAAGGGGTAGAAAAAAGTGTCTCTGTCAATCCTTCAAATCGAACAGAAAGCGTGGCACTTCCTGTTCTGCCTGGATGCAAACAAGTCCACCCAGGAAGTCCCCCATTTCTGGAAGATTAGGCTGACAACCTTTGGATGGTGACCACTCATGGTGAGATGAGAAAGTCCTGTGAGGTGATCTGCGAAAGTGTTCCTGGTCCTGGGGAGGTGTGCGGCCACAAAATAAATGGCATGCTGAACCCAGAAGTTCCAGAGCCTAAGAGCTCTTTGGCCAAGGGCAGAGGACCGGGCACTGCCTTACTTGTCGATATAGAACACTGTGGCGGTATTGTCCATCCAGATTTGAATCACCCTGTCTTTTATATGAGGCAGGAAAGCTTGACAGGCCAAGCAGACCACTCTGAGCTCTCTGAAGTTTATGTGTAAGGAGCAATTGTGACCCGACCAACGTCCTTGCATGCCAAGAACGCTTAGAGGGGCTCCCCACCCCAAATCCGAAGCATTGGAGACCAGGGTAACTGATGGGGATGGGGCTGCGAAGGGGACTCCCTCCAACACTGCTGCGGGGTCCACAATATGCTTTTAGTATGTATGACCATGCTTTTTAGTCATACACACACACCATGCACAAAGTCCCACCACTCGATGTTTATAGTTACCAGTCCAGAGACTGGACTGATTTATTGGCAACCAGATTGGTTGCAGATGGGAGCTGGGCTCCATCGGTCGTGATCCGATGCTCCTGGAGTAGTGGCAAGGCAAACCCAAAGCCCCCTGGCAAAACACCTTGTTTTTATAGTTTTTGTTCTTGTTGAAGTTTATGGATTCTGCTATGTCAGTTTGTGACCGGCTATTCCTTAACTGATGTTATTTTTTTATATTAACATTCCAAAACACCTTTGAAAGGGTCATTCTGTCCCGGATTTGATTTAATTAATTGTCTTTAGGGGTGCCAGCCTCTACCTCAGGGTCGTCAATCTGCCCTTCCTCAATCATGGATGCGCTTTGATGGTTTTTTGGTGTTAATACGTTTTGATAAGTGTTTTTACTTTTTTTTTTTTTGGACCATTTGGTTAATAATGGCCTTTACACCTTATTTTTTTTAATGCATGCATTTTTTATTCAATCTTTTACAAAAATCTTTAAAAATACAAACAGCAATATTTTATATCAAACAAAATAACACTGTAAATTAAACCTTGCTAAATTTTATAACCAAAACAATTCACATTAAGGCCCAGGCCTTCAACGTTCCCTTAATTTACTTAACATAAATACAGTACAAAATTCTGTCTCCTACTAACTAAACCTTAAAACAAAAAACTAAAAAAGCCCCATTTTTAATGCCTATAAAAAACAAAATCCCATAGTCCCAAAGGGTCATTTCTTTCTGCTATTTAAAAAAAATGGCTAACAAAATAAAACCAAATCATACATTAATTCTCATAGTACAATTATAAAATCCTGCTCCTAAACTTCCACTTTCTGAAATATTCATTGAGGCAATGGAGGTCCAGGATGCATCTTAGGTCCCCTTCTGCTTTCAGGATTAGGAAATATCGGGAGTAGAATCCATTTCCGCTCCTATCCCGAGGGACCTCCTCTCCACCTGCAGCCCTAGGAGGTTTCCCACCTCCTGAGTAATGAGTTGCTTGTGAGAAGGGTCCCTGAAGAGGGATGGAGAAGGGCGGTGGAAGGGAAGGGCTGTTGAGAACTGTAGGTTGTAGCCCAAGGATACTGTGTTGAGCACCCAACGGTCCGATGTCACTTGCAACCATGCCAACTGGAAGGGGTGCAGGCAGTTGGGGAAAGAATAGGATGGTGGATCCAGATACTTGATTGGGGCGCCATCCTTAGTCTAGTTATATGGCGTCTTTATTTTTCAATGTGCCACTCACCTGTCCCTTTCATTAACTGCGGACACAACTGGTGACACTGCTGGGTGTGTGTGTACAGATATTCGAACCTCTTTGTGAGGATGTAATACTACTTTTCCGCCCTTTTGGATGTGGGTGGAATTGAGGCTGGGGTCTGTCAGAGCATTTTACTAATCTTTAGAACCCCCGAGTGGACAGGCAGCGTGATGCGGGCCAGGATGGAGGACAGTATGATGTCAAACAGGTCATCTGATTGCTCTGACAACTCCTCAATTTCAAGATTTAAGTTGGTAGCCACCTTTTTAAGAAGAGCCTGGTGCTCCTTAAAGTTGTCAGGGCGACTGCCAGCCTGGGAGGTCCACGTCACCACTTTGTCCATCGATGAAGACGATGAGGGCATCGCAGGGGGATGGGCGGGTTCCCTTTTTGGGGATAGCTCCTTGGGCATTGGCGCCTTTTGTGCTGCCCCCACGATGGATTCTGCACCATGTTCTGAACCTGGTGCCAGCAGTGCCGGGGGTTTGTCCGAGGTGGCCAGGAAAGAGTGGTGGGATTATGAAGCATCATTGAGCAGGCCACTGGCCCTGCTGCCACGCCACTGCCATGCTGGTCTTGCGGACTGATGGGGATCGTACCCTTTTGAAGATGGGCTGAACCCTGGCTCCAATTTGGACCAGCCCCGCTCTGGTGACCATGGTGGGGGTGTGGAGACCTGCATCTGCCAACTAACCCTTGTCAGAGATCCATGTCTAGAAGGAGGGGATTGCCACCTGTCCCTCATCCGGCACTGGGGCAGTGGAGATTGGTGCCATGATGGTGAGTAGTCCCACCCTAGCGGGAACAGATGACTAGGAGACTGCCTAAACGATAGAGATCTGCACGAAGGAGATTGTAGGTGGGAGGCTGGCTGGTACTGGGAATGCAGGGACCAGTACATCGATTCTGGTGTTCTGTGCCTCAGGAAGGAGACTGCAGTGCTAGGGACCAGGACCTTCTAGCCGGCAACCAAGGTTGCGGGACTGGGGTCCTAGGCCATGGGGATGGGGACGAATGCCTGTGATCCGGGCACTGACGGTGTTCCCCTGTCCTTTGGGGAGGTCCCATGGTTGGCTTGGCCTTAGATTGCAGGGTCATAGCCAGGTCCAGCGCCTGGCAAGGCATCTGCAGTGCCAACAGGCCCACCAGGCCTTTGGCCACCTGGGCTGTCTTGGGCAACGAAGGTCCCCATCAGAGCTGGGATTCCCTATGGCTGCTGGGATTTGGAGGTGGGTCCCTGGCTGGGCTAGGGGGTCCGCCCATAGTGGTACTCCCCTCTAGCTCCAGGGTGGGTACGTGCCCTGAACTAGGTCCTTTGCCCAGAGCTCCCTTCCCCTCCATGGATGGTGCCGGGAAACCCTTCTTCTGCTGCTTCTTGGGCATTGGCGGGGGGAACGGTGCTGGAAAGAACATGGTACTGGTGGGGTGCTCCACAGTGATGCTGAAGTGCTGGGAGCAGAGTCCGGAGGGGAGGGCTCCGATGCCGGGCGAAGCACGGCGTCTATCAGAAGGGTTTTCAGGCAGCTGTTCCTCTCCTTCCTGGTTCTGGGATGAAAGTTTTTTCAAATCCTGCACTTGTCCCTTTACATGGGATTCCCCCAAGCACTTCAAATAGCTGCTGTGGGGGTCACTGATAGGCATTGGCCTGTTGCATGATGAACGCGGCTTGAAGCCCTGCTCCACGGTGAAGTCTCAGCTGTGACTAGCCACTAAACCAACAACTAACACTTACTTAAATTGACTAACTACCTAAGAACTATATACAAAGAGAATAACGGGCACTTAACGCTCTTGCAATGCAAGACAAGATGCTCCAATCAACCGCCATGGGCAGTAAGAAGGACCTAAGAAGGCATAGGGCGGGCAGCCTAATATACTGATATATGAGTGCAGCACTCAAGAGGGCTCTGCAGTCGACCCTACAGATACTGCTAAGGCAAAAGTCTCCGACTGTGAACATGGGCGCGCATACCTAGAATGGAATTGACATGAGCAAGCACTCGAAGAAGAATTTTATATTAGTTCATACTCTAATATATTTAAACTTAAATTTAAGTCCCTAAGGCCCCACTTCAGAAAAGCAGTTAAGCACATGTTCAAGTCTACTCCTAGACTTAATTTTAAGCATGTGCTTAAGTCCCTTTAAAGTCAATGGAACTTAAGGGCTTTGCTGAATCAGGTGCTAAAAGAAAAATAATGAAAAAACAAATATCTGCACTACTGCTTAAAGAAACTCCACCAGGCCAAACACTAGCTTTGGTAGTGCACAGACAACTCTCATTAAAATCAATTGAAATTATATATTCATACCCAACTACTGAATTTAAGCCACTGGTTATAAAAATCAGTACCATTTCACAGGTACTAAAAATTATTGATACAAAATAATACTAATACGAATACTATCACTACTATTAATTTTCTAGAGCTGCACATTTTCAAATTATATTAAAAGAGTGGGTATCAAACTTTTTTACTGGCAACCCTTTTCACGTGGCAAGCCTCTGAGTGCGACCCCCCTAATAAATTAAACACACTGTTTAATGTATTTAACACCATTATAAATGCTGGAAGCAAGTGGAGTTTGGGGTGGAGGTTGACAGTTCACGACTCCACATGTTATGACCTTGTGACCCCCTGAGGGGTCCCAACCCCCAGTTTGAGAACCCCTGTATTAAAACATCAACCATTTAAACTTCACTTTTGACTAGCAAAATAGCTTTGAGTTCAGTTTAATTTACAAAAGCACATTTATAAAATATGATTTTTAAAAATGTAACATTCATTTTCTTATCTTTATTAATAATTTTATGTTTGTATTTCTTAATTTTTAATCTATGCCTCATTTAACAAGAGCTTTTTGTAAAGTTTGTTGAATTAATGATAAATATAAAGATTTTATGAATGCATAAAGCATAATAAATCATTAAACGGAAATTAAGTACTGATATGAATGACATGAAAGATCTTGAATAAATTTGTTCTGAAAATTCAAAATTTCCCTCCTAAAACAACTTAACTGAATCACTAAAATAATTTAAATGCACTATGAAGCTGATTTTCCGGAGTGCTAGGTTGAAGTTAATGGACGCTGCAGGGTTCTCACCACCATAAAGCCAAATGTGATATATATTTTAATCCCAGTACACCTCTACCCCAATATAACGTGACTCGATATAACACGAATTTGGATATAACATGGTAAAGCAGCGCTCCAGGGGGGCGGGGCTGCGCACTCCAGTGGATCAAAGCAAGTTTGATATAACACAGTTTCATCTATAACGCGGTAAGATTCCGAGGACAGTGTTATATCAGGGTGGAGGTGTATAACATTTCTTAAGCTTATATATCTAAAAATGAAATCTGGGGATATAGCAGATCCAGAACTTGACAAGATAAGGGCCATTGTGGTATGGTCTGCACATGGGGATCTCATTTCCATGAAGCAAAACTAAATTGTACAATAGGCAAGACTTTGGACACTTCCAAATTATTAAACAAAAAAAACCCTTAGGTGGCTTTTTCTTTTACTATAAGACTAATGTTCCATCACGAAATTGCTCAAGAGAATTCCTTTCACAATCTAACTTTATAACAGTATACATTTCTATAAACACACATAAATTACTTAATTTTAGTTTGAAACATCAAAGAACTAACTCTCTGGAGCTGTGAGCAAAAATATTTTTAAGGATGCACTAATGCAAAAGGCATAAAACACTTACTAGTGAAAAAACAGCTTCAACAACACCAAAGGGCTTAACATTTAAGTACTATATTTATAATGCTTAAAATGTTTAATAATGCTAATGGAAACAATGTTACTGAATATGAAGTTAACTGGAGATCAAATTAACCATTTCAATCTTAATTAATTTTATAAGACATTTGAAGAATTGCTATCTAAAAAAATCTGGCATTTTTCAGATTTAACGGAGTTATCGGGTAAAACTGTATTTTGCCTGAGCCTTCATCTCCTAAAACTTTACTAAATTATAGAAGAAAGAATGGATGCTGAGAGATATAGTATCTGTACTGAGGATATACGAAATAGTTAGGTATACACAACCTTCTGAGAACTGTACACCTTATGTCTCCCAGTATAAATGTAAACTACTTTAATGGTAAGCTATTTTACTATTAAGCACTATTATTCAGTTTAGTGATTTACCTGAGCATGTATTGAATAATAATAGATCTTGTACTAAACAGTTAATTGGAATAAACTCCTTAATGAGGGAGTTTCTTCCTGGTAAATATTATAATGTGAAATCTATTAGCGTTTACTTTTCAGAAGAACAGTTAATATCAATATATGGTTAACGTAACTTGGTATTAGAGAAAAAGTTATGTTTAGTGAGGAAATAAAGTTATTAATGTCAGACACCTTTACCTGAAATAACCATTTACATTAGTAAATAATATGAACAAACTTTTCAGAAATACTGAGAAATGACATCTACTGACTTCAGTTGGAGCTGGGAAAGCTCAGTCCTCCAAAAATCAAGCATTGTACACATATCTGTGGGAAAATATTTATGACAGCATAACAGCAGGTCAAACAGTTTTGTACAAAGCTTTTACAATGCTCAGTAAACTGAATTTCCTAGAAAGTTCCAATAAATAGCATTTAAAAACCTCTGCTCTTTGAGACTACAAACATTTCACTGTCAGATAGTTATTAGCCAAGAACTTGGAAGTAATCTGAAAGAGAATAAGTTACAGTAGTATTTAAGCAATAAGGCATTTAAGACAGGTTGATTGTTATCGTGGTATGTTGGCATAGACTATTACACAGTAATTCAAATTTTGAAACACTTTGTTGGATTCTATTTTTTTATGCCAGATGACATTAAATCTGGCCCACACCAATTAATTCTTTGGTTGATTACATCCTGCCTCAGTCAAACTCGGGTCAGAAACACGAATCTAGAGCCTAGAGAGACAAGGTGGGTGAGGTAATGTCTTTTATTGGACCAACTTCTGTTGGTGAGAGAGACAAGCTTTTGAGCTTGTCTACAGCCTAAGCAGCTGAGAGTCCTAACACAGTAAACCAGCTCCATCCTCTAGTAACGTCAATATCTGAAATTCAATTCTGGATTTCTTCAAACCACTACCATAGGGCTAGCTATTGTTTACACCCTGTCTCTTAGGTGGAAAGTGGGTGATTTTCTACATTCATACAGGTTTTAGATCCCACGAGCTGTTTTGTTTTTACCCTCCTGTTCTGAAAACCATCCTTCCTGTTAAGGTCTGGAAGAACTCACTTTGACATTCTTCATCACTGTCCTTTACCTATTTAGTGAAAACCACACCCTCCTGTCACGGGCTGTGCATGCAGCTTACACCATGCTCCTGGCCTTATTGGGTTTGAGAGATAAAGTCAGAATTGAGAATCAAACTCTGCCCTGCACCAGTACAGGAACTGTATTAGCAGTGGCTCACTGGGATGGTACTGTAATTCTTTTTTTAAAAAGACCAAATTCAATATTCCACACTCTGCCCCGCCTCCCCAAGTTCTAGAAGGATCCTTCCACTATGCAAATCATCATATGCTAGAATAATGGTGTGTGAGCCTGGCCACCACAATAGTTCTTTCCAGAACAATGAATTTCCTGTGTATGAGAATTACCTATTCTGGCAGTTGTGTCAGTAACCTCATATTGCAAAGCAGCTTCCTGCTGCCTTAGTGATAAGATATTACTCATCAGGCACACAGAAAACTTCTAAATTGTATATTCAAGCCTATTTAGACCATCAGTGCAACATGAGACATCCAGCAGCATGATCTTATCAGGTGGATTTCTCAGTAAAGTTATTTCTCTTCTCTCACTTTCATCCTTATTCTGCTGACATCTTCTTTTGCTTTCCACTTCCCTTGTTTTTCTCAGACACTAATAACCTAATCTACATGATCATTCCTTGTTTCCTCCATCTAGATGGTTTTGCTGTTCCCACTGAACTTTCTTCAGTTTGCTCCTTAATTTTCCAATTGACCAAAAAAAAAAAAAAACAACAGAAAACTTTGGTTAACACTCCTTCTTTCCTGATAGAGGAACACCATTCAAAAGCTTCCAGTTGCTATTTGAACAGAAACAGACGAAAAAAATGCCACTCCATATGTATCCCCTTAAAAGTAGTAAAATGCTGTTATAAATGGAAGTCAAGTCAAACAGGCATTTTCTATGTAATATACAACAGAACTCATTGCAACATAGCAAAACTATTGCCATAGCATGAAAAAAATAACACCATAGGAACAAATGCATATAAAGATAATTTAAAAGTTCCTCATACAATGAATTTTCAAAACTACTAATAGGGAACCATATTAAGAGTTCCACAATTCCAGGATTTCTTGATACATATCATTCCTGAAGATCTTTTGCACTGCAAACTGAGTTGACTTTGCTGGCTTCACACTAAATTTCCAAAACATGTGGCTGTACAGCAGCTTATAGGAGTGGTTGGTCAAATGCACAAAAGAACGAGAAATGCAATTATGAACATCAGAGTTCCTCTCTATTTTCACCCAGAAATGGGAATATGTAAGTCATTTTTCTATTTAAGTCTTCTCTTCTGTCTTTCACATTCCTCTACTCTCCAGTATTCAATCTCAATCCCTATCCTATACTTGTAACTGCTATTTACACTATCTTTCCAACTGGGGAGGCTAAATACATAACATCCTCCTGAAAGACAGAGGGCCATCTGATCCAAAGCTCCTTTAATCAGCCACAGTGCTTGTTGACGAACAGTGGGACAGACTCTCTCTTACCAGGGATAAGAGCTGCCTTGACAACATTCTGGAAGCAGCAAAATTTTGAACTACATAGAAACAGTTTAGAAGGTATCAGCAACATACAATTTTCATTAATTTTGTTTGGGATTCTACATACAATTAATATAATAATGTGCAATAAAGTAAAAAAAAAACAACCCAACTAACAAAATGGAAGTACTAACACCTGCATAAAAACAAATAGATCAGAAATTAACTTTTGATATTGATGCAGTACTCTTAAAGAATGCAACTGATGATATATAGATCTTCTCTGTTATAAAGGGCACAAAGAGCAACTTCTTAAAAACGTACTGAAACAATCTTACAAAAAAGAACACATAATTACTGTTGTGAAGTTATCAAATAAATATTGGACATCGACGTATTTTGAAAAATGTGTTCTTTAGTACTATAATGTTCATAAAGGTACTGAGTGGCACCACAGCAGAATTCTGATGGAGAGTACCATGCTCTCCTCTCCCTCATTTCACACTTATTTTTTTCCTTTTCTTTTGAAGTATGTGGTCAACAGTATTTGAAAAATTAGGCTTACATTTTCAAAATGGGCTAGTGATTTTGGGATCTAACTTTGTAGCTCAGTAAATTCTTATTTATTGAATTACAATTGTTAAAACAAGTTCATTTATTTGAAGTATATAATCTTGTTCTGAAGATCAGTGTGTGTCTCTCTTCAAAACCTATGTGGGGAGCAGAGAACAATGAACAAGCCATCTGAAGATGAGAAGCTTTGGCTAAAACCACGCTAGCCAAATCATCCCAGACAATTTATAACAGTTTCATAACACGACTATAACAATTAGAGGGGAAAAATCCAGGTACAATCTGGTTAGAGAAATCCTACTAGCAGTAGGATCA
This sequence comes from Gopherus evgoodei, assembly GCF_007399415.2. Lineage (NCBI taxonomy): Eukaryota > Metazoa > Chordata > Testudines > Testudinidae > Gopherus > Gopherus evgoodei. The sequence goes on from NC_044332.1 coordinate 54,963,677, forward strand.
ACTGTGCTTAAATATGATAGCTTCTATCATGGTTTCAACTGAAGTAAATTAGATGGGGACATGAAAATCGATAATAGTTTTTGGATTAATTTCTTAATTTCAGAAATTAAAAATTCTTTACCTAGATTTTGATTTGTTAATTTAAAGATACTAGCAGTATTATTTCCTGAATGAATGTTTAGTAAAATATTTTTTATTGTATAATGAGTGTGTATGTGCAAGAGACAGTGTGAAGGCCTAACAGATGGGTCAATACTATGATCACTGTGGCCTCAATTAGTTTCCCTGGTGATGGTATAAGGAGGAATTAGCTAAACAGACATGGGGTTGGTGGGTGAGTTAAAGAACTAACTAGCCCACCAGCACAATAGCTTGATAAAAGAAATGAAGGGTCAGAGGAGGGAGGACAAGGCTAGCTGAGCCCAGACTGAAGGAGTTCCCAAGGAAAGGAGAGCCCTTTCCCTTCCAGGGCCCTGATGAATGGGGGCTGAAGGCAACAGGGTCATAGGTAATACAATTGCTGTACTGCATGTAAAAGTGCTGGTGGAGAGGACTTGAATAAATTATACAGAGTGGACGCTAAAAGAAGGGAGTCTGAGTGGTTTCTGTGGTGGCTCAGGATGGGGAGGGACATACAGTATGAAATAGTTTTGTATTTATGAGGACTGCAGAAAAACAAACAAGTTTTGCAAACAGTAGAAAATAAGGATTGAAACAGTTTCCTTAATAAAACAGAATACACTGTTAAGTCACTGGTAACGATAAGAATTCCCTGCCAACGGTACACCTTGTGCTAGGTGACATTAAACTCCAGCACAAAGGAGCAAACTGAAACCACTATCACTAGAAAAGGATCTTTCATGTTCTGCTGTCCAGGCCAAATATTTTTAATAGTTTTTCTGCTGCATACCAGAAGTATCAGTTGGGCAAGTCAGAGATAGGGTGAAACTGCTTTAACTTATTTCAAAATCCTTATTTTGGTTAGATCAGCTCTACACTTTGCAATTTCTGCCATTTCTAGATACCCACTCATGCTTTGCACATCAAGTCAGTAACCTTAGGCACAGCCAGAAGTTCAGAAGGCTCTAAATCATAAGTTAAACAATAGTGCATTAAAGCACGATATTTTTTGTATAATAAAAGTCTTATGTGAACAGGTGATTTAGCAGGACATAATTCAGGCCAGAAAACAGCCTAATATGTTTCCTTATGCGATTTGTATACGTTTCTCATTATGCAACTACAACAATATCTTTAGTGAAATAAATAGTTTCTTAAGCTATCCTCATGAACCAGGGATCAAAAGCCAATTAGTTCCACAAATCATTAAAATAACAGAACCCAAAAATAAATATTAGACCAAAATAATTCTTTGACTAGATATACATATATATATATATATATACACAAAATATATATGAGTGTGTATATATACCTTCCCCTCCTCAGTGTTTTGCTGACATGAATTGTGAACTTCTTCTTCTCTTACTAATTTTCCAGGCCATGAAGTCAGTCCTTTTATTTGGCCCCAGACCAAGTCGCCAACATTAAACGTCCTTGGCCTGTAATGTATCAACTCATTTGAAGAAGGGGAATCTGTATTCCTTAGGTCATCTTCACTGCTGATGCTTTTAGCATCTGAAGGGCTAGGCACGCATCCATTAATGCTTTTGGCATTAAAGTCTCCGTTATAATGGATATAGTCTTTAACTAGAGAACTTTCCAAACTATTTGAGGAACTTGGAGATTGCTCCTCCATGACTAGGTCTTGTTTAGAAGTGTTCAGCAACTCTCCAAACCCTCTACTTTGTTGAAGCCTATTTCCATTTATGTGTGCACATGTTTCCACAGTGTTCTCCAGTCTCTCTTTAAAACTCATCATAGTTCTTTTGTAATTGTTATACCTGAAATTCTCCTCCAACATTTTATCACTTTGACAGTTTCTCTGTGGTAACAGTATCTGATGCTGCTCACCCTGTAACAATGGCAGTGTGGAGATGTTATTGGGCCTTTCATGGCAAGGACTGCTGTGGACATGGGTTGAATGGTCTAAAAACTCCTCACACTTCCACCTATTTATCTCTCCTCCAAGGTTTTGCTCCTCTTCCCACTGTTTTCTGGGTGTGTTGCAACCTGCTGACTTGTAATATTCAAATCCATCCCCTTCACTTGAATTTTTACTGTGTTCTGAATTCTTCAGTATTCGTGTCCCCCTAGTGTTTCTTATCCTACCGTCGTGATCAGAAACACCAATGTTTCTTCCATGGATTACTGCACTGACAGCACTAGAAAGATTTAATGGGTCACCAATTGAGGCTGTGAAGGCACTCATGGCACTCAGAGCTGGAATGGGACTCATTTGTGTTGTACTGCTAACTGCAGTGGTGATTACTACTTGCATTCCTTTGCTTGCAGCATCTATGACTGCTTTGTAAATAGCATCGACTGAAGAATCACCCTGAGCAGCTACACTGAGGCCATCCTTTGCCTGTTGTCCTACAGTTGGTTCAGTTCTTTGCGGCAAATCACAAGATGTATCTTGAAAAGGAGGAAGGGTAGCATTGGAACTCTCAGGAACTGATGTTATACCCATGTGAGTGATCATTCTTTTGTTTAAAAGAGCAGCATCTTCCTGCATTCTCACCTTAAAAATAGGAAGGAAAAATTATAGAAAATTATGTTTCAGAAGACACATTCATTTAATTCAGTAACTGTGATGGTTACACATCAATGACACATTTTGTCATCGTTGTACATAAGCAGAGGGCTACTTAAATCGTGGAGAAATAACACGTTTTTCACTGATTGGCATAATCAGACAATTTCACAAATGTGTTCATACAGTATATTCCATGCCACTTTCCCTACAGCTGCTGCAGACAGTTGCACTGCCTTCAGAGCTGAGTGCCTGGCCAGCAGCCTCTGCTCTCATGCCACCCAGCTCTGAAGGCAACACAGAAGTAAGGGTGGCAATATCGCAACCTCCCACAATAGCCAGATTTCATGGTCTGAGACATGTTTTTCATGGCCATGAATTTGGTAGGGCCCTATGCATAAGTGACAAAGATTGTCACTCAATGAAGAGAATCAGAAAATGAAAAGGCAACTCAAAACATAAAATAATATGCATATGAACACAACATTAGCTTTCACACTTTGTTCAAAAAGACAAAGCTTTGTAATAACAGGTGGTATTTGAGATGATAAAACTTTCAATTCCCTCCTTTTGTACCCACATTTCCACCCACCTTTCTGAGTACTCTCCTTTTCTGAATGAAGTCCAAGATCCTCATTCTCACATTCAAAGTCCTAAACAACTTAATCCATGCTCATATCACTGTACTCAAATCTATTTCCTTCTATTCCTCCCTCACTCTCTACTTTCCTCCCCAGTTTCACTCTTAAAAGTGCTCTTTTTGTCTCTACCCACACTCTGCTTTGTATTTTCTTGGATACAACCCACAGGCTTGAAATTGCCTCCTATTTGTCATGTGCAAGTGACCTTGCCTTTCCCTTCTTATACACTTCTTTTGGGAAGTCTAACTACTTTTATCCCACATCAACCATGTCGCCAACCCTTTGCACTGTAGCTATTATCATGCATTGTCTATTATAAACTAAATTACATTTTGAGGAACCTTTCATATTATGTTTGTATTTGTCATGTACATGTCATGAGAGTGAAGTAAAGATAATAAGCAATATTAATACTTATTAATAGAATAGAATAGAATAGAATAGAAAAGATGCTTAACTAGTGAAGCCAAATATTTGTGACTATTGCTTTAAATACTTACCATTACTAAACACTTACATAATTCAGGACACAAAGAGAAAATATGAAAATACAGCTAATGTAACTCACACAATTAAAAAATGTGAAGGGGTTAATAGGCAGTTAGATTACTGTGATTTTGCAAACACAGGGAAATTTCTAGTTGTCTAGACTGACAAAATGATACGTTGTCTTTTTTCTTCTTAAAGAATAAAAGCTTTTCTGGCACTATCACCTACATTTCTGCTGCCTTCATGTTCTCAGTTCTGCAGCACTATAATAATGTTAAGTATACACTGTAACTCTATTTTTGTTCTCTATCACTGTCATTCTGTTACTTTAACATCTGAATTTACATTATCAGCAGAATTGTCTGTTTGGATGGAAATGTGAAAAGGAGGTATCATTTTTTTCAAAAATTTTATTATATGTCTGTCCTAAACACTATGGGCCTGATCCAACATCCCCTAAATCAATGGTACTTGCCATTTACTTTAACGGGCACTATTAGAAAAAGTCAGTTACTCACAATCACCTCCTATTTCCTATTAACTGACAACTATGTTAACTTTTTACCATTCAGTCTCAACAATTTATTCTCAACCAGGAGTTTATGATCACACTTTAAAAGCGAATTAACAACTCCTGAAAGTTAATAACAGCTGTCAATAGATGCACATCATAAGTAGTCCCAATAAAATAAAAATGACACAACTTATAAGATATATAATTTCAGTAACATGTTTTTTGATTTGCAAATACAAAATACACACTAAAAAAGGGCAACAAACTGCAATAAAACAGATTGTTTTAAACATTCAATGAAAAAGCAGAATATGGATACCGATTCTACTATTAGAAATGTTTAAATTCACTCAATATTGATTTCACTATGTTTCCTACCTGAAAATTTTGAAACAGACAAGCCATGGGGTTTGAGTTGTTAGCTGATCCAGGAATTGTGGGTTGCCCTTGAAACCCCTGGAGATTCTGGTACCCCTGGAGAAGCTGATGTTGCTGCTGATTTGAAGGAAACATCTGATTGTTGTTTAACAGTGACTGGAGATGAGTCAGTTGATGGTTATTCAAAGTAGTGTTTATTGACGACATGTCACCTGCAATTCCAAACATATGGAAAAGTAAGTCAGCATAGTTTTCAAGAGTCCGTGAGTTTCCTTGAGTTACATTTTAACTGAATGGTAAACAAATACTGACACTCTGTACAACAAAACTTTTCCCATGACATCTTCTGTACCACGATCTCAAGGAACATGTCTCCTACTATTTATTCCTTCATTTCTTCAGCATTCTTTCTTTCAGGTTACATCTATATGTGGACTCTTTCTAAAGGATTTTGACATGACTGTCTTTCATTTTGGAATAGCACACAGCCAGTTACAGTAGCATGAGCATCAGTGGTATTCATTTTCTTGGAAATCCATTCTTAGCTTCCAAAGAGCGACTGCTTCATACCATACCAACATCCTCCCCCTTCCAACCTTTCGGTAACTATGACACTGCTGTTTGACCTGACTACACAATGATCCAAGGGCTCTTGAACACAAAAATACACTAGCTAACTCTACTAGTCCTCTCTTTCCTAGATACAGGAGAAAAATCTCATAAGAAAAACAAGCTATATTAAAAAAATCTGCATTTTGTATCAAAAGAAAAATCTCCTATGTAAATTAAAATGTAAAAAAACAATATCACAAACAATAGGAAAATAAATACTTTGTGGCCCCTGATCCTATGAAATTATCAAATAAAAGAAGCCTGAAAGAGGATTTTGCACTTGAGTTAACACAAACTAATGTTTTTCCTAAATTTTATGCTTGTGGAATCAGCTGATGAAAATAAAAAGATTTTATTTTAGAAAAAAAATCAATCCTAATTCAATAACAATCCTAATGCTAAATTAAATTATATCGGAAAAATAGGGCGGAGTTCACAGTAACAAAGTTGCAGCCTGACATAAGTAACAAAGTTGCAATGCTTTCCAGCTCTTTGACACAATATTTTGGTCATCTTACTGGTATAGTTATTTGCTTATTGAGTCCAAACAGAACAGAACACAAAATATACCACATGTTCTGAGTAAATTCATCAAGAGACTAGAGATTTAGGAGAACAGTTTAGGCTGAAGAGTTCATCAGTTATGTAAGGACCTGTCAGGTGTGAGACCTTCAGTTTCTAAACTACAATGAAGAAATGAAAAACAAAGAAATATGAAAACAGAAATGTACAATCAAGGGCTAGAAGGGGCAACCTACTTCACTGAACTTGTGCAAGGCTTTAATTGGAGTGCTTTATGTACGTATAGGACATGTGCTATGGTTTTGGCGTATTTTTGATTTAAATGGAAAAAATGCACTTGGCCATTTTTAATGGACTGCACAGCTACTCATACTAACCCTGTGATGCCACATATATTTGAAATAAAACACTGCATCCCAAAGATGCACCTGTGCTTTTATTACATGAAAAATAAAAGGAGTCAAATTTGCCTGACTGTATTTAAGTGTGTGTAGTAGGTTTGGTGGCATCAGAATGAGGGAATGGAAAAGAAAATTATATCCAAAAACAGTATTAAATATTGCTCAATTTTTAAAAATTGCTATTTAAAATTTCTGACAGTAATGGTAGTTTTTCTCTAGAAGTATTCAATGACCTGTGACATACAAAACCCTTTTAGAAATAGTGCAATGAAATGGAGTCTTTAATAATAGAAAATAGAATCAGAAACTCTCCCCCCAACCTTTTTTTTTTTTTTTAAATCTGTGAAAAAATTTAACTTACCAAGCAGACCTGTCCCCAGTAGAGGGTTAAGTAGCTGTGGCACCACAGAGTTATTGTTGAGTTTAGCTGGACCAGATGTATTCCCAGCATTATTAGATATGTTCAGCAATGTTTCTGCCATTGACACCACTGCTGTCCCACCAAGTGTTGAGACAGACAGTGCTGTCACTGCTGATGATGTAGTGGTTGTGGTAGTGGTTGCCTGGGAGGAGGTTGCTATGGATATCTCTGGATGATTAGCAGTGTTGCCCGATGCGGAGTTCAGGACACCTCCCAACAGTTGGGGATTTAAGGCCATTAATCCTGAGGCCCCAGTGACAGCTGGGAGGAGCAAGGGGTTAGAAGTAGTGTCAGTGCCTGTAAAGCTTGGTATAGGGTTCCCCAGGGGGTTGGTTAAGAGGGTCTCTGCTCTGTTGCTGTCTGACTGATTGCTTGGCAAATGGTCTGGTGGGGCTGTCATCTGTGTTACTGAGGGTAAAGGGCTATTTTGCTGTTGTAACAAATCTGAGATGGTCAAATTGAAAGATGGTAGGGGAAGCATGGCAGCTGCTTGGGCTTGATTCTGAAGTAGGGCTGCTAGAAGCTGAAAATGAGCAGGTTGTAATACCTGCCCATCCATGTCACTGGAGAGAAAAGCTAGTGCAGCATTTACACTTGGGTTGAGCAAACCTAAAGGGTTGAGTATGACCTCAGACTTGCCTTCTCCTGCTGAAGGCTGTAGTATATTTAATAGATTCTGGTTTAAGAGATGTTGTTGATTCACTGGCAAAGAGATAGGTAGAGAATTGAGAAGGTTTGGATTCAAAGAATGCGGAAGATTGTTGTTTGAAGAGCAGTTCTGTGGAAAGTGAAGTGTGTGTTCGTGGCCAACAAAAGGGAAATCACTCCCAATGGGCAGCTGGCTCGGAAGTGGGTTTCCAGTTGCAGTAGTGACTATAACACCATCCTGAAGAACGGATGTTGTCTTTGTGATGGCAGGTTGGCTGGTTCCAGCTATGGCTATGGAAGATGATGGTCCTGAACCCCCTGTAACACAAAACAATGCATATAGTAATAATGTTTATTGAAGGACAAATACTATCATCATTGCAACGATAACTAGACTCATCCAAATTTAGCTATATTCAACACTCAGATGAAGAAAATTCAAACAGCATGTCTTTCATTATTAAAAAACATTAAAATCAATTTGCAATGAATTATTTCAGACACTACACAGAAATGCCATTGCCACATCACAACTGGAATCCTGCTTGAATGAAAAACTTACGTTTCTTTTCAAACTCCTTCAGCAGAGAATTGTGTAAGAGGATTTCATTATTTTATTAAATATATTTTGGATTAGTCTAGGACTGAAAACTACCCATTTGTTACTATGTTCAGTCTTGAACCCACACCATATCCACTACTAAAATGATCAGCGATGGCCTTAAAACCTAATGGTAAAGAGTATGGTCCCAAGATTAGATCCATGAATCCTGGCTCCTAGTTTCCTGATTCTGTTCCCAACTCTGCCACTGTATTGCTTTTTCCATAAGTAAAATGATCAGAACATTTCCCATCTCAGAGTATGTTTTGTGAATTATTGTTTCTAAAATATCAATTCTGTCATCTTTGGAGGTAAGTATTATTAATTATTATTACTATTATTATTATTGTGACATTTAACTGTCAAGTCTAGAAAACGTTAAAGCCAAATACAAGTTGCCAAGGAAAACAACAGAAGTTTTCTTGAAGGAAAAGGTAAAGTCATTTGGGTGGCCTGGATGAATCCTTTGCTTAGAGTGGCAGAGAAGTCCAAAGCTTCCCTGCTGAGTGGATTTACAATAAAGGCTGTTATTTATTCAAGACTGGTTATTCTTTTTCTGTTTCTGCATATCTGTCTATCAGCCTTAAACAATGTTGAACTTTACAAATAAATGATCTGTTTTCCTCTACTTGAAGGAGATTTCTTATTAGAATTGACAGTAGCTGTACACAAAAGATGTGTGTCAGAGGAGCAGGAGAAATAAAACAGAATGTAACCACCTTCGAACCATACTTTTCAAGCTTATATGGTTGTAGCATACATGATGTAGCATATTTTAAGGACTTTCCAGGGCTAGAAATAAGTTACTTGCATTTCACTGGAAAGCAGGGAAATTTCCTTTTCTAATAGCATAAAACTCCAATTTCTAGCTCTGATGTGTCAGGTAGATATTGGTATCTATTAGTAGTGCAGGACTGAATGGTGAACGAGAAAAAACAATTACCCATCTTTTGAAACGGTTGTTCTTCAAGATGTGTTGCTCATGCATGTAGGCACGCATGCGCCCAGGTGTGTGGTCGCTGCAGACTTTTGCTTTAGTGCAGGGGACCTCAAACTTCATTGCACTGCAACCCCCTTCTGATAACAAAAATTCCTACATGACCCCACAAGAGGGGATCGAAGCCTGAGCCCGCCCCAGGTGGGGTTGGGGCAAAGCCAAAGCCCAAGGGCTTCAGCTCTAGGTGGGGGGCCTGTAACTGGAGCCTTGTCACCCATGGCTGAAACCTTTGGGCTGAAACCTGGTGGTGGGGCTCAAACTTCAGCCCCGGGCCCCAGAAAGTCTAACGCCAGCCCTGGCAACCCCATTAAAATGGGGTCACGACCTACTTTGGGGTCCTGACCCACAGTTTGAGAACTGCTGCCTTAGTGGTATCCGTAGGTACGCTCTGAAGTGCCATGCTCATGCGGAAGTATATCAGGTGCCACCAGCCCTGCATCCTCTCAGTTCCTTCTTGCCGACAACTCTGACAGAGGGGCAGGAGGGCGGGTAATGGAATGGACATGGGCAATACATCTCGAAGAATAATAGTTACAAAGGTGGGTAATTGTTTTTTCTTCTTTGAGTGCTTGCTCGTGTCGATTCCATTGTAGGTTACTCACAAGCAGAATACCTGGAGGTGGGCTCGGAGTTCATGGTCTTGTAGACTGGAGTACTGCTCTGAAACAGAGGGTGGAAGGCTGAAATGGCAGCAAGGTGTACCTTGACCAAAGATAGCGACAGCCCCTGGAGCTTAAGGTGCAGCAAATAGTCAAGGATGTCCTGCAGTGGGGCCTCTTCCTCATGAATGCAGAGATCTGAGGCCCAACATGAGTACCACTTCCACTTTGCAATGTAGGTAGCCCTGGTGGAGGGTTTCCTGCTGGACACCAGCGGAACACTGGCATTCTTCCCCACTTAGCCACCCAGCAGCCAGACGGTCAAGTGCAGCACTGCCAGGTTTGGATGGAGTAGAGCACTGTGGTTCTAGGACACGAGATCCAGCCAAAGAGGCAGCTGCAGGGGGGTGGGTGCCAAAAGACTCAGTAGCATGCCAAACCAGTGTTGATGAGGCCACGCTGAGGCTTTGCGGATGACCGTCACTTTGTCTTGCTTTACTTTTAGCAGGATCTTATGGATTAACGGTATCAGCAGGAAGGTGTACATTAGTGCTCTCGACCACAGCATCAGGAAGGCTTCCAACAGGTGGCCCTTGTCTCTGCCCAGCAGAGAACAGAACACGTGGTACTTTCTGTTCTGCCTGGATGCGAACAGGTTCACCCAGGGAGTTCCACACCTGTGGAAATCTAGGCTGACCACCTCTGAAACTGCCCTTAATTAGCCAGTCGTCAAAATACAGGACGATCTGGACCCCTCGACGCCTCAGGAAAGCCACCATCAGCGCCATGCATTTTGTGAATACCCTGGGCCAAGTACAGGCCAAAGGGTGAACTGGAAGTGGCACCCAGCCACTATGAAATGCATGTGTCCTGGGAATATGGAGATATGAAAGTAAGAATCCTTTAAGTCAAGAGAGGCGTACCTTCTCCCCGCCCCCGAGTTCCCCCCGGAACTAGGGAAGGGATGATGAAGGCCAGGAAGAGCATGTGGAACTTCCAACTTCTTGAGAGACTCGTTAAGGCCCCGCAGGTCCAGAATGGGTCTGAGGCCCTCTTTTGCCTTCGGGATTAGGAAGTAGCAGGAGTAGAATCCTCTTCCTTCTATGTCTCGAGGAATCTCTTCCACAGCTCCCAAACTTAGGTGCTTCTCAACCTCCTGAATGAGGAGTTGCTTGTGAGATGGGTCCTTGAAGAAGGATGGGGAAGTGGAGGGATGGGAGGGAGGAGTGGCCAGAAATTGCAGGGTGTAGCCCCGAGCCACTATGTCCAGGACCCAGCAGTCCAACATAACCCATAACCAGGTCAAGTGGTAGGGGAAAAGGCTGTTGAGGAAAAAAAGGAAAGGATCCGGGCAGCTGACTGATATGTCGTTCCCGAGTGCACCCTCAAAATGAGCACTTCTGGCTCCCGGGTGCTTCTTTGGGTCAGGATGTGCAGAAGACCAGGACGACGAAGGGTGGCGGCAGCTGAACCCGACGTCACGTTTCCTTAGAGGCCCTTGTTGAGGCTCCCATTACCGAGATGGTGGAGGAGGCCGGAATGGCTGTCTCAACACCTGAGAAGTGTGCATCCCCAGAGAGTGGAAGGTTGTCTGTGTGTCTTTCAGGCCATGTGGATGCGTATCTGTTTGATCAGAGAACAGGCAGACACCGTCAAATGGGAGGTCCTGAATAGAGCCCTGCATGCCCTGGGACAGGCCAGCGGTCTGGAGCCAGGAACTGCGCTGCATAACCACCACCAAGGCGACCATCCGGGCAGCTGAATCGTCCATGTCCCAGCCCATTTGGAGGGAGCACTCCTGGGCCATCTCCTTGAACTTGAGGAGAGAATCCCACAACTTATAGCGAATCAAGAGGGCCTGATGGTTTACCACCCGAAACTAGAGCTGGCTGTAGAATAAATTTTGTGACCAAACAAAACCAGTCTCTTGGCCTCCTTATTTTTATGGGTGGAACTGGTGGGACCCCATTTGTCCCTCTGATTGGCAGCTGAGATGACCAATGATCCTGGTGGTGGATGGGTGTACAAGTACTCAAACCCTTTTGCAGGGATGAAGTACTTGTTTTCTGTCCTCTTAGAGGTGGGCGGGATGGAAGATGGGGTTTGTCAGATGGTTTTGGCAACATTCAGGACCTCCTTGTGTACCGGGAGCATGACATGAGCTGGGGAGAACACAGAGAGCACATAAAACAATGTATTTGACTACTCCTCCATCTCCTCCATCTTGAGGCCCAGGTTGGAAGCCACCCTGCGGAGCAGCGCCTGATACTCCCTAAAATCATCTGGCGGACTAGCTTTTGAGGGGCCTGCCAACACCTCATCCGGAGAGGAGGAGGATGATTGGATGACCAGGGCAGGTATGGCAGTGTCCTCACCCATCAGAGAGGACCTTGGGGTGGATACTGGCTCCTCACTCGCAGTGGCTGCTAGAGTATCCTGCACCAAACCCGGTGCTGTCAATGCCATGGGTGCTGACTTTGGCATGCCTGGCGACTGAGGGCTGGTGGGAGTGGGACAATGGCATGATGGGAACAGCCTAGGCATTCCAATAAGGTCATAGGGTTGGCCACTGGCTCAGCTGCCAGATTGGCACCAATGCCACAGACACGCCCTCTGGAGCCCAATCACGATGCTGTCCAGGCAAGGGGCTGAACTGTGCCTCCGAGCTGAAACGGTCATCATCCTCCGGTGAACAAGGTCAGGCTGTGGAGGCTTGGGTCTGGCAGCTCACTGTTGCCGCCGGTGACTGGTGCTGGGAATGATCCGATCGGTGTCGGAAGCAGGGCGAGTGGTGCCATGTCAGGGAGTGACCTCAAGGTCTCAGCAACAGTGACCAACAACGCGATGAAGACGGGTGCCAGGGAGATCGTCAACCCCTGGCCCAAAGACAGGGATCAGGAGGGCGGTGATGATGACTCACAGCAGCGAGCCAGAGACCTGGGCCGACGTGGAGACCAAGAACATGGCAACCTAGGGCTCTGTCTTGGCTCCGGAGACCAGTGGCGCTCACTTGTTTTGTGTGAGGCCTTGCTGGTGGGCTTGCCCTCAAGGGGAGCCTTAGGGTACATCTACACTACGGGATTAGTCCGATTTTACATAAACCGGTTTTGTAAAACAGATTGTATAAAGTCGAGTGCATGTGGCCAAACTAAGCACATTAATTCGGTGGTGTGCGTCCATGGTCCGAGACTAGCGTCGATTTCCGGAGCGTTGCACTGTGGGTAGCTATTCCATAGCTATCCCATAGTTCCTGCAGTCTCCCCTGCCCCTTGGAATTCTGGGTTGAGATCCCAGTGCCTGATAGGGCAAAAATCATTATCATGGGTGGTTCTGGGTAAATGTTGTCACTCATTCCTTCCTCTGGGAAAACAACGGCAGACAATCATTTCGTGCCCTTTTTTCCTGGATTGCCCTTGCAGACGCCATAGCATGGCAACCATGGAACCTGTTCAGCTTTTTTTTTTTTTACTGTCACCGTATGTGTACTGGATGCCGCTGACAGAAGCGTTACTGCAGCGCTACACAGCAGCATTTGTTTGCTTTTGCATGATAGCAGAGACGGTTATCAGTCATTCTGTACCGTCTGCTGCCATTGTAAATTGGCAATAAGATGACAGTTATCTGTCATTCTGTACTGTCTGCTGCTATCATGGCTGCCCCTGGCTGAGGTCGGCCGGGGGCGCAAAGGCAAAAATGGGAATGACTCCCCGAGTCAATCCCTCCTTTACGTTTTCTAAAAATAGAGTCAGCCCTGCCTAGAATATGGGGCAAGTGTACTAGAGAACCAGTGTATCAGAGAGTACAGCTGCTCCGTGCCAGATCCCGCAGAAATGATGAGCTGCATGTCATTCATGGGGGGTGCCCCTGCAACAACCCCACCCGTTGCTTCCCTCCTCCTCCAACCTTCCTGGGCTACCGTGGCAGTGTCCCCCGCATGTGTGTCATGAAGTTGTTAAAGAATGCAGGAATAAGAAACAGTGACTTGTTAGTGAGATAAAATGAGAGGGAGGCAGCCTCCCACTGCTATGACAGTCCAGGCAGGACATTAAGTGGTGCGGGGGAGGGGAGCCCAGTATCCCGCTGCTATGATAGTCCAGGGCAGTACAGAATCTTTTCTTTACACATGAAAGGGAGGGGCCTGATGGAGCTCAGCCCCTAGTTGCTATGATGAGGACGGTTACCAGCCGTTCGGTACCATCTACTGGGAATGACCAGGAATCATTCCTATTTTTACCCAGGCTCCCCCCGGCAAGCCTCACCTGAGGCCAGCCGGGAGCACTCATGGGCTGATGGTGATGACGGATAGCAGTTATATTGTACCCTCTGCCACCGGGGAGGGGAGAAGAGCAGATACTGCTCTTCACTGCTGCAGCATCGCGTCTACCACCGGCATTCAGTAGACATAGGGTGATATTGAAAAAAGTCAAGAAATGATTTGTTTCCTTTTTGTTTCACGTGGGGGGGAGAGGGAGTAAATTGACGAGCTATACCCTGAACCATGCCGGACAATGTGTTTGAACCTACAGGCACTGGGAGCTCAGCCAAGAATGCAAATAGTTTTCGGAGACTGCTGTGGATTGTGGGATAGCTGGAGTCCTCAGTACCCCCTCCCTCCCTCCATGAGCGTCCATTTGATTCTTTGGCTTTCCGTTACGCTTGTCATGCAGCACTGTGCAGCCTGGAGATTTTTGGCATTTCGTCTTCTGTAACGGAGCTCTGCTAGAACGGATTTGTCTCCTCATACAGCGATCAGATCCAGTATCTCCCGTATGGTCCATGCTGAGCTCTTTTTGGATTTGGGACTGCATCGCCACCCATGCTGATCACAGCTCCACGCTGGGCAAACAAGAAATGTAATTCAAAAGTTGGCGGGGCTTTTCCTGTTTACCTGGCCACTACATCCTAGTTCAGATTGCTGTCCAGAGTGGTCACAGTGGTGCACTGCGGGATACTGCCCGGAGGCCAATACCGTCGATTTGCGGCCACACTAACCCTAATCCGATATGGTAATACCAATTTTAGCACTACTCCTCTCGTTGGGGAGGACTACAGAAATCGATTTAAAGAGCCCTTTATATCGATATAAAGGGCCTCGCAGTGTGGACGGGTGCGGCGTTAAATCGGTTTAACGCTGCTAAAATCAGTTTAAATGCGTAGTGTAGACCAGGCCTCAGTTAGTTCCATTGCCGCATGTGGTGCTGACTGCGGCAGAGGCACTCTTCTAGCTCACCAGGTGCCAGGGGCACAGAGGGCGCTGACTGCGCTGTTTGCTTGGGCCCTTTATTGCTTCCTGGAGTCAGTGGCAGGTCCTTTCGGTGGAAGGAACTCCCCAGGGCTGAGCCCTTTTGTGGGGCCAGAGTGGGTGTAAGGCCCGAGCAGGGTCCTTTGCCCAGTGCCCCTTGGTCAGGCTTGCTCAGTGGTATCTTCTTCTTCGGCACTGGCGAAGGGGATACACTATGCACCAAAGTTGATGCTCTGGGTGCCGGTTCAGGCCGTGATGACTCTGAAGATGGGTGCAGGGCAGCCTGCATCTGGCGGGTCCTGAGGTGTATGTCACGCTCTCTTTGTGTCTGAGGATGAAAGTTCTGGCAGATGCAACAGCGCTCCTTTATGTGGAATTCCCCAAGGCACTGTGGACAACTCTTATGTGAGTCACAAACAGGCATGGGCCTGTTAAACAAAGAGCAGGGCTTGAAAGCTGGAGAACAGGGCATGCCCTGCCTGGGGCAAAATCCCTGCCGGGACACTATCTAACTAAATGCTTAACATGTACTTAACAACTAACTAACAAATGATTAAACTATTTACAGCTAGAAGCATAAGGCTAAGCTAGAAGAGAAACCGCTGACCACTTGCAAAGCAAGGGACAGAGGTGCTCCAACTGACCATCCTGGGTGGTAAAATGGAACTCAGAGGTGCCAGGCCGAAGGCAGCTGATATAAGCTGATGCATGAGTGCGGCACTCCAGAGGGTGCCACAGCTGACCCTATGGATACTGCTAAGGCAAAAGTTCCTGACGACCCCACACGCAGGCACGCACACATCTACAATGGAATCAACATGAGCAAGCACTTAAAGAAGAAATTTCATATTTTGAAAAAAGGAAGAAGTTATTTTTTTTTAAATGTCAAGTATTTAATGCTGCTCAGAGGGTGAGAATATTAGAAGCAGTCCTGAAGGCCAGGCTAAGAAATACTACAAGAAAGACATTCTCACATGGTTCTCTTTTAATAGCAGAACCTATCAACATAGGAACAGCCATACTGCTTCAGACCAAAGGTCCATCTAGCCCAATATTCTGTCTTCTGACAGTGGCTGATGTCAGGTGCCTCAGAGGGAATTAACAGACCAGGCTATGATCAAGTGATCATCCTGTCACCCATTCCCAGCTTCTGGCAAACGGAGACTAGGGACACCATCCCTGCCCATCCTGGCTAATAGCCATTGATGGACCTATCCTCCATGAATGTAACTAGTTCTTTTTTGAACCCTGTTATAGTCTTGGCCTTCACAACATCTTCTAACAGAGTTCTACAGGTTGACTGTGCATTGTGTGAAGAAATACCTCCTTTTGTTTTAAACTTGCTGCCTATTAATTTCATTTGGTGACCCATAGTTCTTCTGTTATGAGAAGGAGTAAATACCACTTCCTTATTTGCTTTCTTCACACCAGTCATGATTTCATAGACTGTTATCACATCCCCCATTAGTCGTCTCTTTTCCAAGCTAGAAAGTCCCAATCTTATTAATCTCTTCTCATACAGAAGCTGTTCCATAATCATTTTTGTTGTCCTTTTCTGAAACTTTTCCAATTCTAATACATCTTGTTTGAGATGGGGCGACCACATCTGCACGCAGTATTTAAAATGTGGTCGTACTATGGATTTATATAGAGGCAATGTGATATTTTTTGTCTTATTATCTCTCTCTTTCTTAATGATTCCTAACATTCTGTTAGCTTTTTTGAGTGCACATGGAGTGGATGTTTTCAGAGAACCATTCACAATGATAGTTCTTGAGTGGTAACATCTAATTTAGACCCCATCATTGTATATGTATAGTTGGGGTTATGTTTTCCAGTGTGCATTACTGTGCATTTATCAACACTGAACTTCATCTGCCATTTTGTTGCCTGATCACTCAGTTTTGAGAGATCACTTTGTAGTAGGGCTGTCAAGTGATTTAAAAAATTAATCGCGATTAATTGCAAGACTAAAAAAATTAATCACGATTAATCAAAATTAATCGCATGTTAAACAATAATAGAATATCATTTACACATTTTTGGATGTTTTCTACATTTTCAAAAATATAATTTCAGTTACAACACAGAATACAAAGTGTACAGTGCTCACTTTTTTATTACAAATATTTGCACTGTAAAAACAAAAGAAAGTATTTTCAATTCACCTAATATAAGTACTGTAGTGCAATCTCTTTATCATGAAAGTTGAACTTACAAATGTAGAATTATGTACAAAAAAAAACTGCATTCAAAAATAAAACAATGTAAAACTTTAGTGCCTACAAATCCACTCAGTTCTACTTCGGCCAATCGCTCAGACAAACAAGTTTGGTTACATTTGCAGGAGATAATGCTGCCTGTTTCTTGTTTACAATGTCACCTGAAAGTGAGAACAGATGTTCACATGGCACTGTTGTAACTGGTGTCGCAAGATATTTACGTGCCAGATGTGCTAAGGATTCATATGTCCCTTCACCCCTCAAACACCATTTCAGAGGATATGCATCCATGCTGATGATGGGTTCTGCTCAATAATAATCCAAAGCAGAGTAGACCGATGCATGTTTATTTTAATCAGCTGAGTCTGATGTAACCAGCAGAAACTTGATTTTCTTTTTTCCTGGTTCAGGTTCTGTAGTTTCTGCGTCTGAGTGTTGCTCTTTTAAGACTTCTGAAAGCATGCTCCATACCTCATCCCTCTCATACTTTAGACAGCACTTCAGATTCTTAAACCTTGGGTCCAGTGCTGTAGCTATTTTTAGAATCATCACACCTTCTTTACATTTTGTCAGATCTGCAGTGAAACTGTTCTTAAAATGAACATGTGCTGAGTCATCATCCAAGATCGCTATGAAATATATGTTAGAATGTGGGTAAAACAGAGGAGGGGACATGCAATTCTACCCCAAGAAGTTCTGTCAGAAATTTAATTAATGCACTATTTTTTTAATGAATATCATCAGCATGGAAGCATGTCCTCCGGAATGGTGGGTCAAGCATGAAGGGGCATATGAATGATGTTTAGCATATCTAGCATGCAAAAATACTTTGCAACTCTGGCTAAAAAAGTGTCATGCGAACGCCTGTTCTCAATGTCAGGTGACACTGTAAACAAGAAGCAGGCAGCAGTATCTCCTGTAAATGTAAATGTTTATCTTAGCACTTGGCTGAACAAGAAGTAGGACTGAGTGGATCTGTAGGCTCTAAAGTTTTACGTTGTTTTGTTTTTGAGAGCAGTTATGTAAGAAAAAAAATCTACACCTGTAAGTTACACTTTCAAGATAGAGATTGCACTACAGTACTTGTATGAGGTGAATTGAAAAATAGTATTTATTTTATTTTCATTTTTACAGTGCAAATATTTGTAATAAAAATAATATAAAGTAAGCAGTGTACACTTTGTATTCTGTGTTGTAACTGAAACCAACATATTTGAAAATGTAGAAAAACATCCAAAAATATTTAATAAATGTCAATTGGTATTCTATTGTTTAACAGTGCGATTAAATTTTTTAAATTGCAGTTAACTTTTCGAGTTAATTGCGTGTTAACTGCCATTAATCGACAGCCCTACTTTGTAGCTCTTTGCAGTCTGCTTTGGGCTTAACTATCTTGAGTAGCTTTGTATCATCTGCAAATTTTGCCACCTCACTGTTTACCTCTTTTTTTGAGATCATTTATGAATATGTTGAACAGGGCTGGGCCCAGTACAGACCCCTGGGGGACAGCACTATTTACCTCTCTCCATTCCAAGAATAATTTATTCCTATCTTTTGTTTCCTATCTTTTAACCAGTAACCGATCCATGAGAGGACCTTTCCTCTTATTCCATGACAGCTTACTTTGCTTAAGAGCCTTTGATGAGGGACCTGGTCAAAGGCTTTCTGAAAATCTAAGTACACTTTATCCACCGGACCATCCTGGTCCACACGCTTGTTGACTCCCTCGTATCTATAATACTAGTGCCAAATGAAACAAAAAGCTGAGTGGACTCCTGTCCATTCCATATAAAACAAAGGGACCTTTTAAAATCAGGCTTGTGGAGAAGGAACTCACCTGGATGGGAATACAGTACATGTATGTATGTTAAAAATGTTGGCAAGATAATTAGCTCATTGAAATAATACTCTTGTTAGTATGCTTAGAAGGATTATCAGTTGAACAGCTGTACCTAGCCCCAACTCATCTTGGTACAATTTGGTATAAGGTGGATCAGTCTAGATCCCTGCACAGAACTATTTTTTTAATCCCACTCCCTGCATTGTTTCTTTCATTTTTTTCCTGATCCCACATGCAAAAACCTTAGATCCCACAAATCCCACAACAGACAGATTCCTCCATGCTACAAAAACAAACACCATCATGGTTGGTTATTTATACATATATAAAAAAGGAATTCAGGCACAATTTTTACCACTAAAAGAATAAAACAAATCTTGCTCAAACTATGTAAAAAAAACTATAGCCCCTGTTATAATAGACATCAAATCTCTTTCTATCCCTTGCTTAAAATATAGGTATTAAAATCTTTATTAAAAATGTGCTTTACATTCTTGAAATTCTATTTATCAACAAACTGACAGGAGATTTAGTGTTTTCCCACAAATTACTGCAGTCTGTCTTTTTTCCTACTCAATCCAGCCCACAACAAAAATTTTATCTGCTCCCACTATTATGGCAGCGGCTTGTGTGGGATCCACAGGATCCCAGTCCTGCTGCAGGCCTCTAGATCAGTAAATGGAACTCAAAGCATATTCACTCTACAAACTGAGCTCACTGCCACTAAGAAAATTAACTTCCGTACAAGAAATGTAAGATCACAGGTACAGAGTAGATAAAAACAGCTTTCCCCAGTTTAGTCTGGACCTCATTAATAACCCATGACACTGAAGACTCTTTAAATAGGGATTTCAAAGGCATCAAGCCTGACATGAACCTTGTGAAACAAGGGACCACGTGGAAACTGGTCTACCTTCATCACACTCATAATAAGCTGAAATAGCTATCAAAGTAACATTGAGGGAATTTCTCTTTTACCTTTTTCTTTGTTTTAAATTGAATTAAGACTGATGGGTGTCTAAATTAGTTGTTACACTCAAAAAAGATCTTGGAATCATTGTGAATAGTTCTCTGAAAACGTCTGCTCAATGTGCAGTGGCAGTCAAAAAAAAGCTAATAACATTAGGAACCATTAGGAAAGAGATAGCTAAAAAGACAGAAAACATCATGTCACTACATAATTCATGGTACATCCACACACCTTGAATACTGTGTGCAGTTCCGGACACCCCATCTCAGAAAAGATATATTAGAATTGGAAAAGATACAGAGAAGGACAACAAAAATGATTAGAGTTATGGAATAGCTTCCATAAATAAGAAAGATAAAAAAGACTGGGACTATTCAGTTTGGAAAAGAAATAACTAAGTGGGGATATAGAAAAGGTCTAAAAAAATGGTTAATGGTGTGGAGAGAATGAATAGGGAAGTGTTATTTACCTCTTCACATAAGACAAGAACCAGGGATCATGCAATGAAATTAACAGGCACCAGGTTTAAAACAAATGGAAGGAAGTATTTCTTCACACAATGCACAGTGAACCTGTGGAACTCATTGCTAGAGGATGTAGTGAAGACCAAAAGTATAACTGGGTTCAAAAAAAGAATTAGATAAGTTAATGGAGGATAGGTCTATCACTGGCTATTAATGAAGATGGCCCAGGAAGCAACCCCATCCTCTGGGTGTCACTCGAAATTGTCCTGTTCTGTTCATTCCCTTTGAAGAACCTGGCACAGGCCACAGTCGGAAGACAGGATACTGGGCTAGATCGTCTGAACCAGTATGGACATTCTTAGGTTCTTATGGTCCCTGTCTGAGGCTTTTTTCAACTCACTAATGAAAAAGCAGTAAAACATTACCACAGCATATAAGAATTTAGCTCAGATACCTATTACAGGTGTCTGCCTCAAAACCCCATTATAAATCAAAAGGATTATACCAAAAAACCCTAAGGAAAGTGAGTTTTTCTTGCCCATAGCTTTCAGGAGAGATCCAACAGTAAAGCATGCTTCCTTCCTGATCTTTCTCCAATAGGCCAGAGGGCAGGGTTTAAATACTTCCCACAGAGCCTTGCCACCCAGTAAACCTGTGCTCTTACATCTGAGAAAGAGGCTAACTGGAACTGCTTATTGAGGGCAATCTTAGCCCATTCTGATCATGTAACATGAGTCAGCAGCATGGGCCTTTTTCTTGTTTGTTTTTTTAAATGTGACCCATTTCTCTCCCAGGACTCAGTGACCATGTCCTCATTCCCACAGGTATTGTTGCAGGAAACCCTGTGACAAAGTAGTAGAGAGCCAGGAGAGTTCCTCTTGCAAACATTAAAAGGGCCTATATACACTTTAATAGTTACTGGTTTTGTTGCTGATTTAAAAATATAAATCTGCATTACATGCCTGTAATATCAATATATATATAAGTATCCTTGCATTCCTTGCATCCAATTCTACTGATATAAGTTTTTCTCACTTCAGCTGCCTTACTGTTATCTATTTGTATTATAATAGCACTGAGAAGCCCCAGCCATAGACCAGGACTCTGCTGCGCTAGGTGCTGTAGAAACACAGGACAAATAGTTCTTTCCCTGCTTTCTCTTAAGAATAAGATGGATGGATGGATAGACAGAGAGAGGGGGGAGTACAAGGTAACAATGAGACAATATTGGTCAGCATGACAGACAGCGGTTTCTGCACTCCAGCAACCTTGTTGGTATTTTGTAGGCTTCATGGTAGAGAAGAGTTTTAAGAAGAGATCTAAAGGAGGATAATGAGTTACTTTGGTTGATGATAATGGAGGAATTCCTTTAAAGCATGAGGGGCAGCATGGGAGAAAGCACAAAGGTGCTTGTTTGAAAATTTAACAAGTGGACAGTGAAGACTGGCATCAGTGGCTGATCTCACGTGAGAGCTGGTCTTTTGATACTAAATAAGAAATGATAGCTAGGGTAGGGATAGGTTGTGAAGGGCCTTTAAAGTGAAGAGAAATAGGTTAAGTTTGCTATGATAGCAAAAAGGGAGCCAACAGAGAGATGCAAAGAGAAGGTGATATGGTTAAAGAGATGGGCTAGGGAAACGATCTTTGCAGCAGCATTCTGAAATAGATACAAGTGGTTCAAGATTGCATTTGTCAAGAGGTAAGGATGTTGCAATAATGAAGATGCAACATGATGAGAGCCTGGACAAGAGTTTATATTTTGTGCATGGATAGGAAAGGCTGTATCTTATGTTATGCAGAAAGACTTAGTCTGGATGCGAGGACCTAGAGCAGTGGTCCCCAGCCTTTTCATCTGGAAGGACTGTGGCGGCGGTTGAGCATCTGCCAAAATGCCGCTGAATCTGAAGACCCACTAAACTGATGGCAGAGCACTCTCCAGTCGACCCTGGTAATCCAGCTGTCTGAGAAGAGCAAGGTAAATCTCTCCCATTGATGCAGCACAGTGAAGACATCGTGGTAAGTCAACCTAGACCACGTCGACTCCAGCTACGTTATTCATGTAGCTGGAGAAGCGTAACTTAGGTCGAGTTACCCTAGTAGTGAAGACAAGCCCTCAGTCAACGACTCAGTTAAATAACAAGGGAGATGGGGGCTGGGATTCCTGAGTCCCTTTAAAATTTGTTAGCACTTATTAGGAACGAACATTCAAGAACAGAGGCACTTAAATCAATATAGGGAAATAAAACCCACCTGCAAAATGCTTCACCTACCACAAACTTTACAGTAACAAGTAAGTGCTTCCAGCTCACCCTATCAAGGCGTTCCTTTTTTAAGAGTTGTAGCCACATCTAATGGCGTAGATGATTGATGTGGTGATTAGGTCAGTTAATAACACCTTTATATTCAGAGGGGAAGGATGGTCTTGTGGTTAAGGTACTAGACTGAACCTTAGGAGCTCTGTTTAATTGCTGGCTCTGCCACAGTTTTGCTGTATGTCTATAGGCAAGTGAAGGTGGGTGAGGTAGCAACAGAAGGTGCTCCAATAAAAGATATTACCTCACCCATCTTGTCCCTCTCATACTCTGAGACCAAACACCACTATAGGCAAGTCACTTCATCTCCGCACCTCAGTCCCCAGCTGTAAAATGAGTATGAAGATAATACTGTTTTCAACTATCCTTTGTCTCTTTAAATTGTGAGCTTTTTAGGACAGGGATCATATCTAACTCTGTATTTGGACATTGGCTAGTTCAACAGGGCCCTGAACTCAGTCGGGCCTCTAGGTGAGACTGTTGCACAAAGAGTAAATGAACAACAACATTGACCTGATGGACATGGGTTAACTCTGGAAGAATTTGTTCTATCCTTCAAGCAGGAAGTTTCCCCTGAATCTTTCAGCCCTCATTCGTTAAGGATATTGGACAGTAATCTGACCTGTTAACATCCAAACCAGGGAATTTGTGACAAAATCTGGAAAAAGAGTTAAAAATGTGTAAAACCACCTTTCTAGATGAGTGTAAATGGTTTCTCCTGGTTAGAATCATATTATGCACATTTCTTTCTTTAATTTGTTATATAAATCTCTTGGTGAATTCACATAACCACCCTGCATACTTCCCTTCCAACCCCCGGATGCTAGTTCTTCCTTGTTACTATTTCAAACCTCAAACTTTTTCAAAACCTAAAGCCATTTAAAATGTTCCACTAATTGTTATGTTTCAACTGCATACAAAAACTACATTAAAAGGAAGTTATTTGGGTAGCAAAACCATCTAGAAACTGGGTAATGCCCCTTTATGTATGTGGACTACGATGCAGTCTTTAATTATACGATCACACACTATTTTTTCCACAAGACCCCGGCCTCATTCAGTGCAGAGGATGGACAGTGCTCTAGGAATAAAGCCGTTATATTTTCTCAGTCAATATGTAGCCCGATGCATTATTCACTGAACACCATCCAACCCCCATACTGAATATGTAATAATTTTTTTCCAAGTGTCTCATAAATATTAATAAATTTAATCTTCACAGCTCCCCCAAGAGATAATGAATTTAGCTTCACAACTCCCTTGGCAGATAAGAAAGTATCATCATCCACAATTTACAACAAACACATGCATCATGATCAGGATCTGAACGCTGCATCTTCAGTACTGCAGCCCAGAGGGCCACAACTAGAGCTACAGGACTAACTATATTCGCTAGCAGCAAGAGAAAGCTGTTAGCCTGTGTAAACTAGCCACTGTAGGAGGATGCACCATATAGTGATACAGTGGGTTATCTATGCCCTGTTTTACAGACAGCATAGCCAAGGACAAAGATATGGTAGATTATTTCTGAGAGGCAATGGGGCTTAGTGACTCTAATTTGGGGCTGCCACATTAGAGAGCTGGAATCCATCTTCAATTTGTGTAAACTCGCAATGGGGTAGGAAGCACTCATTAACAGTGAGAGATGTGATGTGAAGGGTATGGAAATATTAACGTTAGTCATCAGAAGTGAATCTAGAACTCTAGTGTCCATGGCAAGTGGTGGTGAGTTCCTGCTCCAAATGGTATCCTAGAAAAGGAGGCATGTGCTGGAGCCTTCCTGGATGTGGCTCAGCTAGCACAGCTCACTTTTCCCCTTTCTCATCCCTCCACTCTTTCTGCCACAGCAGGGCAGTTTCTGCTCCGAGGGTTTCCAGTGTTAATTGCTATTGCAATAGTAGTCTTGGTGGCCCAGCCTCAGATTACACAGAGATTTTGTTATGCTGCAAAATTAGGACGAGCACCAAAAATCAGAGATGGGAAATGACAATTTTCAACACCTTATAACAGCCAAATTTAAACAAGATTTCATGGGATGAACAGAAAAGGCCTGGCCCTAGCCTCAAGGAAATTCCATGACCTAATTTCAAAGGCTTGCTGCAAGCAGTGGAGGAGTTAGGAACTTTAGTAATGGAAAGTGATAGATAATCTATATGGTAGGGGTTTTAGCCAGCTCCCTCTATACTTCAGTTGTTTTTGAACAGTGTTTGCAATCAAAATATTGCAGCATTGAGAACCAGAAAAATGAAATTGACTTAACTGATTTTCATTGTTCAAGCTGAGAGAAATGCAAAAAGGATACAGCATGAATATTAAATTGGATTTTTTTTAGATTTATTTCACTTTTAGAGCCAAATGTTGTCATCCTTATGCTTAAGAGTACCTTGAAATAAAAGGTGCTATTTGTGGAATAAGAAAACATGAGTTAGGGTGGAAGAATCTGACCCTCTGTGATCTAAAGTATTATTAAAAGCACAGGCAAATAGCCAGCTATCTAGTGCTTGTTGATTCTTCCAAATGTTTACCACAGTAGCTAGTTTCTGATTAGTAAAGATTAGGACTACTTGTCACTCAAACGGGCATATAAAACCAAGTACGGAATAACTGTTTCACAGTGAATTAGCAACTAAAATATGTAAAAAACCAACACTCCCCCAAAACTAAACTCAAATAGAGCATCCAAAATCTGCAGCAAACTTCTTTGGCTAAATCTCTCTTGTACATTGGTATAGACTGTGAATGTCTGACACTCCCTAATTTCTTATACAATAGCTATCATCCTGCTGTGACTGACAAAAAACTATAGTGGCATGGTATGGTAGTGGGTGATCCTAAAAATAACAGAAGTGCTGATTGACTGCTAACTTTTAGTACCAGCTTATTTGTTATAGAACATGCTTAGAAAGTTCAGGTCTGTATAATTCCAAGGTCTGTCTGCTAAATAACTTAGAGGAAATGGACTTACCTCAAAATCAAAAGATAATTATCATCCCCTAGCAAAACAACATGTTATGAAGGATTGCAATTAGTCAATCATTAGACAAAGGACTTAATGCCATCAGTGCTCAAGATATACAGGGAGTGTTTGTGAAAGGGAGGGATGGAAGTGTTTTCAGTTTGCTGATATTCGGCTCTCTATCTCCATTTTATCCAACACAGAAGATGCGGCTGAGCTTCTTTTGTAGTGTTGGGTAGGGACTGGGCATAGATTTGAATGAATTGGCAGAAGTTCAATCCAAAGAGGACTCAGATGGTGTTGGTAGGTTGGAGAAGCAGCCACAGAATGTGAAAATGATTATGTTGGTTTCTGTTACTGAGGGTGTTTGCCTGCCGCTTGTCAGTTAACCGCAATTTTGGGATCTTGTTACCCATCCATGATGGCATTTTTTCCCATCTGTGTCTGGTCAGGAGGTTACAACCTCCACTCTTGGATATGGACCGTGCTACCTTTATCCAAGATTTCGTTGATTAGACTACTGAAATATGTTCTACATGGGGCTTCCTCTTAAATCAATCCAGCAACTGAAGCTGGTGTAGAAGGCAGTGGTCCGCTTATTAAGTGTATCTTGCCATGACCATGAACAGTGCTCTAGAGACTGTCTTGGCTGCTTGTGGATTTCTGGGTAGAGTTGAAAGGTGTTGCTTAGGACATATAAAATTCTAATCATATTGAGACCTGATCACTTGAGAACTCTCTCTGTCTCCTGTGCCATAGTACCACAGCCGCATAACTTAGAAATTCACTCTCCTTGGTCTTAAATAGCCCAAATCTGTTGACCTTTTGGATATGCTACAAAACTGATCTATTTGGGCGATGTCTGGGGACAGCTGAGGTATTTATCAGTCTGGACAGGTATATAGATTTAATCTATTGGGAGGATTAGGGTTTTGTAGGAGTTAATGGGGAGGGGGGCACTCCAGGTTTTGTGAACATAGATACATAGATTCTAGGGTCAGAAGGGACCAATGTGATCATCTAGTCCGACCCCCTGCACAAAGCAGGCCACAGAACCCTACCCATCCACTTCTATAACAAACCCCTAACCTATGCTTGAGTTATTGAAGTCTTCAAATTGTGGTTTGAAGACCTCAAGCTGCAGAGAATCCACCAGCAAGTGACCCATGCCCCATGCTGCAGGGGAAGGCGAAAAACCTCCAGGGCCTCTGCCAATCTGCCCCGGAGGAAAATTCCTTCCTGACCCCAAATATGGCGATCAGCTAAACACCTGTTAGATGAGGATAAGATCAGAGGCCCAAACCATATAAAGGGGCGACTCACAGATTCATGGGTGTGCCTGTTCTGAGCAAAAGGTGTTATGAACTCATATGCTTTGGTGTAAAGAAAAGCTGATTTTATTCTACTGCTGTTTTTGTCTTAGTTTGATTGTGGGTTTTTTTTGGTAATCAGTCTGAGATAGGCATACTTTTTATGCCTATGTGATTAAATGAAAATATACATTTAGAAACAATTCATAACAGAGTTCAAAACTGTCAGACACTTGGGTACTCTTTTAAAAGGAAACCTACCTGCTTGAGGACTTGTTTGATTACAGCTGCTAACAATGCTGTTTGGTATCAGTGGAGTGGAGGATGCGTGGATTCTTGACTGAGGTGGGTTCAGATGTAATGAATTTCCTAAAGCCATTCCTGACTGATTGAGCACCCCACAGTTCCCACTAGCCTGCATCTGATTTATTAAGCCTGCAAGGTGGTTGTTTGGGCCTGGGCTAGTACCATGGACAAAGTTAGTGTTTGCATTCTGGCAGTGCATACCTTCCCCTCTTAAAGGTAAGCTCTGTGTCAATGAATTCTGAAGAGTGCCAGAGTTCATATTGGTGTCTGTAAAATGCATCTGGTTAGCAGAACAAGGCAAAACAGTATTTGAGCTCCCACAACCAGTGGTACTATTGCTGCTCATATGAGAGCTTTGACAACTCATGGACTGAAGTAACTGAGACATAGAACTGATGGGAAATGAACCTTGATTTTGCTTTCTTATCAAATCAGATCCAGGTTTAGGAACTCCAGAATTATCCAAATGAGACTGTCTAAGCAAACTCAATACTGTGGTAGTTGGTTGTTTCCTTTTCCTCAAAGGGTCTTTTTGCTGAGACATCAGTTTATCTCGTAGTGCTGCTCGACCACTTTGGCCTTCACTTGTTGGTAGAAGCATGTTGGCAGCAGGAGGAAACATGGTGTTTAAAGTGCTATGTCCTTCATTGTTGCCACCACTGGCAACAGCTCCAGAATTGCTACTGCTGCTATTGTTGTTACCAGCAAGTTTATTTTGATTTGCTAGCTGTGCTTTGGCTGCTGCTGAGAGTAAACTACTTGCTGGAAAAGAGGCAGCATTGTGCTGATTCAAGATCTGATTTAAAGGCATTCCCAGCAAACCAGGCTGACTCTTCAGGGGACCACTTCCAGCAGATGCAGTAGGAAAAACTGCATTGCTTGGAGGATTTAGCACATTACTCATTCCAGCAATTATTGGGTTAGGGATGTCCTTGTACTGATGAAGTCCATCAGGCTTGGTGGAAGGGCTTGATGGCATAGATGGTCTTGGAGATCCTATTGTTGATCTTGGTGACCTGGGAGGAACTTTAATACCACTACAAGATGACTGTGGTCCTACTGGAGGCAGCATGAAATTTCCATGATCTGATGATGTGGAAGATGAACGTGATCTTTGGGGAGATGCCTCAATCCTTCCAATCCCAGATGCCATCATATGAACTGGGGATGTCACTGGTGAAGGAGAGAGGGAGGTTGAAGCTGAATGCTGAACTCTTTGTACATGACTTCCATGGTTCATGTGACCAGGTTTTACAGTTGGCAAAGGGAGATTGCTTGGCAAAGGGACAACAGCAGGAGGCATGCTTACATTCATTACAGGTACCTGAGAATGGACATTAGAATGGAAAGTAGTTGGGTTAATGATAACAGGATTCTGATTAACTGGCTTGCTAGGAATAGGGTCAAGAATGCCAAGTGGATCTTTCTCTGATGTTAATGGCTTTTTCTGAAGAGCACAAGAAGGTGGAGGAGGTGGAGGTGGGCCTTGGGGTGGTTTATGGTGAAACATTGCTCGTGGTAGTTCCATACTAGCTGAAAAATTACACATGGATTTTTTCATTACTGGGCTTTTTGTGGTCAAGGTTGGGGAAAGAGGTATATTAGTCCTTCCAGCCATTGCACAGGATGACTGAACTGGAGAACCATGTAGCATTACTGAAGGTGGAGATAAAGGAGTCCTGTTCATGTGAACAGGACTAGAGTTGGATGCTCCATGAAAATTGGAATTGTTCCTTGTGAAAACATCAGGGCTTCCAAGTGGATCAGTCCTAGGAGAGATTGAGCCATCTCCATATATCTGTGATCCTGATGAAGCTGGACTAGGCATTCCACCATGACTGCCACGATATGGAGACTTCTGTCCATGATCATTACTGCCCAATCTCTGCCTAGGATAGATAGAATGGAGATCTTGTTGCTGGCTTCCAGTCACTTCTTGTACATAAAGCCTACCCATGGCATTAGATGCCCCTATCATTAACTTGAAAGGCGTTTTACATTCTGGGATCACAGAATTTGTAATTCCTTCATGTGATTTATTCCTCATTGATCTTGGAGTTGCTGCTCGAGAAGGTACTACTGGAGTTGCACCTGATATTAAAGAAACAGTAATTACTATTTAGAAAACTGTTTAAAAATTAAGTTTTACACATTCATATACATCTATAGCTATTACATAAAAATACAAAGAAAAAGTGATTTAGATTCCAAAGCAAATATTCAAAAGTTAGGAAATCCCAGATTTATGGTTGCCTGTTCAAAAATAGTACAAAAACAAAAGAAGCAAAACTGAGGTTGCATGGGCAATCGGACATGAGTCATTTCCTAACTTTCAAGTGTTTGACTTTACTATTTAAATAACTTTCTTTTGGCATAGAAAAAACTACATTGTTTCATAATTACCCCCCTAGAAGATAGGTATAAACAATGTTTTATGTAACTGTAATAACCTTCCTCCTCTCACACATCATCATTAATGCTACGTTTTAGTCACAGGTATTTTTAGTAAAAGTCATGGACAGGTCATGGGCAGTAAACAAAAATTCACAGCCCGTGACTTGTCCTTGACGTTTACTATATACCCCTAACGAAAACGGCACCCCGGGACCCTTGCTGGTGCCAGGAGCAGGAGGGAGGGCTTTTAGGGCTGGCAGGCACCCTACCTGTCTCTGACCAGCATGTCCCTGATGCTTGTAGGGGGAGGGGTAGCTAGGTGGGCTCCACACGCTGCTCCTGCCACAAGCACTGGCTCCACAGCTCCCATTGGCTGGGAACGGCAGCCAATGTGAGCTTCAGGGGCAGCACCTGTGGGCACAGGCAGTGCATGGACCTCCTGGTCACTCTGTCTAGGAGCTGCAGGGATATGCCAGTGGAAGCCAGGTAGCCCCTTACCCCCAGGTAAGCACCACCCTGCACCCCAGCTCCCTGCTCCCTCACACACAGCCAGACTGCTGCTGCTGGCCGCTGTAGAAGTCATGGAGGTCACAGAAAGTCATGGAATCCATGACTTCTGTAACCTCTGTGACAGACACACAGCCGTAATCATCATCAGGGTTTGACCCCCAAACTTTCAGCACCTCAGCACAGGCTGCTACCACTTCAGTTACCAGACTAACTATCCTTTGGGGGGAGGGTTAGCTCAGTGGTTTGAGCATTGACTTGCTAAACCCAGGGTTGTGAGTTCAATTCTTGAAGGGGCCATTTAGGGATTTGGGGCAAAAATCAGTCTGGGGACTGGTCCTGCCTCGAGCAGGGGTTAGACTAGATGACCTCCTGAAGTCCCTTGCAACCCTGATATTCTATGATTCTAACTACAGGTAGGTTAGCTGGCAGCAGCAGCAGAAGGTGGTTATTCCAAAGGAAAAATGGGCATCTGGCATCATGGGCTGGGTGCCGTGGGCATATGCTGTGCCCAGTTCTGCTCTCTCTCACACCCCACTCCACAGGAAAGGAGGGGCTCCTGTTCCATATGGGAGTAGAAGATAGGCTGCTGGAGGTCATGTACTGGGACTGAGGGGCTTACAGGGTGAGACCTGCATCTCTCTCTTTATTCCCCTAAAAGTAAGGGTAGCTCATAGCTGATGAGGGAAAAATATGGGACGGAGTCACGTGCCAGCTCTGGGAGTGTACTGGAGGTGGTGGCTCCCAGTCCAGCTCTTCCACAATTGTTGCCACAATAGCTGCTCTTGCAGCTCCTAGGCATTCTCAGTACAGTGTATGGTTGTGTTGCTGCTTCAGCATTGACTTGGGCTGAACTCTTTAGAATGTTTGTGTGCAGTTATTATTTTGCCATGATACCAAAGTTTTCCTGTGGAACGCAAACAACTGAAGGGAAATGGTGATTTTTAAATAGTCTATAAGTCAGTCAAACCTGAGTGAAATTTCAAAGGCCTGTTGCAAACAACAGAGATGTTCAAGCATCTCAAAAAAGTAAAAATAAAAAATCCCAAGAAACTTTTATAATGAAAAGCACTAGGCAGCTAATCGTAAGGGTTGCTTCCAGTTCCCCCTGAAATAAAACAAGAAACCATGAAAATAACCATCATAGGCAATCAGGGCTAAATTCTCTCCCCAATATGCAGCTTGAATAAAGTGGGCATTGTGCTGGAAAGTCTCTAGGCTGGATATAGAATCTTCCCAGTCCTGCATCTGGCTGTTCTCCAAGCTGCAATAACCCATGGAAGCGCTGCATCACACTCTGTAAGGGAGTATGGCCAATCACCTGAAAGCCCCTTTTCACACTTAGTGCTCATGGGGTATGTTCACATAGCAGCTGGAAGCGCGCCTTCCCCAGGCAGACAGGTTCACGGTAGCACTGGTTAAGCTAGTTCAATTAAAATCGCAATGTGGATGTTCTGGCACAAATGACGGCTTGGGCTTGCTGCCTTAATCCAAGCCTGCCCAACCCTGAAGGTCTGAACTCAGGTGGCTAGGCTAAGCTGCATCCCTGCCGCAACATCCACACTGCTGTTTTAAGCATGCTAGTTCAAGCAGGGCAAAGGTGAGTATGTTTGCCCAGGCCAGGAGGCAAACTTCCAGCTGCAACGCAGACTTGTCTATGTAGCGGAACAACCCAGGGCTTTCCACGGCCTTTATTTGGACCATATGATTTGGCTCTTAAAGAGCTTCTACACTGATTATTAAATGTAAAATTAAAACAATAAGTTTAAACGTATCATCTTTTTTCATTAAAATTTGAAGTCAGCTTTTCTGTTTCTAATTGTAATTGAGAAACCACACGAGTTTTTAATTATTTATATTTTAATTCTAGGCAATCATGTTTATCAATATTATATTTTAAAAAATAATATGCTGAAAGTACACAATGGTAGGACTAAACAATACTTTGAGTATATGATGATATTAGAATATCAAAAACACAAAAAGAAAAAAAGCAGATCAAATTATTTAGAATGAATGGATATATCACCATGAAAAAGATATTTAATTTTGAAAAGTTTAAACAAAATCCTTTCAATTAAGTGAATATAAAATTATTTATTTTGCCTCTAAATTGCAGATATGATGCTATTGTTGTTGTTGTCGTATTATTTATTTATTAAGGCTCTATAGCAAAGGTTGCCGATCCCTGCTCTACAGGGTCAGTAGGTTAGGATTTGAGTTCCAGGTAGGGAGTTGGAAGGGGACTCTCTCTCCCTCTTTTATTTTTCAGGGTGAAGGGCCTTATTTAGAGCGTGTACACATGTGTACCTATATACAAACTGTGTACATTTGCATTACAGATATACTGTGAGTGCATAATAAATTAAATTCCAGCCTCAGTACTAGTTCTCACACATAGATAAAGATTGTTTTCCTTTTCTACCTACCAATCAATATCTATTTTTTCTAAATCCTCTATTTCCTCTTTTTGCCTTAGGGATGGCATCATAAACAGCAGAAACAAATATGGACGCTTTTCTGCCAAATTGGCTTACTTTAGGTATTTGCACCTCAGACTGCATTCATTTCACCTTACAGAGCACCACTGCATTCTTGGCATGCAGCCTCAGAACATGCAAAATTTAATTTGGTTAAGAGAGACTGCACATTCAAATATATGTAAAGGCGCATATAAATCCCCCCATTGACAAGTAGTAAATTCCCATCTCCCCAGTGACTAGAGTTGCCAACTTTCTAATTGCAGAAAACCAAACACCCTTGTCCCACCCCTGCCCCGAGGCCTCGCCCCTGCTTACTCCATCCCCCCTCTCTCTGTTGCTTGCTCTCCCCCACCCTTGCTCACTTTCACCAGGCTGGGGCAGGGGACTGGGGTGCAGGAGGATGCTCCGGGCTGGAGGTGGAGTCAAGGGGCATGGAGTGTGGGCTGAGGGGTGGGGCCGAGGAGTTCGGAGTGTGGGAGGGAGCTCTGGAATGCGGCAGAGGGTTGGGGTGTATGTGTGGCAGGGTGAGGGCTGTGGGATGGGGTTGGGATGAGGATTTTGGGCTACAGAAAGTGTCTCCAGGCTAGGGTCAAGGGGTTCAGAGTGTGGAAGGGAGCTCTGACCACCCATCTGCCTAAGAGCTGGAGGGATATGCTGGCCGCTTCTCGGGAGCCACATAGAGTTGGGAATGGAACTTGCCTGCCCCACTGCAGCCAATTGGAGTTTAGTGGCCTGATCAGCTGTGCTGACTGGAGCTTCCAGGGTCCCTTTTAGAGAGGGTGTTCCAGATGAAAACCTGATGCCTGGGAACCCTACCAGCCACAAGGCCAGCACACAAACTGCAGTGACAGGCCAAGCCTTCACCCTGGTTGCCAGTCTCTCCCCACTACACCACTATGACAAACTGTCTTCCACTGCCCCTTAACAGCTGCAGAAACTAACACAGCCTCCACAAAATATACATAAATGTGTATGTTTCAACAGCAGTTAGATGGCTTATTCAAATGCATGTAACATTTGACTCTATGATTAAATAACAAAATTAAATCTATGCAAGTACATATCATGGAATGTGGCCTATAGATACATATTAAAATGTATGGAAGTGTGCCTATCTAAAGAAGCAATCTTCTTATATTTGCTGGGGCACTTAGTTTTGGGAAGAGCTGTGTATTGGAAGGGTTTCTTCAACTGGGAGATGGATAACAGTGTAGTCAGGAAGGAACGTAGGGAAAACTGGGCAGCTGGGATTAGTTGGCTGGGGATAAGCATATTATTTTCTTTCTTCTTTCCTTTTATAGAAATATAATACAAAAACTACATTAAGAACGCTACAGTACATTCATGCAATGATAAAGCTGAAAATAGAAATGCATAGCAGTCACAAAACTCCAAAGTTAAGGCTTCTTAGAGCATTAGTTACATTGCACGTATGTATTAAGGCAGACCTTTAAAATCATAAATAGTACTCCAAAAATACTAAAGTACATATGTACCATGTACAGTTGTGTCTGTTAACATCTCTGTATGTATCTTAAATTTGGATTTGTTGTTACTTTTCTACTTTAAAATTCTCCTCCCTAAGGTTTCATCAGCATAGGGGGTTGAAATTAGTTATTTACTGTTTTAGAGAAGTAATTTCTAATTTTTAAAAATCATGTAGTCAAATTAATCTTTCTTTTCTTGAATAATATTACTCACTTGTTCCACCCCCAGGACTAGTAAGAACCAGTGAAGGATGCGGAGCTTCCATGCTTTTATGAAGTGTAGCCACAGCAATAATTTTCCGTTTATGGATGCATAGCTTAGTGACATCTTCATCTGCTTTAACATCTTCAGCAGTTCTCTGTTTCACAGCAGCTCCAGGATCAAAATTAAATACCTGAAAAAAATAATCCTAATATTAGATACATTCATAACAAAAGGTAGCAAACTCCAAAAATATACCCCAACTGGAAATGCAATCAGGTTAAAACTAAATGTGCCTTAATTCCTTAAATAATCCCCCTCACATGTCTTACATTTCATGGTACATCAGCCTTTTAGCATGTTTTGGAGGATCTCTTGTCTCACCCCTAGACTGTCCTAAAATCTCCTTTATTGGATGCTGCTGGCGATCCTGCACTCCAGCTGCAGAAAGAGTCTGCTGAATCCAGACAGTGATGGGTGGTATATGCCTTCTTGTTTTTCCTGCTTCCACCATGGAGGGTTGGTCCTCTCTCACTTTCACCCACCACTCACATCTCCTCCTTTCTCTGTCCACCCAACTAGAGGAGACTCATCGAGAAAATGAATTCCTAAAGCAGTTCAACTAGCCAGCCACTGATCAAGAGAGGGCTGGGTTAGAGAGGGTATATGAAAGAGCACCATAGTTTTGGTATGACTAAAAAATGAGTGGATGCCTAAGGCTGGGTGCAGTAGTAATGAGGCTACGTGGTAAGGGAGGATGGAGGGAAATAATTTACCACATTTCTCTTTTGAGGTGTGTGTTTTGGTGAGTGGTGATGGGGAAGGAGAAAGAATCTATGTCCCAAGTGCATTGCAGCATTGATTACTGTTAAACCAATGATAATTTTGATAAATATAGAAAGCAAATAAAGGTATGCAACCTGCCCTTTATTTTATTTTAACAGAATTTTAAAGAAAGCAGCATTAGTGCACTATATATCCAGTTTAAAAAAAAATGAGATCCCATAGGTGGTTGGGATTAAGAACAATAGTTTATGATTGTACACTAATATCAGTATTATGAATTTCAGGATTTTACCAATACTTGACCTAATTTTTGGATATTACAGAAAAGCTACTCTTACATAGTTCTTTATTGCATGTAAATATAAAGAAGAGCTATATAAGAGTGGTGGCACTCAATGTATGTTAATAATGCATATTTTATAAGCAGAAAACAAATTATTGGCCAGAACCCAAAGGTGTTGAGAATTCTACGGAAGGTGCTGAGTGTCATCAGCTTTCATTGAAACTACTATATTAGTCACAGGGCAGGCGCAACCCATTAGGCAACCTAGGCAGTCGCCTAGGGCACTAACATTTGCGGGGTGGTGACCGTGGCGGCCAGATCTTCGGCCGCCCCAGTCATTGGCAGTATTTTGGGGGCGAGACCTTCTGCTGCCTAGGGCGCCAAAAAAGCCGGCGGTGTTCCTGATTAGTCAGTTTCATTTTCTGGTTCTCATGCACTAGTACAATCCTATTGCATTACGTTTCCAACACTACAAGCAAAAGTTTAAACAAATGGAAAATTTAAATAAAAATAAAATCATGAAAAATATTTGTATTCATATTAGGTTTTATACTCCCACTGCCCTGACTTCTTTCCTCCAACCAACCAACCAACCAACTCCTGCACAAAAACAAAAAGTATCCTGTATTTTGGATCTAAACTGCATGGTATGTCCTCATAAGTGTACCACTTAAATAGGATAAACGAATGGAAGGATAAACGAATGTAGATCTGGGATTAGGGTTTTCGACTTCTCAAGGGCTAACTTTAAAGAGTTAAGGAAATTAGTTAGGGAAGTGGATTGGACAGAGGAACTTGTGGATTTAAATGCGGAGGAGGCCTGGAATTACTTTAAGTCGCACCTGCAGAAATTGTCGGAAGCCTGCATCCCAAGAAAGGGGAAAAAAACCATGGGCAGGAGTTGTAGGCCAAGCTGGATGAGCAAGCAACTCAGAGAGGGGATTAGAAAAAAGAAGAAAGCTTACAGGGAGTGGAAGAAAGGCGAGATTAGCAAGGGAAGCTACCTTGGTGAGGTCAGAACATGTAGGGATAAAGTGAGGAAGGCTAAAAGCCGCATTGAACTGGACCTTGCAAAGGGAATCAAAACCAACAGTAAAAGGTTCTACAGCCACATAAATAAGAAGAAAACAAAGAAAGAAGAAGTGGGGCCGCTATACACTGAGGATGGAATGGAGGTTAAGGATAACCTAGGCATGGACCAATATCTAAATAAGTACTTTGCCTCAGTTTTTAATAAGACTAGTGAGGAGTTTAGCGATGATGGAGGGATGATAAACGGGAATGTGGATATGGAGGTGGATATTACCGCAACTGAGGTAGAAGCCAAACTTGAACAGCTTAATGGGACAAAATCGGAGGGCCCAGACAATCTCCATCCGAGGATATTAAAGGAACTGGCGCGTGAAATTGCGAGCCCGTTAGAGAGAATTTTTAAGCAATCGATAAACTCGGGGGTTGTGCCGTACGACTGGAGAATTGCTAACGTAGTTCCTATTTTTAAGAAAGGGAATAAAAGTGATCCGGGTAATTATAGGCCTGTTAGCTTGACGTCTGTAGTATGAAAGGTCTTGGAAAAAATTTTAAGGGAGAAAGTAGTTAAGGACATAGAGGTCAATGGTAATTGGGACGAATTGCAACATGGATTTACTAAAGGTAGATCGTGCCAAACCAATCTGATCTCCTTCTTTGAGAAGGTGACAGATTACTTAGATAAAGGAAATGCGGTAGATCTAATTTACCTCGATTTCAGTAAGGCGTTTGACACGGTTCCACATGGGGAACTGTTAGTTAAATTGGAAAAGATGGGGATGAATATGAAAGTTGTAAGGTGGATAAGGAACTGGTTAAAGGGGAGACTCCAGCGGGTCGTATTGAAGGGTGAACTGTCAGGCTTGAAGGAGGTTACTAGTGGAGTCCCTCAAGAATCGGTTTTGGGACCGATCTTATTTAACCTTTTTATTACTGACCTTGGCACAAAGAGCGGGAATGTGCTAATAAAGTTTGCGGATGACACAAAGCTGGGGGGTATTGCTAACACGGAGAAGGACAGGGATACTATTCAAGAAGATCTGGACCACCTTGTAAACTGGAGTAATAGTAATAGGATGAAATACAATAGTGAAAAGTGCAAGGTCATGCACTTAGGGATTAATAATAAGAATTTTAGATATACGTTGGGGACGCATCAGTTGGAAGCAACAGAGGAGGAGAAGGACCTTGGGGTATTGGTTGATAGCAGGATGACTATGAGCCGCCAATGTGATACGGCTGTTAAAAAAGGAAATGCGATTTTAGGATGCATCAGGCGAGGTATTTCCAGCAAGGATAAGGAGGTGTTAGTACCGTTGTATAAGGCGCTGGTGAGACCCCATCTGGAATATTGTGTGCAGTTCTGGTGTCCCATGTTCAAGAAGGATGAATTCAAACTGGAACAGGTCCAGAGATGGGCTACCAGGATGATCCAAGGAATGGAAAACCTGCCTTATGAAAGGAGACTCAAAGAGCTTGGCTTGTTTAGCCTGGCCAAAAGAAGGCTGCAGGGGGATATGCTTGCTCTATATAAATATATCCGGGGGGTTAACGTTAGGGAGGCAGAGGAATTATTTAAGTTTAGTACTAATGTAGGCACGAGGACGAATGAGTACAAACTGGATATTAGGAAGTTTAGACTTGAAATTAGACAAAGATTTCTAACCATTAGGGGAGTGAAGTTCTGGAACAGCCTTCCGAGGGAAGTAGTGGGGGCAAAAGACTTATCTGGTTTTAAGACTAAGCTTGATAAGTATATGGAGGGGATGTTATGATAGGATAGTTTAATTTGGGCAATTGATCTTGGATTATCACCAGATAAGTCTGCTCAGTGGTCTGCGGGGTGATGTTGGATGGGATGGGAACTGAGTTACTGCAGAGAATTCTTTCTTGGGTGCTGGCTGGTGAGTCTTGCCCACATGCTCAGGGTTTAACTGATCGCCATATTTGGGGTTGGGAAGGAATTTTCCTCCAGGGCGGATTGGCAGGGGCCCTGGAGGTTTTTCGTCTTCCCCTGCAGCATGGGGCATGGGTCGCTTGCTGATGGATTCTCTGCAGCTTGAGGTCTTCAAACCAATTTTGAGGATTTCAATAACTCAGTCCTGGGTTAGGGGTTGTTATAAAAGTGGATGGGTAGGGTTCTGTGGCCTGCCTTGTGCAGGAGGTCAGACTAGATGATCATATTGGTCCCTTCTGACCTATGAGTCTATGACGAATGAAATTATGGCATGGCAGAAATAATGACATCATAATTTATTTGATAGGCACTGTAGCATACACATTTAAAGCTACTTTTTACCTTGGGAAGAATGAGAGGACATTCCAAGCCACATTTGCAGGTTCCATCAGTCAGCAGGTATGTCTTAACTTGCTCCAAGCAGGATAATAAAGACCCACTGGGACTGTAAAGGAATAATATAAATGAATCAATATTTTTAGGTCTAACAGTTTTAATGTACAGTTATGTGAAAAAAAATGAAGATAGTAAATGATTTACATTTTTATTATGTTTGATAGCTTGTTTTTCCATCAGGAGACAGTATTTTATTGGTCAAGATCACACTACAGAAAAAAAAATGCAGATGCAAAGTTGTTTGTGCCAGACACATTATTTCTGAGAAAACCCCTGATTTTAATGCAAAAACAAGAAGGTGGCCACATAGAAACGCCCCCCCACAAAGTAACCAAATTTATCAGTATTTATTTATAAATATTGCAGCAATACTTTAAGGCCTCAAGCAGAATTAAGGTCCCATTGCACAAACACACTTATGGCCCTGTTACAATATAAGATCCATGGGTGGAGTGTAGCAACCACATAGATTCCCCACTACAAAGTCAACAGAGCTCCAAGAAGGTGCAGCAGTCTACCTGCACACTGAACTTCACCTGATCAGACCCTAATTTAAGGAAGGATATCACAAGAGGATACATAGGCCAGTTAAATGTACGTCTTGATTTTGCTGAAACTAAGTTTACAAGCAAGAGATGTTACTCCAAGAGGACAGTTGTTATATATTTTTTGTGCTTATTATAGGTTGGTTTCTTCTTAAACACGGGGCCCCAAATCTCTGTTTCTGATAAACTGGACAATTACTACACACGTGGGGTTCTGTAACTCTCTAAAGAAGATCATTGTTTCCATAGCCAAAAAAAGAAATCATGTTCCATCCAGACCAGTAATCCATGAAAGGAGGAAAGATTGTATGACTGAGGTCTCCTGCTCCAGGCTGCTCTTTGTTACTTGGTTGTCTAAGCTTTTTATTAAGAAAAAACTAACATTACTAGAGTGGGATGGCTGAATTTTTGGTGAATAAAAGAATAAAGAGCCAAATGTAAATAAAACTCCTATTTTGAACAAGCTAACAAATCAACCACCTCTATTACATTGAAATTTGGATCTATGAGACAGCCAGAATTTAAACATTTAAAACAGATACATGAACAACTAATTTTAGATTATAAAAATATTAAGCTACACTCAGGGTCAACAACTGTATATGACATTTCTATATGACAGAGATTTAAATCATTAATTTTTCTTTTGAAGCTGACTGGAGCATTCCAATTTATTTATGAAATAATTAAACATAACAATACTTTAAGTTTTTGTATATAATACAATCATATAAAATCTGAAGTGCATGGGATGTTAAACTTTTAGATTAAAGTTTCATGAGAAGAGAAATAAAATTAAACAGTAATTTGAAAAGCATATAGCAAAGGTCTGAGGCAAAGAAAAAAGTTAGATTGGAAAGAAAAATGCATCCTCCTCTAAACTGAAACACTTTAAAACAGCTCTTACTCCTCTGAAAAGACTCAGGCATAATTTTCCTATAAGATTATTGAAGCAAGATCCTCTCATTACACTGGTCTACAATTTTAAAGAAGCCATCTGCTTCAGAGATAAAATGTGATATTTATTATGTATTTTGATGTGCTGAATTCAAATATGACAATTAAAACAACTGATTGGCTACTGGTTCTAAGATATTTAAGTTTTTACATTTTATGTCTATGTATATTGTGTAGATAGTAGAGTTTTAATCAAATTGTAAACCTAGGTCTTTTTATGTGTTTATGGTTGCTTTACATGATAATATTTCACCTGTCCTGTTTACGTAACACTTTAAAAATCAGCAAAAGGGTTATATAAATAAAATGTATTATGAAACAAAAGGCAAAAAACTATTATGTACATAGTTTAGTCCTATTCAGTGTCTACTCGGCGCTTCTTGGCTTGTCTCTTGTATTCATTAAATGGAGCATCTCTTGTCACTGTCCAGCAATAGTTTGCAAGCATTGATGGGCTCCATTCGCCCTGATAGCCTGCCAGGAGATTCCACTGCTGTAGTCTGAAGCCCAACAGCTCTGCCTTACTCTTGGGTAGTTCTAAATCCCTGACAAGGTCATTCACTTCACCTTGCGTTAGGAGGTGTGGTTCAGAGGAGGAGGATGGGAGAAAATGTGGGTCCTGTGACATTGATGGTTCAGGACCAGAAGTCTCATCCTCTTCCTCTTCCTCGTCTGACTCAAGTGAGAATGATTCTGGTGCATCAGGAACCGGCAGTCCTTCTCTGTGGGGTACTCGTCGTATAGCTGATGGAATGTTTGGATAATGCACAGTCCACTTTTTCTTCTTTGACACACCTTTCCCAACTGGAGGCACCATGCAGAAGTAACAATTGCTGGGATGATCTGTTGGCTCTCTGGAAATCATTGGCACTGAAAAAGGCATAGATTTCCTTTTCCTGTTCAACCACTGGCAAAGATTTGTTGCACAAGTCTTGCAGCATATGTGTGGGGCCCACCTCTTGTCCTGATCTCCAATTTTGCAGCCAAAAGAAAGGTGATAGGCTTTCTTAACCATAGTGGTTATACTGCGCTTTTGTGATGCAAAAGTCACTTCACCACAAACATAGTAGAAGTTATCTGCACTGTTCACACACGTACGAGGCATCTCTGCTCACTTTGGCTAAACAGAAATGTGTCCCTTTGCAAAATCAAACACTGACAAATAAGAGAGCATGACACTGTATGATTTCTAGAGCTGATATAGGGCAATTTGTTCAGCAGAGTGATGTAAGCTTCATTATGACTGCAACATCCATGATGTCTAGGAATAACATGATGCAATTCATAACATGTATGATGCAATACCAGCTTCAGATGGCATCACTCATTGTTTTGCCTAAAAAGCAAGTATTTTCCAAACCCAGTCATAGATTTATTCCTAGATCCAGTCAAAGATGTATTTTAGTCATTTCTGGTTTAAATTGAGATCCCTTCCCTTTATAACTCACTTATCCTCCGCCATTCCCAAGTCAAGGGTCGTATATACTGACCCAATAGCATATATTGAAAACTAGAGCCAATCAACAATTTTAAGCATCATTTTCATTCTCAGTGACCCAGAATTAGTAAAGTTGGACTACACTTATTTCAGAAGCATTTTGGCTGTAGAGCAGTGTTATCACTTCTTCGCTCAACAAGTATTATCCCTAGTTTTCAATATTGTCTCTGGAATTCCAGAACTAACTAGTCACATAGCGCTGAATGGAACCGTTACAATCTGTTCTGAATAAGTACACCATGGAAAAAATTGTCACTTAGATTACATCTACACTGCTGAATTAATTTAGGTTCTTATTTATGTGTTACCTCTACCCCCACTCTTGTCCATATGTAAAACCCTCTCACCTGAGTTTAGTGGTGCTTTAAACATGGATTAATTGGCACAGCTGGGGCTATGAGTTAGCTCTAAGGCATGGAGGCCAGGAAAACATTCAAGAGCTTATGTGGGATCTCTTGTAGGTCATCCACTGGTATCTTAAGGAAACTGGCTACATGTCTGAGCAGACCTTGAAAGCTCTTGTAATCATCTGGGTGACAAAGTACAGATGGGATGATAGTAGCTGGCGTCGTCTGATATTGAGCCTGAGGCTGCTCCTCCTCAAATAGTTCCTCAGGGAGATCAGATTCATGGGCTGAAAACTGAGACTCTGTAGTTATCCTGGGATGATGTAAGGGAGGAGGTTCTCACTCACAGAAGTCATGCAGAAGTGAGACATCTTGAGTGATGAAGACAGGATAATGTTGGAACATTACAAGCAAAAAGGTCTGGGAGCCAGGAAGAAGGGTACTAGAGTATATGCCTTCACCTATACCCCCTGAGATCTGAAAGTGTCTGAAGCCCTTGACACTTCCTTGTATTCATAAGGTTCAAAAAAGGGGGTCCCATGGAGAATATATAGGGGATCCCTCCATGCCGTGTTGGGAATCTGAAGATGAAAAAAAGCATTGTAGATCTGAAGGGCA
Organism: Gopherus evgoodei; assembly: GCF_007399415.2. Taxonomy (NCBI): domain Eukaryota; kingdom Metazoa; phylum Chordata; order Testudines; family Testudinidae; genus Gopherus; species Gopherus evgoodei. Next base: position 55,006,267 of record NC_044332.1, read on the forward strand.
GTGAGGAGCTGCCAAAGCTGGGGTGGTAGGTTGCATCATAGTAAGTTGAGAGATAACAATGCTAAGCCAGGAGCTCAGTGCTGATGAGGTAGAGGGCATTGCTATCATAGTGGCAATGTTTAGATCTGTGAAGTGCAGTGGAGATCACAACTCATCCGAAATCTGAAGATCCCTCAGTACTACATACTTCCTTGGTACTGAGAGAAGTGGTCCCGTAAACCTTGGGGTGGGAGTAGACAGCATTGTCTACCTTGGGGTGGGAGTAGACAGTGCTGATGAGTCTAGTTTCACCCACTCATGCTGAAGTGAGCAGCGCCAAAGAGACCAGTACCAATGGTACTTGTACCATAATAGCCAGTGCTGAAGTGCTCAGTGCTGAGGAAGCCCCTGATAGTCTGGCCTCAGAACCAGACACAATTAACTTTCAATCCTAAAGCGGTGAAGGAGTCCCCGATACCATGCTCCCAGGGAGCTCAGAGTGTGGAGACTCTTCCATTGGGAGCAGTGGGGTGACCTGAACTTTGTTTTTACTGGAAATTCCCAGGCAGGGGCAGCTCTAGGCACCAGAAAGCAAGCACCTGCTTGGGAGCTGAGAACCAACAGGGGGCTCTGGGAGCTGTAGTTCCTTTGTTAGCTCCCTGCCTATAGAGCCAGCCCTGGAGCAGAGAAAGAACTACATTTCCCAGCATTCCCTTGGCCACTACCGATTGGAAAGGAAGGAAGGGGACTTCATGCGGCAGCGTGCTGTGAGTGGTAGGGATACCATATTTTAACATTCAGAAAACAGGATGCTCCACGGGGAGGGTAGCCCCACCCTGCAACAATCCACTCCCTCCAACTGCCCCCCACAGAAACCCCAACCCATCCAACACCCCCCCTGATCACCCCCTCCCAGGACCCCTGCCCCTAACTGCCCCCCAGGACCCCACCCCCTATCTAAGCATTGCTGGTCCTTGTCTCGTGATTGCCCCCTCCTGGGACTCCAGCCCCTATCTAAGCCTCCCTTCTCCTTGTGCCCAACTGCCCCCTCCTGAGGCGCCCCCCAGCTTTGCCACTAGAACCTCACCCCTACCTGTCCCCTGAAAAACCCCTGGGACTCCCATGCCAATCCAACTGCTGCCTGTCCCCTGACTGTCCCCCTGAATTCCTGACCTATCTAACCCCTCCTTCTCCCTGCCTGACTGCCCCCCCGAACCTCTGCCCCATCCAACCCCCCCCCCGCTCCCTGTCCCTTGACTGCCCCCCCGGAAGCCTCTACCCGTTCTCCAACCCCCTAGCCCCCTTACCGTGCCACTCAGACCAGCTTGTCTGGCTCCACGCAGCGCCATACATGCTGCTGCATACATGCTGCCATGCTCCCTCGCGGAGCCCACAGGCCCCCCCACGCCCAGCACCTGCCTTCCAGATTTGAACACCTCAAAATTCAGGAGTGCTCAAGCTCAGTTTGGGCAGCTGTTACTTCAATTCTCCCAGATCAAATATATTGATCCACTGTAACTTGCTGTAGAAAAAGTAGGATAAAATGCTTCCCAGTGGTTATTAGGACTGGAATTGCTATTTTCAATAGCCATTGCCTTTTTGTTTGTTTGTTTGTTTAAAAGGAAGACAGTGATATTGCATTGGCAAATTCGCCATAGAAAGAAAGAGTGGAACAAAAGAATAATAAAGGCACCTCAACTTTTCCTCATTTATGGAGGACAGTCTTATAATATGCATCCAGATATCCTCCGATCACACAAGCTGAAAATTGTTCCACTTTACTGCAGCTCTGTAACCTTATGGGAACCAATTCTGTCTGTGTTTTGTGCACATACAAAATTCCTGCTGAATGACCCGCCCTGGAAGCGAGTTACCAGTGACCCAGGGCTGTGGCGGAAGGAGGGTGCAGGTGTGTGCGGGGGGGAAAGCCCAGGGCTGGGGTGGCAGGAGGTGTGTGTGGGGGGCACTGGTGGGGGGAAGGAGGAGCACTGGGCAGCAGGGGGTGTGTGGGAGGGGGAGAGCCCAGGGCTGGGGCAGCAGGGAGGTGCAGGGGGAGCCCAGGGCTGGGACGAGGGGCAACCAAATGTTTTTTTTTTGCTCGGGGCAGCAAAAAACCTAGAGCTGGCCCTGTTCCCAGGGGGTATTTGCCTTTGCTTTTCTCAGAGGGGTGATGCTCCTCCTTCTCTGAAGACTTAGGTTTAACAGTCCTAGCTGCATCCAAAGCTCGTCTTTGAAGATGAAGCCTGGGAGCCAGAATTCACAGACACACTTTTGGACAGAGGTGGAACTTCTTGAGAGGTGCCTGCCCTAGCCAGATCAGACCCCAGACCAACAACAACAACAAAAAATGTTTAGACGTGCCCTCTTGCCTTTTAAAGTCTTCTTAGAAAAGGACTTGCACACCAAGCCTGTGTCAGGGATATAGGCTCCCCAAGACAAAAACTGTAACTGATGTTTCCCATTCTTAAAGGGAATTGCCACCGCACAAGCAGGGCACAATACTTAGAGTTGGACAACTTTGTATGGGACATCTCTAAGCCCCAAGACTGGGAAGACGTTCCTGATAAGATAAAAAAGGGGAAGGATTGAAGTTTTTCCAAAACTTAAAAAATAAGAAAAAATCTGTCAACAGGTAACTTTCCTAACTAACCATACCTATCAGTAACATACAGAATCATCTAAAAGAGACTGTGAAAAATGATGCGCCCAGATGCAGACACTAAGAAGCTCCATCACATAGTCATGGGAAGTAAGAGGTACTGAGTGATGGTTGAGCCCACTTCAGCATTTCTGACCTTGGTATGGGGGCATGAGGACAGTCAGGTTACATGAGTGGCCCCAATGGACATTGCTGGCCAAAACACTCTGACCTCAAATGTTTGGAGTGTATGCACACCCAAAGTGGACAAGCACGTGAAGCAGCAGCAAAAATTTGGATGCCTCCTGTTTATGGCTGATGGAAAGGAACTTAGCGTGGCTGCAGCTGTGGTCTCTTGTACTGTATTAACTCACCTAATATCTGGATCTGCAAAACAGTAGTGTACTTGGCATACAGAAAGTTGGGACAATTGTGGCCAGGAGCTGGAGATCTGCAGAAGGAGTTCTTGATGAAGAATGGTTATATCCAATATACAAACATTTGCAAACCTTTTCAAGATTCATATTGTTTACAGCTATTACAGGGATTATCCTCTTATCTTCCTTGCATAAGGAAGTTTAGAAATGATGTAAAAACAATGGACATTTGGAACAAGACTTGTGGTTAGGGGGAAGCGCTAAACGTGCTATATCTTGACTTAGTAAAGCTTTAATAAAGCTGTCTTGCATGGCATTTTCATAAACAAACGCAGGAAATGTAACCTAGATGGTCCTGCTACAAGGTGGGTGCATAACTGATTGGAAAACCATTCCCAGAAAGTAGTTATCAGTGGTTCACAGTCATGCTGGAAGGGCATAATGAGTGGGGTCCTGCAGGGATCAGTTCTGGGTCTGGTTCTGTTCAGTATCTTCATCAATGATTTAGATAATGGCAGAGAGAGTACACTTATAAAGTTTGCAGATGATACCAAGCCGGGAGGGGTTGCAAGTGCTTTGGAGGATAGAATTAAAATTCAAAATGATCTGGACAAACTGGAGAAATGGTCTGAAGTAAATAGGATGAAATTCGATAAGGTCAAATGCAAAGTACTACACTTAGGAAGGAACCATCAGTTGCACACATACAAAATGTGAAATGACTGCCTAGGAAGGAGTACTGCAGAAAGGGATGTAGGGGTCACAGTGGACCACAAGTTAAATATGAGTCAACAGTGTATCACTGTTGCAAAAATAAAAGTGAACATCATTCTGGGATGAATTAGGAGTGTTGTAAGCAAGACATGAGAAGTAATTCTTCTGCTCTACTCAGCAGTGATTAGGTCTCAACTGGAATACTGTGTCTGGTTCTGGGCACTACATTCCAGGAAAGACGTGGACAAACTGGAGAAAGTCCAGAGAAGAGCAACAAAATGATTATAGGTCTAGAAAACATGACCTATGAGGGAAGAATGAAAAAAATGGGTTTGTTTAGGGTGGAAAAGAGAAGACTGAGAAGGGATATGATAACAGTTTTCCAATACATAAAAGGTTGTTACAAGGAGGAGGATGAAGAATTGTTCTTCTTAACCTCTGAGGATAGGATAAGAAGCAATAGGCTTAAATTGCAGCAGGGGAGGTGCAGGTTGAACATTAGGAAAAACTTCCTGTCAGAGTGGATAAGCACTGGAATAAATTGCCTAGGGAGGTTGTGGAATCTCCATCATTGGACATTTTTAAGACCAGGTTAGACAAATACCTGTCAGGAATGGTCTAGATAATATTTAGTCCTGTGATGAGTGCAGGGGACTGGACTAGATGACATCTCAAGGTCCCTTCCAGTCCTATGATTCTATGATAAATCTAGGAAGACTAAGGCAAAAGAGGTAAATGTAAAATATTTTGAGTTTGTATTAAGAAGTCTGAATAATAAAAAATGAATGTGGTGTTATATCTGACATAGTTATCAGCTATAAAAATCTATGTGAACAATTCAAAACCACAGAAGAATAAGAAACAGAAGGGAATTATTCATGTTATTTTATATCAGGCCTAGTTAAAAAAAGTACAGTGATTAAAACTGGATACTGGAATTTTTAAAACAAAGCCGCAACAAAAAATGAACGGTAGGCCAAATTCTCTGCTGGTTCAACCTGGAACAGCTCAGCTGATTTAGACAGAGCTGCACCAATTAACACCAGCAGAACATTTGGTCTAATATTTCCAAAAGGAAAAATACATAAAGTTACTGTACATCATCAGGAGAGTCACTGCCTTAAACTAGTATGTGCTTTCTGTCATGATTAAAATAAATAAGTAACTAAATAAATAATAAAAAAGAGCACAGAATTTACATAATCCTCACCTGATATAGAGCACTCCATTTTGATCCACTTGACGTTGCCAGCCAACTGGAACTTGTACTGCTGGCGGACCTCCATCTTTGTCCCCTCCGTCACACTCCTTTCCGCCATTCATTTTTCTGTTTCTGCTTATGACTCTTCAAAGATATCAACAGTAAGATGATATCCTTATATTAAATGTCATTATGGCCTTCAAAAGAAGGCTATTCAATACATCTTCTCCCAGATTGTACAAAGTGCATTGGGAGGCTCCAGCTCAATTTGGAACCAAGGCCTTAAAATTTGCCATTTTTTTGCTAATGAGTCAGTTTCCCATTATAATGCACATTAAATATGCAATGTTTATTATGTATTCATAAGGATGAACTACATGGGTAAAAATGAGTGCTTCCAATTTAGGAAAATCATAATTCACCAATGCTCTATTACCTGTCAGAAAGGGGAGGGGGGGTGAATTTCTTAGCTTGACAGCATGACTCCAAGCTTGATGACTGTCTAAGATAACTTGTGTTTTGTGAGAGCTAGTCTCATTTTTACAGATATGAGTCAGAGTTAATACCTCCAGGTATTACACCCTTTATATGCCACATTCTTTTTGCTTTCTCTTTATCTTCCACTCATTATCCAAGGTGCTGCGGGTATCTTCCTGTGATTCTTTCATGACTTCACAATTCCAATAAAACAACCTGAAAAAACACATAGCTGTGTAAAACATGTGCAGCTAAACAAATGTGCAATAAAATGATCTGAAAATTCAAATACCATAAGCCACTTATTTACTTTCTCTCATCACCCAAGACCTGATTTTGTAACTGTTACTCACTAATAAAGCCCCATCTATTTAAGGAGCTTAGAATCAAACCTTCAGCACATAAAGAAGTAAACCTGAGAGGAAGTGTAAACTTCCAAATGTATATCGTTTACATATAAATGCCACTGAAGTATTCACATATTAAATCTAAGTGTGTGTGATGTTAGTCACTAAAAGATGAATACACAATTTGGATCAATTAAATGGCCCATTTTAATTCAATGGTAGTATAGAAGTATTCTACTCTAAGTTGCAACTGAACCATCTGCCTCAGTTAATGACTTAAAAAACTTATTTCTAGAATGAAATTTAGTTAAATGTTTTTAAACTGAAAAATTACTGCAGAACAGGCTAATATATTTGAGCTTTAATTCTACCCACATAATCAAACAAAAAAAATCATAGCAAAAAGTAAGACAGCATCACTTGATTTCTCAGTGCAGATGTGGTATCCTAGTTTGCACGTTCTTCTGCATGATCTCATCAGAGCACCTACTGAACTGCCTGATTGGCACAGGAAAAGTAATAAACTTGTCTCATAACATCATATTGTATGAGTAAGCCCTATTAAATATGTTCACAATGACATGAACTCCTGTTATCTCCCCAAAATGAAGACTTATAAGTATTTCAACAAGAATTAACTCTCTAGAAAGCAAGTTTTATTAAGGTGAAGCTGAATAGGAAAGATTTAGTTCAAATGCTAAATAAACTGTAAAAGCTATAAAAACAATAGTTCTAGAAATCAAGAGGTAAGACACTGCTGAATCTCCACAGCAGTAATTTCATGCTGTTAGAGCTTTTATTTTGAATTAGGTTAATGCTATATCTGCTCTATCTTCCCTCTTGCTAACTATTATTTTTCAAATACAATACTTTGTCTATTGAACCAACTAATTGTAACAGGGGAATGTGCTTCAAGAGAGAAAGAGTTCAAATGTATTACATATAAAACATCCTATGCGAGTTCAACATTAAGGTTACAGAGAGAGAGAATGCAAAAATTAAAGTTTCCTACACCAACACCGCCTTGTCTATAATGCAAATATTTTGTGGTATATACTTAAAGGCAAAGAGGTTATCTATTAAGCTATGGATTTGACAAGAAAAACAGAACAATCCCCCTCCCACAAACACAACATTGAGCATACACATCCTATAGGAACACATACTTTGCTTGTATCATATGGGTTTACTTAAGCAATACACATTCTTTGAACTGTGTTATTTTTACATATGAACATCAAGAAGTTTACACTTTCTTTCTTTCTAAAACCCTTGTGTGATATTTACTAGAATGGCATGAGCTAGAAGGACAAGGTGGCAGGCTGGACACTGTCTTGGTTAAGGTTGCAGAGACTTGGGAGTAAACCTTCATTTGGGATAAGGGAGCCAGATGCTGGTTTTGGGACTTGTTCCTCAGCCATGGAGAAGGCCCAAGGAATAGCTTGTAATCTTGTTCTAAAGGAATCCGTTTAACATTTCCCCCATTCTGGAGGTCCCTTATGGGGATGTAAGCCTTGAGAATGCATAGAATTTTAAATAAATACAAGTTTGGTGGAGAATAAGGGGCTTAAGGATTGGTCAGATAAGGTCCTGGTTAAAAGATAAAAGTCAGGCTAAATCCAACTGTTTCTTCAAACCTCATGAGCTGCCCAACATATCCATGGCGTCTTGCCTGAAGTATGTGCCTCTTGAGTTTAATTTTGAACTGTGAATGCATGCCTTTTAATTTTTAAGTAGACATAGCTTATTTTATTACTAAATTGGGAGGTCTTACAAGCACCAGTGAACCCAGATAAAGGATACAGAGGAACAGAGATATTAGATATATGGGCAGGAAATAAAAGTAAAAACTTGGAAAAATGTATACTATTTATCTGATGAATAATAACCCACGGATATTCAGATTTAGAGGGAGAAGCCTAGAATTTAGGTGTCTGGCATCTTCAGCAATGTATTCTCTGATGAACGTCTCTTTAGAAGTCCCTCAATGAGAAATAACTTGGAAGCTCATATATAACCTACTGACATTGCAATGATGGATAAATACACTGCAGCTGATGGAGCCCAAGATGAGCTTCATGGAAGCCAGAAGCAGAGCTCTGCACTATAAAATCCTCTTCCACCACAGACCAGACTGAACTCATATCTTGTCACTTTCAGAGTTCAATATCTTCTCTCTTCTTTTCACAGATCTTTCCTTCCTATCCCACCAATACAGGATGCTACCGAAGAGCATGAAGACACTTCTCTCTCCCTTAGAGTTCATTCACTATGCAATTTTATATGCTATAACTTAGGGAGCAGCAGAGATTATAGTCAAACAACTAAAATACAGTCAAACAACTTGCCTAGTGTCAGACAACAATAGACCTATCTTTTAATCTCCCTATTTGACAATCAGAAATCATGGTGATAGGCACATTAGAAATACAGGGATATGGTAGACTAGCTAGAGTTTGGCAATGTGCAGGTCACACTGCAAGACTTTTTTGTGCAGTCAAGATTTAGCGGAACATTATTTTATTTTATTTTTGTTTATTTGCTTTGTTCTGATGAGTTGGATGTCTTAGGCCAAGTCAGTTTTTATGAAGAGCAAGACTGAGTTAGTTTTTAACTCTGTATATTAGTACTATACATTGTACTTTAGTTATAGATTCTGTATTTGACAGTGAAATAAGTCAATATTCCAGTCAGAATTAACTTTGTATAATAACATAAAAAATCATCACAATTTAGCCACATTGAAGCACATGAGATAAATATTAAGGAGAACTGCCATCTCTCACCCTGCTAATAGGACTATTTTGCTTCCTCATGTTGCTATTGAATGTAACCATATTGGATTCACTACTAGGAAATTACAGTCAATATATATTTGAAGATGTATTTCAAGCTATTTTTAAGTAACCCTATTTTATTGGTTTTGCAATGTATTGTATCAGCTAACACTGATCAATACCATGATATTTAAAAACATCTAGTGTTGATCAGACCAGCCATTTCCTATTATACATGGCTTGAAAAATATGATAAACAGTGAGAGTAATTTGCATAACTGCCTGCATAGAAGTTTTAAAAATATTTTTAGCTTGTACAGTAAGAAGGCACAAAACACTTGTTTCAGAAAAGAATATCTTTTTAGACTAAGGCTTCTTTCTGTCAAGCCTTTTGACCTTGAGAAATGTTCAAGGCTGAAGGATATGAAAACAGCAACAGCAGGATTTTAACAACACAAAAACAGGAGCATATGTATGATTTAAATACCTAGGCCACATGGCATTAACATGTCAGGTTTTTTTTTGGATACAAGTATTGCATACAACATACTGCAATGAAGGCCCTAAACAGAAAACACTGAACTATGCTACTCAGCTTGGCAGACATGGGCTTCTGATCCTGCAATTTACTGCACCCATGTGGAGCACCACTGAACCCCACATGTAGTGAATTGCAGGAATAGAGCCTTTTCTTGTGTAGAAGATCTATACAGAGGAGCACATAACATTATAATTTCAGTCTTTGACTAGTCACGTGCATATGTCTGTGCATGTATATGTTAGAGAACGCTAGTGGAAAGTGTAATATACTACAGCAGTACTGCATGAATTTCCACTATATTAAGTGTAACGATAAATTATCAAAAATATTTATTGTAGCCTTTGCACATTACTATCAATATATAGTTAATAAAAATAAGCAGCTGACATGAACATTTTTGTACAAATCTTTCGTTAGCCACATTGGCGTGGTGGCAATCTTTAATTATTTTATTATGTAGAACCTATAATAAGATATGCATGATACTAGAAATTTACATTTTAAACATCTGATCTTACAAAGTGTTGATCACTGCCACAGCACTCAGCGTATCCCTAGTATCAAGCCTTCAGGCAGGCAGTAAAAAATGATAATGAAGTCCAATGACAGACAAAGGAAAGGAGGAAGAGAAATAATTCAAATTGTTTAATCATGGCACACTTTTTTGGTCATAGATATGTTTAATAAAAAACAACAACAACTGAATTATTGAATCATAGAAATTCAGCACTGGAAACGACCTTGATTGGGCACCTAGTCCAATCCCCCTGCACTGAGGCAGGACCAATTTTATTTAACCATCTCTGATAGGTGTTTGTCTAACCTGTTTTTAAAATCCTCTAAGGACAGAGAATCCACAACCTCCCCACGTAATGTGTTCTAGCACTTAACTACCCTTAAAGTCTGGAAGTCTTTCCTAATGTCTAACCTAAATCTCCCTTGCTGCAATTTAAGCCCATTACTTCTTGTTCTGTCCTCAGTGGTTAAGAAGAACAAATGCATCACCCTTTTTATTTACTTGAAGAGAGTTATGTCCCCTCCACAGTCTTCTCTTCTCCAGACTAAACAAACAATTTTTTCAATCTTTCCTTACAGGTCATGTTTTCTAGAACTTCAATAATTTTCGCTGCTCTCCTCTAGATGTTCTCCAATTTGTCCATATCTTTCCGGAAATGTGGTGCCCAGAAACGGACACAATACTCCAGCTGAGACCTTACCAGTGCTGAGTAAAGTGGAGGAGTTACTTTTCATGATGTTGTTTTTATAATAAATGTTATATAAAAGCACAGGGCAAAGGATTCTAGGTGGATAGTTAGTAGTGCAGAGCTAGACAATATCAGTAAGTTCTTAGGAGAGAACTGAAGGAGGTGGTGAAAGAAGGGCGGTGGCATGGCATTACCACATCAGTAAGTTAGTGAACATTTTGGTGGTTCAATGTAGATTTCAATGCCAATAATGATCAATAAGTGAATCATGAAATCAAAGAGAATGACAGCTTCCAAGGTGAAAGTGTGTCACCCACAGAATGTGTGGCTTCGACCTAGATTCTGAGAACCCTACTTTTCTCACCAATTCAGGTCTTTTACTAAGTCGACATCACAAAAATGATTGCTCCTCCTGACTAGCATTTTTTTTAAATATCTTGTCAAAATTCTCCATATACTCCCTCCATCCTAAGGTAATGAATCTCAGACATCAGGGCCACCCATTTTAATATGTATATTCTCTGTGTAACCTCTTAGCAATTCAAGAGATGGGGAGTTGCTCTTCTGTTTATGCTGTTCCTATCTATCTTGAATGCTCTCCCCTTCTCCCCACACCAAATTACTGCCTCTCCTTATACTGTGCTTTAAACTATTCTTTTTAGCTTTGTTTTGAAGTTAACTCAAGGAAATATGTTAAAAGATATTTCATGTAAACACCATATAAAAACACTGTACTGGTATTTGTGTTATCACTTATTAAAAAAAGCTTCCTCCAATTATTACTTTATATGATTTAGTTTTTAATAATACATGTTCTTTCTTTTTTGTAATTCTGCATTTCACGATGTACCAAACCTGATCCTTTCCATGCTGTGTAGTCAATGCTTCCAAGTAAAACATTATCAGTTCTTTTTAAACCCATGGTAAAATGGGAACATTTAGTGCAAAACAAAAAATAACTTAGAAACTAAAAACAACAGTCTAAACTTGTGCATTATCACAGAACTACAAACAAAATATTTATTTCACTGAGTTCAACTAGTAAGAGCTAAACTCAGCTAATTAAATTTTGGTGACCTAATATATCCAAACTAGTCTATACAATTTAAAACAAACTAAACTCCATGAATGTCCAAAGCATCTACTGTGCAGTCAGAGAAAGGATACGTATAAGACTTGATGGATGTTTGCTGACGTGTGTGTGTGCAGGAAATAGGGCTTGCTTTTTCTTGGAGAAGGGCCCCAGACTCTAGACTTAACTTTCGCAAGAACTAGGAGCATCCACAAAACTCCCACTCTGTGATCCAAAGACAAACCTCACTTTTTTATACTTTGCTTTCCCTTACAGAATTACTTATTAGTTTTGCTTGTAACTAAAAACAAACATCACATGCACCTTTTTTTCCTGTGGGCAGAAGTTGAGAGAAAAAATTTACTTGCCTGAAAGTCAATTTATTTAAACATTGAAATAATTCTAGATAACACAATGAATGTCCCATAAGAACACAGAACGACAAACAAACAGATGAACTACATGCTAACAAAATAGGAAATGCCCTTATAAAGGATAGCTCTGGGGATGGAAGCACAGCAGCAATTTTTAGCTTCCCAAAGTAAATAACTGGATGTTCAGGCTATGCAAAGTTAAAATGAGACCTCATTTGGCTATTACTTGCTAATTATTAATCTCTGTTTAAGTATTTCAAAGCAATTAATTAGGATTATCAACTGTCATCTAATTAGACAACAATGCTTGTTGCTTTAATTTATGGAGTGTTTTTAATTTTTAAAACTCAGTATTCTGCTGACTAATGAGATTAATATTGAACATTTTGTGAAGTGCTATTTTCACTTAAGCAATTAACTTAATCACAACAAATGTGAGGATAAAGGTTTCCTCTCTCTCTCTCTCTCCTGATCTTACTTTGTTGTACTGAATTCTAGGAGTAAAGAATTGCTGCACATACAATGACATAATACATTACTTTCTATTTTGAGGGAGACCACCCCCCTGCAAACCTGCCCATAAATGGGGAAAACAAAGGATAGACTGTGGCAATCTTAAAATTGAGCTATGATGAATTGATGAGTTGAATGGTACATTTTTAAACTTGGGGTGGGGTTTGAACTACTGGTGCTTACTTTGTTATGATAGTGGCCTCAACTGTACCAGTGTGTGAGCTGTGCTGGTGCAGTATTTCCGCACTGGGAGTGGGATGGTGGAAGGGGCAGTGGTATAACTGGCCCAGTTGCACAGGTATGAATTAACTTAGAGCAGACAGACTTTGATTTAACTATTCTGTAAAATGCAATAATGACATCCTGCTTCAGAAGGATCTTATGTTTAATTCACTCATGTTTATAAAGAATTCCACGATGCTTGAATGAAAGGCTCTATAGAAGCGCAAAATATAATATAATACATTTTTCCAATATACGTGGTATTCACAATGTCTTTAAATCAAGATTGGGATATCTTTCAAAAATGTAATGTTGTTAATCAGAAGTCATGGACTTGATGCAGGAAGTAGGGGTGAAATTCTGTGGTCTGTGTTCATAGAAAGGTAGAGCTGGAAGGGACCTGAAAAGGTCATGCAGTCCATTCCCCTGTGCTGTGGAAGGGAAGGACCAAATACACCTAAACCACCTCTGACAGATGTTTGTCTGACGTATTCTTAAAAACCTCCAATGATGGGGATTTCCGCAACCTCCCAGTAGTTACCTATCCTTAAAATTATAAAACTTTTCCTAAAACCCATTCTAAATCTCTCTCGCTGCAGATTAAGCAGATTACTTCTTGTCCTACTTTCAGTGGACCTAGAGAACAATTGATCGCCATTCTCTTAATAACTGTTCCCAGTCTTCTTTTCTCAAGACTAAGCATGTCCAATTTTTTTTAACCTTTCCTCTTGTTGCTCTCTTCTGATCTCTCTCCAGTTTGTCCACATCTTTCTTGAAGTGTGGCACCAAAAGCTGGACGTAGTACTCCTGCTGAAGTGCCAACGGGGACAATTACCTCCCATGCCGTACATATGACAATCCTAATAATACATCATAGAATTATATTAGCTGTTTTCACAACTGTACCACATTACTGACTCTCATTCAATTATGGTCCACTCTAACACGAGTTCTCAAACTTCACTGCACCATGACCCTCTTCGGGCAACAAAAATTACTGTATGACCCCAGAAAGGGGGACCAAAGCTTGAGCCCGCCTGAGCCCCACTGCTCTGGGTGGGGTGGGAGGCAGGTGAGGGCAAAGTTGAAGCCCAAGGGCTTCAGTCCCAGGCAGAGGGCCTGTAACCTGAGCCCCTCTGCCCAGGGCCAAAGCCCTTGGGCTTCAGATACAGCCCCAGGTGCTGGAGCTCGGGTTTCAGGCCCGGGCTCTAGCAAGTCTAAGACAGCCCTGGTGACTCCATTAAAATGAGGTCATAACCCACTTTGAGGTCCCGACCCAGAGTTTGAGAACCTCTGCACCATATTATAACCTCTAGATAGTTTTTGTCAGTATTATTGCCTAGTCAGTTATCCATATTTTGTATTTGTGCATTTGACTTTTCCTTAAGTGTATTTGTGAGATGGTGTTGAGCAACAGCAGCTGTACCAACACTCTCATCACTGTGTCACCAATTACATCATCCCAGAGTAAACCTGAGAGGTAAAGTTGTGCCTAATTGACAGATTGGGAATGGGCTGGAGAGAGCTCCAAGGCTAATTACCCTATAGCCCAGACAGTAGAAAGGCACAGGAAGGAAAGGGAAGGTAGGGGGAGTCTGGCAGGCTTTTGAGAGTCAGAGCCAGGAGATATCTCTGAAAGGGAAGATACCTTCTGTCTCCCCTCTCCTAGGCTGTGTGAGCTAAGGGGTGTATGCTATTGTAAATACAGTTCTGCACAATTTGTAAGGACGGTGGGGAGAACACTGTAAATAAATTGGACAAGGTGTTTGACCAGAAAAACGTTTCTGAGCAGTTTGTGGTTAGAAAAGAGATAGGAGCTGGATGACATCCTGTCACTCTTAACTTTTCTTTATGGGATTTCATCTTGTTGATATCAGACCAATATATTCTCCAATATATCAAGGTCATTTGTTCCCCAAGTGCTTGCAACTCCTCACACCTTGGTATCATCTGACAATATTATAAGCATAATCTTCACTCCATTATGAAAGTCACTAATGAAAATATTCAATAGTTCTAGACCTAAGATAGATCCTTAGAGATATCCTTGACAGCTTGACAGAAAACCACTGATAATTACTCTTTGAGTGTGGTTTTTCAACCAACTTGACACCCACTTTACAGTAATTTAATCTAGACCACATTTCTCAAGTTTGCTTATGAGAATGTCACGTGGGACGGTGTCAAAAGCTAAATCACGTTTACTACTTCCCAGCACACAGTAGGCCAGTATCCCTGTTGAAGAAGGACATTAGGCTGGTTTGGGACATGCTTTATTCTTGAGAAATTCATGTTGGTTATTAGTTATTTATTACTCTGTTGTCCTCTAGGTATTAATTTATTGTTTGATAACTGATTAACACTTTGTTCCAGTATCTTTCCAGGTATTGAAGTTAGGCTGACTGGTCTGTAATTTCCTGGGTCGTCTTTGTTCCTCTTTTTAAAGACAGGTACTATATGTCTGCCCTTCTCCGGTCTTCTGGGACCTCATCTGTCCTCCAGGAGTTCTTTTAATTTAAGACAATTGCTAGTGGTTCACAGATTGTTTCAGCTAATTTCTTACATACCCTAGGTTGAATTTTGTCAAGTTCTGATGACTTGATTACATTTAACTTATCTAAATATCCTTTAAATTCTTTCTTTCCTATTCTGGCTTGTGCTCCTTCCCCCTTGTTGCTAAAAATAATTGTGTTAAGTATCTGGTCACAATTAACTTTCAGTGAAGACTGAAGCAAAATAAGCATTAAACACCTCAGCATTTTTGGTGTAATTTGTTATTGGCTCTCCTTTCAAGTGGTGGACCTATACTTTCCTTCATTTTTCTCTTGCTCCAAATGTATTTGGGGAACCTCTTCTGATGGTTTTTACACCCCTTGTTAGGAGTAACTCTCTTGTATCTTTGTCTTTCGATTTTGTCCCTACATGGTTGTGCTATTTTTTTGTACTCATCCTTAATAATTTTTCCATGTTTTCACATTCTGGCCTCTTACTTTTCCTCCTATATTTCCTTTGCATCGGGATAGTTTGCTGTCTTACTATGTTATGCAGGTGGTCAGTCTAAATGACCACAAAAATCCCTTCTGGCCTTAAAATACATGAATCAATGAAAGCTTAATTTTTTTCATCTTGTTTTAATGATGGCTAGGGGAAAAAAGATAAAAATTTTTTAAAAAAGTCATTGATAATGTGAAGGGTATATTACCTATCAATTTCTTTGAATGCTCCAATTGATACTGAACATATGATACTATAGGTAGTAAAAGATAAACTAATAATACTGCCTGTTTTAAGTGTGGAGGAAGAGTTGATGAATCTTTACGTGCAAGTACAAGGAATTTAATGGTGTAAGCTAAGCCTTGTGCCAGATCTTCTTACCAATGCTCACCATGTCGGAGAAGAAATAGTCTCCACAGAACTGTGGTGTCCCTCCAACCATGCAGTAGCCAGGATGGTGTACTGGCCAGCATACACTGTGCCAGGTATAGATTGCCCCAGAGAGTTTCCTTCTGTGGAGCAATGAGGGAGTTTGTGACTCTCTAATGCCCTTTATTCAGGACAATGCATTTTTCATAATCTAGCACTATAGTTGGTGAAAAGACAATTACTCACCTTTGTAACTGTTCTTCGAGATGTGTTGCTCATATCCATTCCAATTAGGTGTGCGTGTGCTGTGTGCACGATCGTTGGAGAATTTTTACCCTACCAACACCCAGTGGGTCAGCTGTGGAGCTCCTTGGAGCGGCACCTTAATGGTGCTGGATATATACCCCAGCCGACCCAGCGCTCCCTCAGTTCCTTCTTGCTGGCTACTGCGACAGAGGGGAAGAAGGGCGGGTTTGGAGTGGATATGAGCAACAGATCTCGAAGAATAACAGTTAGAAACATGAGTAACTGTCTTTTCTTCTTTGAGTGCTTGCTCATATCGATTTTGATTAGGTGACTACCTAGGTAGTGGGGTCGGAGTGAGACGGCGCTGAGTGCAGAACCGCTGAACCAACTGCGGCATCGTCTTTAGACTGCTGAACTAATGCATAATGAGCGGCAAAGGTACGTACCGATGATCAAACAGCAGCTCTACAGATCTCTGGTACTGGGACCCGGGCCAGGAAAGCAGCTCATGAGGCTTGAGCCCTCGTGGAGTGGGCGATGAGGCACAGGGTAGGGACACTTGCCAAGTCGTAGCAAACATGGATACAGGCCGTGATCCATGAGGACATGCGTTGCGAGGAGACCGGTAGGCCTTTCATCCGGTTGGCCACTGCAACTAAGAGTTGGGTTGTTTTCCTGAATGGCTTAGTACGCTCGATATAGAAGGCTAGAGCCCTACGAAAGTCAAGGGAGTGCAGACGTTGATCCTGCCATGTAGTGTATGGCTTTGGGTAAAAGACCAGGAGGAAAATGTCCTGGTTCACATGAAAAGCTGATACCATCTTGGGGAGAAAGGCAGGGTGGGGGTGAAGCTGCTTGGAGAGCTCTGATCTCAGACATGTGTCTTGCTGAAATGATGGCTACAAGGAAGGCTGTCTTCCAAGACAGGTAAAGAAGTGAGCAGGTGGCCACCGGCTCGAACGGGGGGCCTGTGAGTCTGGAAAGGACCAGGTTAAGGTCCCACACCGGAACCGGCTGTCGTACAGAGGATAGAGGTGATCTAAACCCTTCAGAAATCTAACAACCAACGGATTGGAGAAGACAGAGGAAGCACATTCTCCTGGATTGAAAGCCGAGATGGCTGCCAGGTGCATCCTGACAGATGATACTGCCAGGCCCTGCTACTTTAGGGATAAGAGATAGTCTAGTATACGCGGTATCGACACCTGCAAAGGGGGCCTGGCGCGCTGCTCGCACCAACAGGAGAATCGCTTCCATTTGGCTAGGTACGTGGCTCGAGTGGTGGGCTTCCTGCTGCCTAACAGAACCTGCTGCACTGATTGTGAGCAGAGTAATTCCGACCAAGTTGGTCATGTAGCATCCACACTGTAAGGTGGAGTGATTGCAGGTCGGGATGACAAAGGCACCTGTGGTCTTGTGAGAACGGGTTCGGCCACAGCGGAAATGTGATCGGAGGCTCTACCGACAACTCCAGGAGCGTGGTATAGCAGTGCTGCCTGGGCCATGGCATGCTGGGGCGACCAGAGTCATACATGCCCTGTCCCTGCATAACTTGAGCAGGACCCCGTGGACCAGCAGGAATGGAGGGAAAGCATAGAACAGGTGGTCTCTCCACAGAAGTAGGAAAGCGTCTGTTAGGGAACCCAGAGAATGTCCCTGGAGAGTACAGAACACTTAGCACTTCCGATTGTTGTGTGAGGCAAATAGGTTGACCTGGGGAAACCCCCACCTCAGAAAGATGGAGTGGATGATGTCTGGGTGAATCCAGCACTTGTGAGGCTGGAAGGACCTGCTGAGGTGGTCTGCCTGTGTGTTCTGGACACCTGGGAGAAATGACGCCACCAGATGTATCGAGTGGACTATGCAGAACTCCCACAGGCGAACGGCCTCCTGGCATACGGGCTACGACCGGGCTTCCCCTTGCTTATTGATGTAGAACATGGCCATGGTGTTGTCTGTAAGTACTGCCACACAATGGCCATGTAGGTTCCTGCAAAATGCCTGACATGCTAGGTGTACTGACATCAGTTCTCATACATTCATGTGCAGAGTTAGTTCGGATGTGGTCTAAAGGCCCTGTGTTTGGAGTTTGCCGAGGTGGGCCCCCCATCCCAGAGATGATGAGTCTGTGACTAGATACAAGGAAGGCTGTGGGGCGGGAAATGATCCCCCTTCGCACACAGACGTGGGGTCCAGCCACCAACGGGAGGTCAAAACCGGTTCTGGGACAGTGACCGCCATACTCAGGCTGTCTCAACCTGGTCAATATACTGTTGATAACCAGGCCTGAAGCGGGTAAAGCCGAAGTCTGGCATACCTGGTTATGGAAGTGCATGAAGCCATGTGCCCCAGAAAGCTGAGGTATGTCTTCACCATGGAAGTAGGGAAGTTTTGAAGGCTGCGGATGATGTTCACCATTGACTGAAAGGGTGCGTCCAGCAAGAGGGCTTGGGGGAGTCTGGAGTCTAAGATTGCCCTAATAAACTCTATTCTCTGGGTTGGTTGCAGAGTCGACTTTTCGTTGTTGAGCAGAAGGCCCAGCTGGTGGAACGTGCTTAGGACAAGTCGAACGTGGGACTGTACTTGGTCCCTGGCATGGCCCCAAATGAGCCAGTCATCAACATATGGAAACACTTGGATCCATTGTTGATGAAGGTAGGCCGCCTCAATGATAGAACAAGAAACAATGGTCTCAAATTTCAGTGTGGGAGGTCTTGGTTGGATATTAGGAAAAACTATTTCACTAGGAAGGTGGTGAAGCACTGGAATGGGTTACCTAGGGAGGTGGTGGAATCTCCTTCTTTAGAGGTTTTTAAGGCCCACCGTGACAAAGCCCTGGCTGGGATGATTTAGTTGGGATTGGTCCAACTTTGAGCAGGGGGTTGGACTAGATGATCTCCTGAGCTCTCTTCAAACCCTAATCTTCTATGATTCTATGATCACAATGGTCCCTTTTGGCCTTGGAGTCTATGAATCCTCAGTTGGCCAGAGTAATGAAAAGCAGAATTAGTGGGGGCCAGTAACTGGCCCACGATCTCTAGACAACAATATACAGTAACAGAATGGAGAAAGCTGCATGTAATTCCTCTGGAGATCTGGTGACAATTGTTGGCTACTACCATCACTGACATACCTCTGATAAAAGAGCTTTTCACCTGAATTTCAGTAATCAGACAATCTCAATGGAAAATGAAGATGCAAAACCATGAGTAGTTTTCTTATAACAGACTAAATGCTACTCTATAAAGTGATCAATATTCTTATAATTATGTTCTTTTGTATGCTCCATACAAGAATCAAAGTGGACTTAAGATACCTTTTCAAACACCCCACAACTTAGAACGTCTAGACTTTAGAGGGGAAAAGGAACTCAGAATTGGAGAGACAGAGAGATGCCCTGGCTATCAACAGATAAGAAGGTAACAGCTTTTCCTTCTTTCTTTTAAAAAAATATTATATATTCTATACTTAGAAAAGTGTCACTCAATATCAAGAAATAAGTACCCACAAATAAATTCTTATATATATTTCTAATGCATACATTAGAGCTACAGAACAATTTCATCAGTTTAGGTTTGTTTTTCTCTTTAAAAATAAAATTTGTATTCAGTCTAACAATTTACATTCCAAGTATGAACCCGAGGCAATTTAAAATAGTGAATTTACTCTGTAGTATGGAATTTTAAGTCATTATTATGAATACAATCCACTTGTGTCACATTCAGGATGGACTCAATGTATATTACCAAGTGCCTTTGGCTTGTTCACCATACAGATCTAACAAAGGTGACCTGGACAGGACCACAATGGTTTGTCTACATTTTAAAATGGCTAAAAGCCATTCCTATTATTTTCAATAATTGGCCTCTTTTCAATCCACAAACATGAAACTCTAATGAACACACTTCCCAATTAAAATTGACAGAATTTGTTTGCTAACGTTAAAGAAGCAAAAAACAAAGTACTATATAGCGAGAACCTGTCTACATAATAAAGATTCCAGTCACACATTTCAAAATATTCTTTGTTATAATGTTAATTTAGATGTCTTGAAGTATTTTAAGACATTCTAGCACATAAAGAGCAAAAATATTTATAACTCTCTTTCATAAGGTTTTTTTAAAAAAACCAGACACCATGGCTAACGAAGACAGGCCTCTAAATGGCTGGGGAGCATTTTTTTTCCTCTCTCTTGCTTCTGTTGGAGAGGATTTTTCTGTCTCCCCCAACATTTACTTTGCTATGGGATAATTCCCTGACCCTTGCCACAATTTAACTTCTAGAAGAGCAGTTTCCCTCTAGACCTTAATTGTTTGGGGCGAGGATGAGTGGTTGATTTTCTAGTTGCATGGCTTTTAGCTTAATTCTGTGTGGCTGATCTGTGAGATGGATTTATCAGTTCATAAGAGCTCATTTCAGGTCATGGCTTCAGCAAAACTTTCCTACAGCTCATTGATATTCAGTTAGTTCTGGAAGACCCTACCACTGATGGTATTACATACTAGTAAGAAAGACCAATTCCAAACCAAGAAACAAGGAGGCTTCAAAAAGCCAAACACAACATTCTACAGTTGAAGGAGAGGGAATTTGAACTTCCAAAGTGCAATAGGCACAACAAGGAAGAGCCTTTAATATTTAAAAAATGTATTCAACATGTCACAGGCTTAAATGCTTCTCTTGCTGACCTAAGTTAATAAATCTGTTCACCAGAAAATTATCAATGTAGTTTTTTAATTCTGTCAGATCAAGAGAGAAGGAAATGAAAATGAAGTTAAGAAAATCTCTGAAGGTCACATTCTGATTATGACCTCACATCTAATTCAGCTGCAAATATTTTTAAAGCACCAGAACAATGTTGCAAATACAGGAACTAGGAGTTCAAAGGTTGATCCAAGGACATAACATAGAAAGATCAAATTTATTCCCCAAACTCCAGACCCGTGGTTCCCAAAGGCCAAATCACTTAAGGGGAACTCAGTTTTCATCAGTATTTTTAGACTGTAGAATATATGGCCAAACGATTAAATGAGTACCTTTTTGTACAGTCTAGATGCACTTAATAAGTGCAGAAAATATTGACACAATAAATATCAAATTAACTATTTGTAAATTTTGCTTTTATCTGACAGCTTCTCACTAGATCATTTTGTACACAGGCCATTAAGTTGTGACAAAATACAGAATAATAATTAAAAAACCGATGTAAAAATGGAACTCAAAGTCTCCATTAGTTTTTACTTACGTGATTTTTTAAAAATCAGCCCGCTGGAAATATAGTCAGTGGATATGATCTGTTGGTACGACACTCATCCCTTGCTTAAGATGATCCCAAAAGTTCATTAATTGTGCAATGTGTGAATTCAAAAACGAAGCATTCGAGAGTTAAAAAAAAACAAAATCACACTTGTGCAGAAAGAATGCAGAGACCCAAATTGTATAAATTACATTAAATCATCTTGCTTTGTACTAGGTACAGAGCACTCAATGCAGAGAAATATTAAGTCATGTGAGTCATTCAGACTGAGCTTCTGTGCAAGAGAATGTCAAAAATATAGTGGGATTGCAAATTAAACCTGTAAATTATGCTTTTGTGCTAAAGTACTAAGTCATGTGACTAAGCTATTTTTAGAGACATGAAATGTTTTTTTCCCCCCAAGTGCTGTTCTTAAAATTGTTTACTGAAACATTCAGCAAATAATCAACAATTTCCCTAGTCTTTCTTGAGAAGAATACTCTTAAAATAACAAACTATGTTAACATAAAATTAAATATTCAGGCACCTTAATACAAGCTCTGTATCATTACTTGGTCTAATAAAACAGTGTTTAGTTAGCTCACGCTGGCTGTCTTCAATGTAGTATGCTACAGACCTGTACAGAATGATTTATGAATGTTTCTATTGCAATAATATAACATTTTTCACTGTTTTACAAAATCTAACAATTAATTCTAGTGGACCTTCCGCCCGCCCAAAAGTGATTCTCAATAAACTGCAATGGAGGACCAAACCTCCTTTTATTGTAAGAAGCTAAAAGATAAAAACCCCTTGATAACTTGATTTCATTTTTTTGGTTTGAATATTGAAGCAACTCAGTAATATATGTTTGAGCACAACAGCAAAAGTTGAAATCCTAATATATTTGGAACAGCCATATTGGTCATGGATGCTTTAAATTATTCTTGTTGTCCAATATGAATTTGTAGATGAGAAATTTTGTGAATTAAATTCAAGTATTTAGATAATGTGGTGCTCACTATGAACAAGCAACAAGAATCAGAAAGAAGGAAGTAAATCAGTATTTGAGTATGTGTTCAAACCACCCAACCACAAGAGTCTATTGGTTATTTTAAAATGGCCATAGACCTAATTACACTTTTGTGTAATATGAGCATTTTATATAAGTTTAAATAAATACTTCTACAAACACGCACACACACAGACACAGACACACACACAAAGACAACAAAGTTGTTACTTCCAAAGGACTATATTTTTCCCTTCTATGCATGTATTGCTTTGGTTGGCATTAATGGGACTTATGTGTGCAAATGGAAGAAAGTCTATATCCAAAATCTCGTTTCCATTTAGTTGTGAAGATAAATGATACTAAATCAATGCTCTTTATTTTGATAGATAAAAATGTTACCCTAAAGCTTTTTCTCCCCTCAGGGAAAAGTTTCTTTGACTTATTTTTCTTTTAAGAAGAAAAACCTATGGCAGATTCAAAATTTCAAACAATTTTATTTGTAACATAGTGGATGAGCTACTTATAGCATGTTTCGAAAACTAAAACTAGCTGCTACCAGTACAGAAGGTTTGGCATTCTTTTTGAAAGAATTTAGGATAACGTTTAATGGTGTTTTGGTGCCAACCTGCAATTATTATGCAGTAAAATAAAATGAATGCCTCTTTAGGATTCTAATCTACGTAGATAAAGACATTAAGATCGGTTCTTACATTTTGAATTTGAGTGACTCTGAGCCCTGAAGAGATGTTTGCAACATCTGGACATGATCCTGCACACGCTTACTTACATAAATATTCTTACTGTTTCCAACAGAGTTGCATATGCAATAAAAGGGTGTTCATAGAATTAAATGTGCACAGGATTGGTCCCTTAAAGGTAAATTAAAAACAAACAACTGCCTATTCTAAGTCAACGTTGAAATATTAGAGGCAAGCCGAATATCACATACCAATTTCAGCTTACTTTTGTACTGTGTAGTAAAGAGCTGACATGTAACATCAGTTTATTATTACTAAAATTACATTAATAGGAAATTTAGATATAAACAAAAGACCAGATGTGGATGATAAATTATAGAGAATTGCTGAGGTAACTTCACACCACATGTGTTTACAATCTGCTCAGCCATACATATGGAGGATTCCTCCCAGTGTAGGGAAATCCTTGGGTGCATAGAGCTACTGTAGGGGCTCCAATGTTGCCTCCCACCTTCCTGAGCTGCCATTGTAAGGGCTGTGCCTGTACAAAATGGAACATGCCTGGCTGACCAGTGATTGCTGGAACAGCCCTTTGGGGCAGTGACAGTCAGTGCAAATTTGAGCAGCCTTTACTTACATTGTTCTAATTTATGCTTGGTATTTGACTGTTGAATAGATGGTCCTGGGATTAGGACAGTGCAAGAAGGGCTTAGAGCCATTCATGCCACCCTCTTTCCCTTCCTCCTGCTCCAGCTTCTGTATCAGTGGCGCTCAAACTTTTTTACTGGTGACCTCTTTCACATAGCAAGTCTCTGAGTCCGACCCCCCTTATAAGTTAAAACACTTTTTTATACATTTAACCCCATTATAAGTGCTGGAGGCAAAGCGGGGTTTGGAGTGGAGGTTGACAGCTCGCGACCCCCCATGTAATAACCTTGCAACCCCCTGAGGGGTCCTGACCCCCAGTTTGAGAACCCCTGTTCTATATTAAGAAGTATGCCATATAATTTCTTCTAAGAGGTATGTTGTTGTGGCTTTTTTTTTGTGTGGTACAATTACAGTATTATCTGATTATCATCACTTTAAGGGACAGTATTTCAGATGTGCAGTAGGTACACTTGCATCAGTATGAAATGCTCTTGCACTTACTCAGTTAAGTATGACAGCTTCTGTTTTAAAATAAGTGGCAATACTTGTCACTCACGTGGGACTAAAAGGCGACTCTTATACTTTTTGGACTGAATTCTGGTCCCACTGAAGTCAGTGGCAAAAAATTCTATTGACTTTCTTGGGAGCAAAGCTTTGCCCTTAAATTGTGTAGGAAAATAGAGATATAGAGTAACTGTCAATAAACAAGCAAACAAAAGAAAAACCATTTTATCTTCTGCAAGCTCTCTCACGCATGAATAGTCCCCCACTTCAGTTAATGGGTATCCCATTAATAAACATAAGCAAGAACTACTTGTGTATGTAAGGATTTGCAGGATTTGGCCCTACTGAAACATTTATAATGTATTTTGTATTACGTTTTCCCATTCTTAGCCAGTTATCTCTACACTTGACAGATGGTTTCCTGAAAAGGGGTCCAGAAGCTCAAGCATTTCTATAACAACAAAGAAGCAGGTGATTTTGTTCACTCCATGAACAATTACCACACGTACATCTCTTTTGGCCATGAAGCCCATTAACTATAGGGGTAATAATTCAATAAATAAACCATCCTTGTATATATGACCTTTTCTTATACCTTTATCTTCTCCATCTGCTAGAGCCGGTCAGAAAATAGAAACCCCTTTCAGGAAATAAATTTGGTGTGTATGTGGGGGAATCATTTCAAATTGGGACAAAAAGCCAAAAATGCAACCTTTTTTCTCCAGGAAGGAATTTCTAGAAAAATGCAAGTTTTGGAAGAACCAACACAGAATTCTTCCATTTTCCATGTGGAAGACTTGTCCATTTCACGTTCGCACAGCAGACAAAGTGAAATTGATAAGATGCAGATAGAGGGATGCTCAGTCTCCTCACTTCCTTCTAAGACAAAGGCTGAATGCCCAGCTGCCTGCCTCTCTTGCAGCCAGACTGGGTGCAGAGGGGTGGGGTTGGCTGAGAGCCAGAGAGTTAGGACACAGCCTCTGGCAGGCTGCTTGGAAGCCATGATTTTGATTTTCCTCATGGAAAACTGAAACTTTTAAGCAAAATTGAAAATTCCCTGTGAAAAAAATTGATTTTCTGATAAGGGCATTTTCTATTGGAAAATCATTCAGGCAGAAAATTCTCAACCAGCTCTTCCATCTACATTATTCAACCTGAGTGAGTTGTTTAGGGAATACACTTCTCAGTTAGAAAATTCTCTCTCTCCCCATCCAAAAATGCATTATTTTGGTTTATTATACAAGTTACATGATCAGAAGTGGTCCAACTAAAAAGTACTTATTGCTTTTCAATTAACAAAGTAAAGTACAGTATTTAATTGTAGCAGGAAGCAAAAACTGACCTTTTTCCTTGCTAAGGATTAGACATAAGGTGGGTATGTTCATTCTGTTCATTCTAAGCTGAAAAACAAAGGACTAGTTGATACAGAAGATACACAAATGTATATTATAATAAAAGTTTAACATTTAATAATTCTCAGTTTGCCCTAAATTTGTATAAACTCACTTGGGTAGACAAATTTCTTAGTCTTATTTCTACTAGCAAATGACTTTGAAGCAACTGCCTGCTTGTTAAAGGCACATTATTTTGTTTAAAACACCACAAGCATGGCAAAATAAATCTGATGTTTAAAGTCTGTTCTCATCAAGATTATTTTTATTTTAGCAATAATATTAATAAAGTGCTTAACTATGGGTTTGCCTTTACTTCAGAGTAAGTGGCAGCGTAGTTTTGTGCTCCCTGAATCACAATCTGCCTCCTATTCCAGCAAGGGATTAAAATTATGCCAGGTTTATTCCTACTCTCTGCTGCCTGGTGTATTGACAGTGGAGGTGATAGACTCAAGGCTCCACCCAATGACTACACTCCTTGGGCCCCCTCTTTCTAGTAATTTGCAGGAGAGAGGGATGCAGCAGTTCTTTAGTCTCTGCTTACCCACTCAAGGGGCTACCCATGAGGGAATACATGGCTGCACTGTAAAGACACACTTTGCATTCCCTTCTTCTAGTGTGCTGCATTCAAGTCAGGCCAAAATTTGGCCCCAAATAGTAATTATTTTGGGTATTTACCCCATCAAGTCCCCATTTGCCAAATAAATATTTATAATCTGCAGAAGTCTCTGTCATATTTATAAATATTTAATCAAATCATTGGTTTTTTTTTATAAAATAAATAGGAAGGCCTCTAGATCAGAATGTTGTTATTGACTCTTGGGGATAAATTCATGGGATTAATTATATCACTTCCACAGCCTCTCTCTATTAAATAAAAGGAATTTTAAACAAAGATTACTCTACATTTGTGTGTTCTTTTATCCAATCACCAGTCAGATTACTGGCCAATCAAGAATTTTTGAAAACTGGCCTTAAAAAAGAAATTTAACAGCCAATAGCAAAAGACCAAAAAAAAAAAAAAAAAAAATCCTGTTAGTTTTTGTAAGCAGGAAGCCTGCCAAACAACCAGTGGGGCCTCTAGGTGACTGAGGTGTTAAAGGCGCACTCAAGGAAGAAAAGGCTATTGTGGAAAAGCTAAATGAATTCTTTGCATCGGTCTTCACTGGAGAGGATGTGAAGGAGATTCTAATACCAGAGCCATTCCTTTAGGTGACAAATCTGAGGTGTTGTCCCAGATTGCGGTGTCAGTAGAGGTGGTTTTGGAACAAATTGATAAATTAACAGTAACAATGACTAGAAGTAGGGAACAGCTCCCATGAGAGGAGAGATTAAAAAGATTGGGACTATTCATCTTGGAAGAGCGATGGCTAAGGGGGGATATGATAGAGGTGTATCAAAATCATGAATAGTACAGAAAAAGTGAATAAGGAAGTGTTATTTACCCCTTCACATAACACAAGAATGAGGGGTCACCCAATGACATTAGTAAGCAACAGGTTTAAAACACACAGAAGTAAGTGCTTCTTCACACAACACAAAGTCAACCTGTGGAACTTGTTACTGGGGACGTTTTGAAAGCCAACAGTATAACTGTGTTCAAAAAAGAATAAGATAAGTTCATGGAGGATGAGTCCATCAATGGCTATTAGCCAGGATGGTCAGGAATGCAACCCCATGCTCTGTGTGTCCCTAAACCTCTGACTTCCAGGTGCTGGGACTGGACAACAGAGGACAGATTACTAAAAAATAAGCCTTATTGTGAGGGAATAAGGGAGAAGTAATTGGTGCAATGGCCTTGTGCTGGCTCGTTCTACAGGGATGAATTTAATTAAAAAAAGATATGAATTTTTGAGAACTCACATAACATTTAACATGAGGTATCTACTTGTCTGTGTATCAGAAGGATAAAAAGTAACTTTGCAAATGTGGTATTACAGACATTTACCAAAGTATAAGGAACAGAATAGATGTGTTGCTACTGCAGCAATATACAAGAGTTTTCTACTAAGGAAGCTCAAGGGGAGAAGGCTGAAATATTTTTACATCCAGTGAAAAAAAACTGTACTCAGACTGAGGTCTCAGAGGCATGATTTCAGAATAAAATTGGGAGAGAGAGCCAAGAACAATCATGTTTTCTTCATTTTTTAGGTTATGGACAACATAACCACAAAAGTCTATTTAACTGTTTTACTAAAGAGTCCTCATGAAATAGCCATCTGAAGTCTCAAACACAAACTGTGTTGCCAACCAGCGTCATACAATTTTAATAAAGCATTTTCATTCTAGTCCCTAATTGGCCCTGGGGAAGTACTGTGTCAAGAAAAAATGGAGAGGAGTACCCAGACATCCTGTTTTCAGCATGTGTGAAATAGGATGTATATACTCTATACTAGGTCAGACAAGAAAGGGTTCTTTTCATAAGGAATAAAGGAAGCCAAGGGCCTGATCCACCCTAGAAATTGCTCAGTCTACCAACTGGAAAGAAGCCATCTACCTGGGGTCATCAAGAGAGTGAAGACAAAAAGGAAGGTAAGGAGCATATGGATGTAAAAAGGGAGGGAAGAAGCATGCTCTCTCTCTCTCTCTGGAGGCAATAGTGAGAAAGCTGCTAAATTCTCCCCAAAAGAATGGAAAACCTGGAAATTTGATTGCTTTGTCACAATCTAAGAACTGTACTTCTTGCTAGAAACAAAGTTAAAACTCAAATGAGCTGGTCTGAGTCTTTCCTATGAGCAAAGCTGAGAAAAGCTATGGTCCAAACTCTCAGCAAGACCAGAGAGTGCCAAGGAAGTGTACATAAGAGATGATATTTTGTTTCTCCTTGTGTTATGGTTTCTTCGATATCTGAGACTATGTAACATCTTCTGTGCCCTTGTACCTAATGGTAAATGAGTCCTATTAATAAATACTAATAAGGAATATTTTTTATTACTTAAAATTTAAAAGTGTTTTAACATGTTTAATGCACCATAAAGACATTAATGGAGTAACAGAATTGTACTGTGTGACACAAATAAAGGTAAATAAATGCAACTCCCTGCTTCATTTTAGGTGTTTGTGAGGTCATCAACTCTTGCAGGAAAAATAAAGATCCCTGAATTCAGACTTTTTTACGATAAAACAACTTACAGTGCTGTTCTTAAAATGTATGCTTTAGCTACCAAGGCATCTTGGCTCCATTGAAGCCAATGGCAAAGCTTCCATTGACTTCAACAAAGCCAGAATTTCACCCTGTTTTGGATGTAGTGTCTTACACAATGTTCATTTACTTATGGGGAAAAAAAATCCGTTCACTTTTATATATTAAAAACTCTCATCAAAGAAGATAGACTTTAAATACCTGTACCACACATTGAAAACTTTTTTCACACAGATCAACAATAGCAATAACTTTCAGGAAAACACAAAGTGAGGATAAAACAACACCAACAATTTGTGTGCTTATGCAAAATTAGAATCCACGAGGATTGGAAGACCTGTGATCTAGATTTTTGTATGTGCTCTGTTCAGTTTCCTCCAGTGTTGGGTATTTGAGGAATACAAACATGGACACACACAGTTTAAGATTCCTGGAAATAGTACAGTTTCCTAAAAGAATTACTCAAATAAAACAGAAGTGCAGGAATCAAAAAGACATTTCATAAGTGGAGAGTTCTTATATTTTAATTAGTATAGATTCTGTCTGATCACTCTCCAATGGCTATTGCATTTTGCTAACTTCAATAGAGAGTCCTAAGAGACACTTCATCCTTACAATTTCATGCTTTTTGCAGTTAAATATCAGGCCCATAAAATCTCTTCTTTCTTGGATACACATATAAAAATAAAATTAGCTCTGAATTCAGGGCTTCTCTCAGTGACATCCTGTCTTAGGGTCTATTAACTATTACAGTGATTCTGTGAAGTGGCTAAAGTCTGCTACAACAGTAGAGTAATACACTACTTAGCATGGCCTTTCTACTGGAACAAGATAAGCAGTCATTTACTTTTAACATACTACACTGCAGTGGCATCAGAGTTTGGAAATCTGAAAACCATGCAGCTTTGGTGAGTCTTGCCACCAACAGTTACTGTGACAGAAAACATCCATGACTTTATGGGCCACCCAAGTCTTCATGAAACTCAGCAAAAAGGCTGGCTGCTATCTTAACCTATAAAGCAGAGGTGGGCAAACTACAGCACAGGCCACATCCGGCCCATGGGACTGTCCTGTCCTGCCTGTGAGCTCCTGGCCCAGGAGTCTAGTCCCTGGCCCCTCCCCTGCTGTTCCCACTGGGGCAGCGGAGCGGCAGAGCCTCGGCCTGACACAGTGCTCTGTGCTGCGCGGTGCCTGTCCTGGTGCAGCTGCATCGCCAGCCACTGGTGCTCCAGGCAGCATGGTAAGTGGGCAGGGAACCGGGGGGGAGGTGTAGATGAGGCACACATCCCAGAGGGGCCGGCAGGGTGGGAGAATCGGGGGGGGTGTCAGATAGGGGGAGGGGGACAGGCCATGCCTGGCAGTTTGGGGCAGCACAGCCTCCCCTAACCAGCCCTCCATACAATTTCGGAAACCGATGTAGCCCTCAGGCCAAAAAGTTTGCCCGCCCCTGCTATAAATGCAGAGCTTGACCACTGAATCTCAGATTCAAAATGAGTTGAGGAACACAGAAGTCTGAGTTCTCTGGTGGAGCTTTTCACACAAGCGGACATGGTTGATTATATACAGTGATGTGCTATAGTCACAACATTCTATATTTGTTCCTCCCCTCCATCTTATGGATTGTCTGACAAACTACCAAAGGAAGAAACAGTGGGTGAGCAAAGAGAAATCTAGAACAAAGAGGTACAGAAAAATGATTTCACACAGTAGATGTGTTTTAGGGACAATATCTCAAGGCAGTACCCTAAATAGGCCTATGGAGGACTAAGACAATTTTTTTTTTAAAAGGGACTACCAATAACTCCCTCCCGTAAAAGATTAAGGAATGCTCTAAGAAAGCTTTGGAAAAATACTGAAGCTCTGGAATTAGCCTGGTATTTATAGCATAGATTCCCAGTGCGTTCTTTGAGCTTTCTAGCGTGTTGTTTTTTCCATCTGCTAACTGTCAATATGGTATAACCTTATATTTTGATTATACAAATGTACAAAAAGAGCTTTTTAAAAAAAATTACTGTAGAGTTTTGGCTTCATTTCTTAGTTCGAGACAGCTATTCTGGCATTAAAATTTTTTCCAGGTCAGAGATAATGCTGAATCTTTTCTCACGTAAATAAGTAGCATTCCACTGTTTAATTATGTCAAAGTATATTATAACTATTTATGACTAATGCCTATATGAATCACATTGTCACAAAAGATGTTAAGTTCTATCACATGAAAATATTCAACTTCATATACTATCTGAATGAAATCAATTAAATACAGGTCAAGAATGTATTTTTCCGCTCACTTAATTAGCAGCAAAAACATGTAAGGCGTGCCCTGCTGGTCTTAAACAAAGAGTATGAATTGCAAAATTGTTTACACTTTCAATTCATCTTGGTTAAATACTGAAATTCTCTTCTCTGTGCTGCTCTCTTGATTAATTTTCTAATATCAACTCAATCTTTTGTAGAATTTTATTGCCGGGAATATATTTAGCAACAATCATAGCATACTAATATCAAAATAAAATAAAGTATGTCTCTGTATAAAACTGTACTGATTTTTTAAAAAAATACTTACTTATAATGCTCTTCATGGCCTTCCTTCTAGTTACCTTAGGGACCTTTTGGTTTCTTAAATTTCTGGGTGCACATTCAACTTTGCTTCAGAGACTCTCCTGTCTGTAGTTTGGCTATGGACCAAGGTCACTGGGGCTAGGTCCTTTTCTTATTATACCCTTCATCTGTGGAACTCTTTGCATCCCAAGTTACATCTGTTGAGTCAGTAATATGTTTTACATTATACCACAAATCAAAGCTTTTGATTTCACTTTTTCACTTTTCTTGGCCGTTCTGTAAAAATTCTCAAACTACTTTACACTCTGTACCGTAATTTTATTTATTAAAAGAAAAAAAGGAGGAAGGGATGGAGAAAGAAATAAAGATATCTTTTGCTAAACCATGGAGGCTATTACAGTGTACATCCAAGAATCAGAAACACTGGGTTTGTTAAAAATGGGTAATTAAGGTTTGTGTAATGATAGTAATCGTATAAAAAAGTGTACATTTAAAGAAACACTTTCTCAAACAATTCAGTTATATTACCCATCGTTGATATGAACTAAACACTCTAGGTTTTAACTATCACAGCGAATAATCCTAATAATTTAAAGACAATACTGTAGTTAATATCACAAGATAAAAGATGTAAAAAATATGCATCATGCAGTAGTATTTCTCTCTCTCTGTGTATTACAAACCTGAATGGCCTCAATTTTGCAAAGCGATCTGCCAGTATAGGTTGTGAACCATTCACTGGGATATTGTGCAGGTACATGAATGCTGGAACATTCCATTGCAGAAACAGTGCCTGGATGGTACTCAGTGCTGCTGTCTCTTAAAAGAAGACAGCACTGCATTGTCATTGAGGCATTTACCTCAGCTGCAACATAGTGTGCTGCAGTCCATAAGCTTCTCTGGAGCAGATTTTAATGGGGCAGTTTCAGTTTCTCTGCCACTGAGAGCCACTAGGAGTCATTGCACAGCCCTTTAATTCAATTATCTGGTTTCTTTTAAAGGAGAAAGGCATTGGATCCAATCAGGTTGAAGGCAGATTGAAAGGAGAGCTAATGTAGGGCATAGCTACACTTGCAGATGTAGAGTGCTGTGAGTTAAACCTGCCCTCGGAGAGCGCAGTAAGGAAAGTGCTGCAGTCTGTCCACACTGACAGCTGCTTGTGCACTGGCATGGCCACATTTGTGGCACTTGCAGCAGTATTGGGAGCAGTGCATTATGGGCAGCTATCCAAGCACACAAGTGACTGCAATGTGCTTTTCAAATGGGGGGTGGGGTGGGGTGGGGTGTGACAGGGAGTGTGTTGTGTGTATGTGGGGGAGAGAGAATGGGTTTTTTGGGGGCTGAGAGCATGTCAACATAGTGTCTTGTAAGTTCAGACAGCAGCAGACCCACCCTCCCCACCTGCCTCTCTCTCTCTCACACAGCATTCCACACTAATCTGTCTTGGAGCAGATAAGCAGCTGACTGTCAGAAACGGAGCTTTCAAATGGCATATCCACATTCCTACAGCAAGTTCAAAACACTGAGAAGAGTGGCCACATGACTTAAGGGGATTAAGGGACGTTTCCGGAGGCAGATCAGAGCGCAGTAATGCAACATCTAGTCCACACTGGCATTGTGGCGCTCCAGCAGGGCACAGCAAACGTTATTCCACTCGCTGAGGTGGAGTACCAGCAGTGCTATAGCCGCGGAGTCAGAGCGCTCTATGTGGCTTGCCAGTGTGGATGGGGAGTGAGCTAGTATGTCTGGAGCTGCTTTAATGTGCATATTTTGGGGATTTTACAGAATATCTGTTGAATCAGTTCTAGTTTATAGACTATATTATTAGGATTTTAGGAGGGAGCTGGTACAATTGGGTTTTAAAATCAACAAACAACACCCACCACCCGCACATACCAAATCCCACTCCCATAAACCAAAAAAAATCTACCAGGTTTACTGGACCTTCACTGTAATATGAAGATTCTCACAAGGTATAGTGTGGTACCAAATCTTGAGTATATTAAATTACAAACTTAATCCATTATATTAAATATTATTACTGAATGTCTTAATTAAGCATGTGAACAAAACCCTTCTATTTTCTTGGAGAATATTTTATCTTTAGTTTTTATTAACTTCATTAGTGCTGGTAATTGATAATCATGAGATTGTATTAGTTGAAAATGGTACTTCCTCAATGTAAGCGTAAAACTGAGCCAGGGTTTAATCGGAAAAGAGTTATCAATATTTTAAAAAAGAACCACATTATTTACTAGGTCAACTGAATCTCTTATGGAGCTGTTACAGTCTTTCACAAACAGAGGATTTAAATATAAGCTTAATGTGTTCATCTAAACAGTATGTTATAAATTTATACTGTAGGCCTTCAGCGTTTAGGTTTTCTTAAAATATGGGACACTGTCTTATTATAGCAATATATATATTCATGAAAGGTGATAGGCTTAAATCTGTTGACACTGGATGCTTCTATCTATGTACAAAGCAGGTATGGACAAGATAATGGTCCTCCAATATGCCTGAAACCTGACCTATGGAAAAGATCACCCGTAAGGCTAAAAACAGGCTTCACAGCCTTTAAGCCTATGGCCTCCATTGAGATGGCAGATGATACCAATCAAATATGGTAGCATCTTTTGTCATATGGACTCTTTAGATTTCATACATAGGTAGCTGTCTCCTCATTAAGCATTTTCAGTTCCTAACTCATGCCAACGGTTCCAATGAAAGCTTGTGTGAATATGGTTTTACAGGATTGCGCTCTTAGCTGTGGACTTTAACTGCTAGTTTATGGATATTCAAGAAAATGAATACCTTAGAATTTTCAGTACAGAATTTTCAAATCTTAAATACAGACACCACACTTTACTACAGGGGTCGGCAACCGATGGCACACGAGCCAATTTTCAATGGCACGCAGCTGCCTGCTGGGACCCCACGTGCCATTAAAAATCCTGCCGACGCGGCAAGCCACGGGGTCTGAGGTCCCGGGCCACAGTGCTGGCCAAACGCAGCAAGCTGCCAGCCCCTCCCCCGCCTTCCCCCAGAGCCCTGCCGCTGTGTGTGCAGCGCTCTGGGGGCTGGGGCTGTGCGCTCCCGCGGGGCAGCGTTTGGCTCCATGGAGAGGTAAAGATGCTCCCTGCTCATCCGGAGCCCTGCTGTTGCGCGCACATCGCTCTGAGGAGGGGGGCGGGGCGAGACTGGGCTGCATGCGCCGCGGCGGCAGGGCTCCAGATGAGCGAGGAGCTTCATGGTAAGGGGACCGGGGGGGGGGGGGCAGTCAAGGGACAGGGAGCAGGGTGGGTTGGATGGGGGGGTGGGATCCCGGGGCGTTGGCTAGGGGTGGGGGTCTCTGGAAGGAGCAGTCAGGGAGCGGGGGGGTTGGATGGGACATGGGAGTCCCGGGGTCTGTCTGGGGGGTTGATAGGGGTCAGGGCAGTCAGGGGACAGGGAGCAAGGAGGGTCCTGGGGGAGCAGTTAGGGTGGGAGGGGTCTCTGGAGGGGGTGGTCAGGGGACAAGGAACTAGGGGGGTTGGATGAGTCAGGAGTTCTGCAGGGGCTGTCAGGAGGCAGGGGTGTGGAGAGGGGTTGGGGAAGGCAGGGAGCGGGGGGGTGGGTTGTATGGGTCCAGAGTTCTGGGGGTCCTGTCAGGGGGCGTCGAGTGGTTAGATGGGCATGGGAGTCCAGGGAGTCTGTCTAGGTGCAGGGGTGTGGATAAGGGTTGGGGCAATCGGGACAGGTAGGGGGTAGGATTCTAGGGGGGCTGTCAGGGGACAAGGGGCAAGGAGGTTTAGATAGGAGATGGGGTCCCAGGAGGAAGTAGTCGGGACAAGGAGTGGTAGGGGGTTGGGGATTTTGGGGGGGGCAGTCACCCAGCCCTCTGCCCTGAGCCCTGACCCACGCCCCCTCCACACACCCAGTCCTCTGCCCTGAGGCCTGCACCTCCACACACACCCCCAGACCCCTGCCCTGAGCCCTGTACCACCCGGCCCTCTGTTGACTCCTTCACCCCCCCCCCCCCCGACCCCAGCCCTGATTCTGGCACCCCTACACATACCCAGCCCCCCTACCCTGACACTGCACCCCCTCACATGCCCCCAGCCCTCTGCCCTGACTCTTGCACCCTCCACATCCCCAGCCCCCCCCATCCCATGCATCCTGCACATCCCCATCCCCACCCCCCTCCGAGCACCAAACGGGAGTCACATTCCCACCTGCATCCCTCACATCAAATGGGAGCTGCCCAGGTAAGTGCCTCCACACCCAAACCTCCTGCCCCAACCCTGAGCCCACTCCTTCATTCTAGCTCCTGGCCAGACCCTTCACCCCCAGCTCTGTGCTCACTGCATTCTCACCCTCAGCTCAGTGCAGAGAGGAAGAGAATGGGCCAGAACCAGGGAGAAGGTAGGTACCCACTGTATGTGGGCAGGGCCGGGACCCCAGACTGGCAGCAGGCTGAGCGGGTGAGGCAGCTGGGATCCTGGCTGGCAGGAGCCAGAGGATAGAACCCCTGAGCGGCAGTGGGCTGAGCCGTTCAGCCCACAGCCGGTCTGGGGTCCCTGCTGCTGGCCCCGGGTTCTGGCTGCCACTCTTCCCAGTTGGGGTCCCAGCCGCAGGCCCCACTCAGCCCACTGCCGGCCTAGGTGAACAGAACCCCAGACCAGCAGTAGGCTGAGCGGGCCGGTGGCGTCAGATCAACATTTTAATTTAATTTTAAATGAAACTTCTTAAACATTTTGAAAACCTTGTTTACTTTACAATACAAAACTAGTTTTTTATATTATATATAGACTTGTAGAGAGGGACCTTCTAAAAAACATTAAAATGTATTACTGGCATGCGAAACCTTAAATCAGAGTGAATAAATGAAGACATGGCACACCACTTCTGAAAGGTTGCCGACCCCTGCTTTACTACATAAAGATTTTTTTTCCTAGAGAAAATATCTGAAATCTGCAACAAGGCAAATTCATTCCTTTGTGTATATGCTACATGCAATATCTTTTTCATTCAACGAATGAAACTTTAACCTTACAATGGCATTTTATTGTAAGACACTCTCTGAAATAACTGAAATTTCTTAAAGAAATTGGTGTATCTAAATAGACTATTGCATCATGCATAAACACCCTGTGCACCAGAGGTTTAACAATACAGCATTTGTTTACCCAAGCAAAATAAATAAAGCTCTAAAAACATGATATAACACACTGTTTAAACATTTATTATGCAAAATATTGAAGCCATAAATCTTTATACTATGAATACAATACACTAGAGTAAAACATTTCTTAATTTCATATTTAAATATATTCCTAATATACAGTTGAAGTAAAAGTAATGTTTACTTACAAAAAATGTACATATTCTCTCTTAACCATATAAGTCTAATCAATGTGCATATCACAGAAAAAATTTACTGAGAACAGCATATTTAGATGGATACAGTTTACTTCCACCTAGGATTTCAGTACCTACTTCACATGGACAATTGACAATAATCTTAAGTATAAAAAGTCTCAAAGTCACCAAGAATTCTGCAGCACATTATTTTCTAATCTCAGCTTGAATGTATACATGATTTCTCCACTAATAATTTCTAAAGCAGATAATGCCTTAAGCTATAAAAAGTGACTTTTTGAATACATGGAAATGGAAATGTACAAGACAGAAGGTTATTTTGCAATAAAAACTGTAACCTTAATCATTACTTCAGACATTCATATTTATTATACATACATGCACATGTTGCGCTCATCAGCATTACTAATGCTGTTGGATAGCTATGATGTGTGATTTTATAAAACACATTGCCCACCTGTAGTTGATAAAGAGCATCCTATGTGCACTGGCTAAGGGGATTGTTGTTGTTCACAGGTATCAAATGGACACTCCCAACTATTCTGCTTCTCCATTACCCAAAAGGTCTCTCCCTTTTTTCTGTCTCCTTCCATACAGCCTCTCTTTCTTTTCCTCTGCCTCTCTTCGTCAAAGATTTATCTTTAGTCTGATCTGTGTTCTCAAGGATTGGGTTCTAGACCAGTTTTTTGGTTGGATGGCTTGTTCATGCAATGCAACTCTCCCAGAAGGACATCCCCATGAAATGTGGCACACTGAGCAGTACCTAACTTATGTCTAAAGATTCCGCTGGTGATCAGGAGCTGTTACTTTCTTTGGTAACAATAAGAAAATCACTCTCTATAAAGATTTAATAACTCCATTATTTTGTATTGGACGTATAACTTAATGAATGCCTGTGAAAATGAGGTAGGATTAGAGGCTAAAATAGGGAAAAAAACAAGTTAAAAATTACTTAGACAAGTTAGCTGTCTTCAAGTCACCAGAGTCTGATGAAATAAATCCTAGAATACTCGAAGAGCTGACTGAGGAGATATCTGAGCCATTAGCAATTATCTTCCATGGAAGCATATAATTAAGCATTCAATTTGCAAACACCTAGATGATAATAAGGTGATAAGTAACAGTCA
Organism: Gopherus evgoodei; assembly: GCF_007399415.2. NCBI lineage: Eukaryota > Metazoa > Chordata > Testudines > Testudinidae > Gopherus > Gopherus evgoodei. The sequence goes on from NC_044332.1 coordinate 55,043,991, forward strand.
GCATGGATTTCCTGTCAAACCAACCTAATAGCTTTCCCTGACAGGGTAACAAGCCTTTTGGATTGGGAAGAGAGGTACGGGGGGAGGGGGAAGTGGTAGATGTGGTATATCTTGACTTTAGTAAGGCTTTTCATACTGTCTCGCATGACCTTCTCATAAACAAACTAGGGAAATACAACCTCGATGGAGCTACTATAAGGTGGGTGCACAACTGGGTAGAAAACTATTCCCAGAGAGTAGTTATCAGTGGTTCACAGTCAAACTGGAAGGGCATATCTTGTGGGATCCGCACACTTATAAAGTTTGTGGACAATACCAAGCTGGGAGGGGTTGCTAATACTTTGAAGGATAGGATTAAAATTCAAACTGGAGAAATGGTCTGAAGTAAACAGAATGAAATTCAATAAAGACAAATGCAAAGTACTCCACTTAGGAAGGAACAGTCAGTTGGACACATACACAACGGAAAGGACTGCTTAGGAAAGAATACCGTGGAAAGGGATCCATGGGTCACAGTGGCTCACAAGCTAAATATGAGTGAACAGTGTAACACTGTTGCAAAAAAAGTGAACATCATTTTGGGACGTATTAGCAGGAATGTTGTAAGCAAGACATGAGCAATAATTCTTCTGCTCTACTCCACGCTGATTAGGCCTTGTCCAAATTGTCCACATCCTTCCTGAAATCTGGCACACAGAACTGGACACAGTACTCCAGTTAAGTATCAGAGGGGTAGCCGTGTTAGTCTGGATCTGTGAAAGCAGCAAAGAGTCCTGTGGCACCTTATAGACTAACAGATGTATTGGAGCATGAGCTTTCATGGGTGAATACACACTTCGTCGGATCCGACAAAGTGGGTATTCACCTATGAAAGCTCATGCTCCAATACTCCAGTTGAGGCCTAATCAGCATGGAGTAGACTGAAAGAATGATTTCTTGTGTCTTGCTTACAACACTCCTGCTAATACATCCCAGAATGAGGTTTGCTTTTTTTTGCAACAGTGTTATACTGTTCATTCATATTTAGCTTGTGATTCACTATGACCCCCAGATCCCTTTCTGCAGTACTCCTTTCTAGGGAGTCATTTCCCATTTTGTGTGCATGCAACTGACAGTTCCTTCCTAAGTGAAGTACTTTGCATTTGTCCTTCTTGAAATTCATCTTATTTACTTCAGACCATTTCTCCAGATATTTTAAAAAAGAACAAACAAAAACAAAACAAGCAGAGCAGCCACAGAACTGGAAGGTAAGAGATATTTAATTAGGACAAAGATTTCTTGTGAATAAGCTCCCTGCCATCCAGTCAGCAACTGGTTGCAATTCCGCATCTGGTACTTTCTCCTCTACTGAGGAAAGCTATTACTGGCTAGGGGCTGCAATAAACTCCAGATAAACACCAGGGAAGATATAGAAATGGGTTGCCTCGTTTATGTAAACATCACCACTCCAACCTGTGACTGGGAGCTTCTCTCTCTAATGATGCCTAGAGAGAGGTAGTTATGCAGACTCTTCCCTCACATCTGTGGGGGAGTTCTATTCCCGCAAGACTGTGGTCGCTGTAAGTTACACTTGTCACCATTAACTAGTTGGCATTGCATCACACATGGTAGCATCTGAAATTACCAGTTGTTTCCCCTCTACTTAGAAAATAACTATGATAATTATGCAGTGATGGTTGGCAAAATGTTTACCTTTTATTAGTTTCTACTATACATACACAATGGAAAACTTGAAGGGAAGTTGATTTTTATATTTACTTCTATCATCATTCTGCATTTTGTAAAAATGTGTATGACTGAGTAACCTGTTTGTGAAGTGAATTTCTAAGAAATGTTTGGCATTTCAGCAAATATGCTTTCCTATTTGCTTTGTGTACTGTGTGTTCAAACAGTTTAAAAAAAATGCACCTCCTATCACATTCTATTCTATTTAGATTAACATAGTTTGACTAATGAGAAATTCAGCACAATTTTCAAAAAAACAAACATGAATCAAATAATGCCAAAAAGTGATCTACAAGTAGCAGTAAAGTAACCAGAGTAAGAGTGCCACTGAGAAAATTAGCTTAGAATTTAGCTTTTAAAGACTATTTTAAATTCAATATCCAATATGCACTGTGCTGAAATTTGGATTTCTTTCTAAAAGATATGCTCCAGCTCAGCCAGAATTTGTGGGCTTGATGCAGAAAACACATGGTGAAATTCTGTGGCCTCTATTTACAACGGTAACCTAAGTCCTCTTTTTATTTATTTTTTTGAACACTTAATATTCTTATTTTATTAAAGAGTTATTAAAATAAATCAATTACAAAGTAAGAATATTAAAAAAAGATTAAACTCTTACACAAGACTATAACCAAACGGGCTTTACTTTATGGCTATAGGCTGGCTATACTTTCCAGTGGAGTTCCAGGGTTGGTGTGGCATCAATAAAACAATACATCCTGAAATGCCATAGATAACAAGAACCATCCACAGCAGTGTTATATATGGTGGACCCAAGAAAGAAAAAATATATAGTTATTCAATTAATGAGCTGAATTGTCCCTCTTACCCTGGTTACCTGGGGCACTCACCACAAAAATCTAATGTTTTGGATTATATTCAGGTTATCTTTAAGAGAAAAGGAAAAACAGAAGAGAACACTTAAAAAAATAATTCTGGAAGCTGCATCAAGTATCTGTAGGTCGGGGTTGGGGGGGAGGGGAAGATAAAGTTGAGAGAGATAATTTACTTACCTAAGATTAGGTAGACTGGTGGAAAAATCCACCAATCTTGGGAAGTTCACTGAACCCTTGCAGAGAATTAGTGTTATAATGCTCCAAGAGGCCTCTATATTTCCTTGTCTTTTGTACTGAGATGATACCTCTTCTTCCTATAACAAAACATTCATTGTATTAAAGTCATCTTTACAGAGACACAAACTATTTCAATTACCAAATAGCTGTACTTCATATAATATGTGTGATGAGTCTCTGTCAAACTGCTCCACAGCATAAGGGCGATGGGCTATATAATGGGAATTTGTCGAAAGAGACCTTTAAAAAAATGGAGGTCATTTATCTGTAGGGCAAGAAGAGGGTCAACTGCTTTTTATCATGTTATTTAGAGGAACAACCAATAAAGCTTAGAAGAGTTAAAAATTTTGTACTGTGATTCCCATCCATCAGCTCATCAGCAACAATGGGACTAAATAAATTCTTCCCACTCCTGTCCATCTTGTACCAGCTTCACGGCTTTGTCAATCTTTAATCATTTTTGTTCTGTCATTTTTCATCGTGTCTAACCAATGCATTCTTGATTTTCCTCTACTTCTAGTTCCTTGCACTCTGGTGCGTATCACCATGTGTGGTATTCTTTCCAGGTCCATTCTTGACATGTGTTCAAACCACCAGAGTCATCTTTCTTGAATCTCTAGTGTCTTTGCTGAGTATATTATAAGTTAATTATATATGTAGGTGAAAGTTTCAGAAGTGCAGAAGTGATTTTAATGAAATTCAGATGCTTTTGAAAATGAGACTCAGGCTCCAGAGTCATTTATATACTTTTGAAAATAATAATGGCTAATAAATAATTTACAAACTTACTGATAAACAGGTATTTAGGTTTTCTTCCTTGCTGCATATTTACATATGCAAATATTGCATATTTACCTACCAATAATCTCTGAAATTACTAAAAAGTTGAAATAAAAAATAAATCAATATGTGATGAAAGCCACATTATGTTGAGTGGTAAGTGATATAATTAAAGTTGTAGCAAAATGAATCTTTATTTTACAGAAGTGTAGTAAAAAACAAATTAGAAGTAAGAATATTTGATTTTTTTCATGTTGGTTTGGTGCAGACTGGTTGATACACATACAATCATAGGACTGGAGGGAACCTTGAGAGGTCTTCTAGTCTAGTCCCCTGCACTCATGGCAGGACTAAGTAGACCATCTCTGAAAGGTGTTAGTCGAACCTGCTCTTACAAATCTCCAATGAAGGAGATTCCACAGCCTCCCTAGGCAATTTATTCCAGTGCTCAACCACCCTGACAGTTAGGAAGTTTTTCCTGATGTCCAACCTAAACCTCCCTTGCTGCAGTTTAAAGCCCATTGCTTGTCCTATCCTCAGAGGTTAAGAAAACAAATTTTTCTACCTCCTCCTTGTAACAACCTTTTATATAGTTGAAAACTGTTATGTCCCCTCTCTTCTATTTCCAGACTAAACAAACCCAATTTTTTCAATCTTCCCTCATAGGTCATGTTTTCTAGAGCTTTAATCATTTTTATTGCTTTTCTCTGGCCTTTGTCCAATTTGTCCACATCTTTCCTGAAATGCAGCACCCAGAACTGGACATAATACTTCAGTTGAGGCTAAACACTGCACAGTAAAGTGGAAGAATTACTTCTCCTGTCTTGCTTACAACACATCTCAGAATGATGGTTGCTTTTTCTTTTTCTTTTTTTCCAACAGTGTTACAACGTTCACTCATATTTAGCTTGTGGTCCACTATGACCCGCTTTCTGCAGTACTCCTTCCTAGGCAGTCATTTCCCATTTTGTATGTGTGCAACTGATAGTTCCTTCCTAAGTGGAGCACTTTGCATTTGACATTATTGAATTTCATCCTATTTACTTCAAACCATTTCTCCAGTTTATCCAGATCATTTTAAATTTTAATCCTATCATCCAAAGCACTTGCAACCCCTCCTAGCTTGGTATCATCTGCAAACTTTACAAGTGTACTCACTATGCCATTATCTAAATCATTGATGAAGATATTGAACAGAATCTGACCCAGAACTGATCCCTGCGGGACCTCACTTGATATGCCCTTCCAGCATAACAATGAACCACTGATAACTAGTCTCTGGGAATGGTTTTCCAACCAATTATGCACCCATCTTATAGTAGCTCCATCTATGTTGCATTTCCCTTGTTTGTTTATGAGAAAGTCATGCGAGACAGTATAAAAAGCTTTACTAAATTCAAGTTCTACTTTTTGGCAATGTCCAAAAAGACCACTTTTGAGTGAAGGGTCTCATCTTTCTTTGAATCACATTTTATGAAAAATGTTTAAGCTCCTGGGATCTAATTTTTACTTCACGTTATTCTATATATGCTAAGTAGGACAGTACCAATAAGAAGCAGGAGCTCCTTCTATTTTGTATTTTTTCTTCAATTTTCCAATCACTTTTTTTGAATACATTGATATGAAATAAAAATATTAAATTCTGTCAACAATATCACCCCCATAGCAGTTTATATGATCAAGTGTTGTCTGCATAGGACTTCAGATCACACAATGTTTAAAACTGCAGCTACAGAGCAAAAAAAGAGAGAGAGAGAGAGAGAGATAAAGATACAGTTTAAATCTCATTTATACTACTGGAGGTTTACATGCCAATTCTCTTTATCAACTGAGACCATGGCTACTGTCCTAGATGTCAATCAGCCACCGCCACATACCTCTTTACAAATAAGTCAACATAGAGGTTACAAGAAGTCACAGTTAGGAATAGAACCTAGGTTTCTAGTAGCCTCAAATATTACCCACTTCGCAACAATGTCTTTCAGATATTGTTTAAAAATATACATCCTTTTGTTACCTTAGCTCTAACTCAGGGGTCTCAAACACGCGGCCCGTGGAGTTATTTCTTGCACACCGCCATAGGCGCCAACTTCGTGGGTGCTTCCTTCACCCACTGACAGCCAAGCTCACCTCACCCCCCACCGCTCCCCCAGCACGCTGTGTCCCTGCTCCTCCACCTACCTCCCAGCACTTAGGACTTTCCAGGAGGGAGGGGGAGGAGTGGGGATGCGGCGTGCTAACGGGAGGAGGCCGAGAAGCAGCGGGGCCTGGGAGTGGATTTGGGGAAGGGGTTGGAATAGGGGCAGGGAGGGAGCAGAGTTGGGGCAGGGACTTTGGGGAAGGGGTTGGAATGGGGGCGGGGAAGGGGTGGGAAGAGGTGGGGAAGGGGAGGGGCCTCATGGAAGGGGTGGAATGAGGGTTCTGCAGTCTGTTACCAACCAATTTTGAAGTTCTCAGCTATCTTGACTTGACAATTGGTGTACAACTACAGAAAGGTGTCTATCTGTGCTGTGCCAGGAGTACTAGACCATTGTGATATGAGAGGTAACTCAACCAAACATCACCCTTACTCAATAGCTAATCTGCATGCTACAGTTTCATTGGTTGCATGAGGGAGACTTCACCAATGGTGGATTACTTGGCCCGACTGCCACCTCACATACCAACACAACCATCCCTTATTTGCCACCAACATAAATCCATCAAAATCCCCCAGCACAAAACAACCCAGGCACAAATCAACACAGCTTCCCATCACAACACACATTTGCCCACCCTCACTCATACTTCTCATAAATTAAGTGGCAAGCGCTTTGCTAGTAAGCACATACTGGGCTACTGTGACAACACAATAAAAGTTAATAGAAAAATCACTGTAAGATGCTATACAATTTAAGGGTGTAGAAAAAAAGTATATATCATATGAGAAACAGTACGTGACCCTGTAATTTAAAGGTTACATGATAACACAGTCTCAAAGGGACAGAAAAAAAGTTGTGTGTACAACCCTAATTTTGGCACATGTGCTTAACTGTGCAGTCTTAACATTCTCTTAGTGTTGTTTTTTGTATGGAATGTGGTACAATTTGCAAGAAACACTGAGATTGGTTTCGTCTCAGGATACTAACAGCATACTATATTACTCTTATTTTTTTTCATTTTTGACTATACTTTTGTATCGTTGTATGAAAAGGTTTCAGTGATGCTGCCCTCAGGTCAATGCACTAGTCCTCAAGTGGCTCTCATGGTGATTTGAGTTTGAAATCTCTGCTCTAACTAGTATACTATACAGCCCTCCCAGGGACAGGACTCCTGATTTCCACATTGTCTAGTGCTGTCTAGCAAACAGACATATAATATACTAGAAATGTGTGCGTAAACTCCTTCTCTGGTGACTGGTCCAGAAAGAGACTTGCAATTACTCCCATTGCTGAAGTGGTAGAGGTTTCAACTGAGGATCTACAGGGACAGAGATCAAATCCTGCTGTCAACCAAGATCACAGGATGTTATGAATGCACGCAATATAATTTATTTTTGAAAAACTAGTTTATTTAATTCACACAGTCAGAAAACATCCTTTAAAAGCAGTTATTTTTTAAACTGAAAAACCATTATAATTTATAAATTATGGCATGACAACAAAATACAGGTTTTCACATTTCAACTATTTTTCAGAGTTGCAGGTGTCACACATCAGAAAGCTTGAAAGTTAAGATATATGCTTCCTAATGGCAGGAATAGGGGACCCAGAATGATGGGTTGCACAGTAGGTAAACCTGCTGCTGGAGTGCCACCATGTACCTTGTGGTTACAGCTGCTTCTTGCTGTGTCCAATTTCTAGAAGCTGAGAAGTTATGGCATGTTTTGGGAAGTGAGTGATGATACAGACTCCTTCATGGAAGTTCCCTCCAGCTGACAGGTTATGTCATCACTGATATATGCGGGTGGTTGCTTTTAGCATATTTACTTTGAGTAACTTTTAAATAGTGCAAAAATAGAGACAAAGATCTTCCTGAGACATAACACATATTTTAGGAGGAACATCGCTGACAGAAGTGGATTTAGTGTTGCAGTTTATTCCTCTGATTCCAAGCCAGATGCATTTCCCTGCTCTCCTCTCCCTGACCCTGTGGAGCTATCCACTGAGGTACACCAATCCAGTATGAAAACACTAGGGAATTAACACAAACAAAAACTTTTAGTGACAATTTTGCATCAAGAAATACCTCATCACCTAAAAACTTTAAAAAGATTAAATAAGAAATCAAAGGAAAAGTTTCCTGCATTCTTTGCCTCCTTCATACTATCTACAAAGTTGTCAACAACATTTATTCCATAATGCTTTCCCTTCTATCTCCAACAGGTGCAAAAAACCAACATGTAACCTGCTTCATCAAGCCTGCACTCCAATGCAAAAGCTTAACAGCACCCTCATATGCTGTTGCCTCAACCCACAGATTGGCAGATATGCCAGTCACACATTCCATATTTTTGGGAAATTACTATACCTTAACATTTCTGAGCTGTCCATAAAGAATGCAGGAAACTTCTTCCTTTTAACTTAGTTCCATGGTTTCAAGGCTTTGGGTGTACATAAAGCAATCTGTCACTGCAAGTTTGTGTGTTGTATTTCAATAAAATAACTGACATACTAGAACTCACTGATTCTTTTTAGCAAGGTTTATAATTATTGTCAGTTGCCAAACACCTTAAAAATATGTCTCATGTTTGAACAGACAATGTTGAAAAAAGATGACATGAAGAAACTATTCAGGCTACTGTATTCTAATTTATTACATGAAAGATTTCATAGCTGTTATACGACAGACTTATATTGAGTGTTATGCTGGAAGCATTTGTTTTTCAAGTGATTATAATAAACCCTATATACAAGTGCTTTCCAGGTTTACAGAATACATGCGCACTAACAATTACCATTATTCAGAGGCATAGACTTTTTCATGAAGTAGATTTAACTTGTCAAACACACAGTTATTCAAAGGTATGGAACGAAACTAAAGTAATTTTTTGAGAAGTACGTTATATGGAATAAGGCAGGCCAGAGAGTTCCCGCTGGGGAGTGGGGACTGGGGCTCGCCCCGCTCCGGCCAGGGCACTGGGTCAGGGGCTGCACCACACAGCTTGGCCCCATTCTGGCCGGGGCGCTGGGTCGGGGTGCAGTGGGCTGGGGGGTCGTATCACGTGGCCTGGCCCCGCTCTGGTGCTTTGGCCTGGGCACTGCGATGGGGGCTGCAGCACGCGGCTCAGCCCCACTCTGGCCAGGATGGTGGGATGAGGGCTGCACCACACGGCTCCTGGAAGCCATGGCATGACTCCACTCTGGTTCCTATGTGCTCCAATGTCCCCCTACGGTGCTCCAGTGGGAGCTGCAGAAGCGGTGCTTGTGGATGGGACAGTGTGCAGAGTAGCTTGGCCGCGTCATTGCCTCTGGGAGCCGCTTGAGGTAAGTGCCGCTTGGAGCCTGCACCCCTGAACCCCTGCCCCAGCCCTGATATCCCTCCCGCTTTCCAAACCCCTCAATCCCAGCCCAGAGCACCCTCCTGTACCCCAAACCTCCCATTCCCAGCCCACAGCCTGCACCCCCAGCTGGAACCTGCACCCCTTCCCACACCCCTGCCCTACCCCTGATACCCCTCCCATCCGCCAAACCCCTCGATCCAACCCAAAGCACCCTCCTACACCCCAAACTCCTCATTCCCAGCCCCACTCCAGAACCTGCACCTCCTGCCACACTCCAACCCCAATTTTGTGAGCATTCATGGCCTGCCATACAATTTCTATTCCCCGATGTGGCCCTCAGGCCAAAAAGTTTGCCCACCCTTGAAATAAAGCGTGGTACAATTGGGCATATATAGTTCCTTTAAGTATTCTGGGGGCATTTGCAACAGGATTATGACAAAAGAGAACAGAACCAGAGAGCAGACATCAAAATGAAATGAAGCTATTCTCATGCCTACAGAGAAAAAGGAGCAATATAGACTTTTAAATCTGTAAAGCAAAATATTATTCTCTTGCAAACGCATTACATTTAAACTACACAAATATTTTGGTAAAATAAAAAACAAAAGCAGTCTGGCTAATTTCCTTCCATGGAAGAGGCACAGTTAGTTCTATGTCTGTAGGAATGGGAGCCAGGGCTCCTATTCCTCACTTAGTTAATGGCTTACCATGTGGTCTCAGACAAGCAAAGAGACCTCTCTATATCTGGAGTTTCCCCATACCACAAAGCCATCAGGAGATTAATTAGTGAGGGCCAGACTATGATACCCTTACTCTCACTGAGTAGTGCCCGACTCTACAAGTAATCCCATTACCTTCAGAGGGACTATTTGAAAAGTAAGGTACAAAAGTCAATAAAGTACAATAGATCAGAACCTGGTCCTTAATGTATAAATGCTACATAAATGTTATGTATCGTTGTGGGCCCTACTCTAATACCTTTACTCATGTTGAGTGTTACCTTACTGTGTGAGTATTCTAATGGGAATCAATGAGACTACTTGAATAGTAAAATATTCAGCATGAATATTTTTGACATTACCACCTCTCCTCTTCTTTCACTCCACAGCATCTTTGGAAGCAGAGGGAGCAGTACAGCTTCCATATTCATTCCTGTCCATGGCTTGTGCCTCCATTAAGCCCAGCCTGATCACATCTCTGAGTATTATGTTTCATCATCTAGTCAATGGTTAGCTCAGTAGGACTGACCTTAGCTGTGTTTGCAGTGTTCTTTGACATTTTATCATCTGTCTTTTGCTGTGTCCCCACTATTGTAATCTTTTTGACTATTGCCAATCCTGTTCTCTTGATTACTCAGTCTACTCTCTTTCTTACTTCATTTGTCTTAAAATCATTCCACTTTACACCTACCATCTTTCAAAGAACTCTCATCACTATTGCCTCCAGTTTCCTGATGGCTATTTTGTTTAACGCAGATGCTTCCAGACCCTAAAGTAATACTGTTAGTACACTGGTTTGATAAATTTTCACTTTAGGAGCAAATGTAATGTTTTTCATCAGTCCACAATTTTGTCAATTTCTGTGCAGCACCCACGGCTAACACACATTTCTTTTTAAATTCACCCTTAATGGAACTATCAACACAGATAGGATGTAGACAAACTGGAGAGAGTCTGTCCAGTGGAGGGCAATGAAAATGATCAGGGGGCTGGGGCATATGACTTACGAGGAGAGGCTGAGGGAACTGGGCTGCTTTAGTCTGCAGAAGAGAAGAGTGAGAGGGGATTTGATAGCAGCCTTCAACTACCTGAAGGTGGGTTCCAAAGAGGATGGAGCTCGGCTGTTCTCAGTGGCGGCAGATGACAGAACAAGGAGCAATGGCCTCAAGTTGTAGTGGGGGAGAACTAGGTTGGATATTAAAAAACACTATTTAACTGGGAGGGTGGTGAAGCATTGGAACGGGTTACCTAGGGAAGTGGTGGAATCTCCATCCTTAGAGGTTTTTAAAGCCTGGCTTGACAAAGCCCTGGCTGGGATGATTTAGTTGGTATTGGTCCTGCTTTGAGCAGGGGGTTGGACTAGATGACCTCCTGAGGTCTCTTCCAACCCTAATCTTCTATGATTCTATAATCAAGATTCTTAGATACACACAAGATTCTATTTGTTCTAAAACTTCATCGCTGCTGCCTTTCAATGCTTTATCTAGTTTCCCTTTTCCAAGATACAACCACTTGACTTCTTGGCCTTGACTGTTAGTCCAAGCCAACTACACCAGTTTTCCAAGGTAGTAATATTATCATAACTAATTCGAACATGTCTGCCAGTTGTATGATGCACAAACTAAGGAGCTTAACTCTAGATCATCCAATGTCACACCCTCCAATTTGTCTAATATTCTTAACATTCATTTTAAGAACAGGATGAAAAATTATGGTGATTCCATGCCCCCTTGTCTTACATCAAACTTTGACTTGAACCAGTTGCTTAATTTTCCACTAATTCTTACAGCATGGCAAGAGTCTTCCTACATAGCTATTATAATTGTAATAATCTTATCTGAAACTCCATATAACTGCTACTTTCCATAATGCTTCCCTCCAAACAGAATCAAATGCTTTTGTAAAGTCAATGAAAACAGCAGGCATCTTTAATCCTCATTCTCCATCAACAGTTGGTGTGTGAATATGTGATCAATACAGCTTTGGCCTGGTCTAAAGCTTCCCTGTTCTTTGCGTACTACTACTTGCCTGCAAGATGAATGGGGCAGCTTGCAATGCAGAATGGATATCAGCAATGAACCATCACCAAAAGAAGAAATAGAAAGAGCAGTGAAATAGTTTAAAAACAGAAAGCTGCAGGTATTGACAATATAACAGTGGAGCTGCTAAAAGCTGGCATGACAAGTGCTATAAAAAATTATAAAAGCAGGCAGGAGAGCAAGAGGGTACCAGATGACTGGCTAAAGGCAGTAGTTGTACTATTCTTGAAGAAAGTAGATCATGTCGATCCAAATAATTAGAGGTACAAGTTTATTGTCAGTACTAGGGAAGATAAAGAATAAAATAACTGTGAACAGATTAAGACTTTATTATAAAGATATGGAATTATATTTATTTCTAACTAGAAGTTAAGATAATTAAAACACATTCCTGTTGCATTTCATGGAACTTAGACAGTTCGTGGACTGCAAGTCACTCAGTTTGCACACTAAATTTTACAATATAAAATCCATTTTAACCTTACTTTTAAAACATTAAGTAAAAAGACTCTAGCATACTATTGCATTTCCTAATAGAAAGAATAATCAGCTATTTGCATATTGAAAACTTGTAGTCATACTTCTAATTTTAGCTATTATACCATTCAGGGGTACCAGTGCACTTCTTAAAATCAGCTTTGAGTAACTGACTAACATTGTCATCAGGCTGTTGGAAATACACTCTTCTACTGCACTGCATCTTGACAATAGACATACATTAACAAGAATTCACCTACAGAAGATTTTATCCTCAGACAATGAGGCACAACACCACACTGAGAAAGCATATGCAAAGATATATCTAAAACAAACCCCATTTTGAAGTGGATTTGTGGTCTTTGGTAAGTTTACTATCATTCTTATCAAATTTGGCAAAGATGTCCTTTTTGTAGGTGTCAAGTTCTGTGCTAAAGAGACACCAATAAAGTATTTCTCTTTGCATCTGCTTCCCTACACAATCATAAAAATAGAAAGGAAAGGATTATAGATTAACAAATAGAGAGAGTCAGAAACATCAATTTAGTCAATAAACTGAGTACTAGTAAAATACCAATCTGGTCTTTTCATAAAGGAAATGACAAGCTCAAATAATACGTTTTATGAATGTGAACAGACTCATTATATAAAAAATCCTGTTTTTGACAAGTATGTTACAGATCAGAAATGACATACGCACACCTTTTACCCAACAGTTTAAAAACAGAATGAAAACAGGATATCGACAAATAACTCAGCTCCAAACAATAAGGAAGAAAACTATACACATGTGAAACCTATTGTAGTAAAGAGAAAAGAATACTGAAACTCCATGTACTGTAGCACTCCTCTCTAACTGTTAGTTGTCATAGCAAGCATCTGCCTATATATTAACAAGACATCCTCCTAACTCTGCGTTTAGGGGGTTTGTTCTTCATCTTTTGAAGAAGTTAATGACTGAAATTGGATTCTTATGGAAATTAAAGGCTTTCTGAAGTAACCATAAAATAAATTTCAATTTATTTCAGTTTTGTGGACGGGTTTTGCAACTATTTGGGAAAAAAAAAAACAAAAAACAACCCTCCACTCACAAGTAAAAATTTTGAAGCAAAGCATATTTGAAATCAGTGATGTATTTCTACCAGCTGCTTTGCATATCTGTGATGGTACATCTCTCTATTTCCTAGGCCAAAATAAAAACAATAAAAATGAAATCTACTTTTCTACTTCACTGAGCTTTAATTTAATATGGAGATAACTCTAGGACTGATGAAAGCCGGTATGATCAACAAAGAAATTTAGTTTCACCATCATACTGAGCTGTCTTATTTTTTAGAACACTTATTTACATATGAAAAGTACCATAAATACAATTAACCTTAATATATTGTGTTTAATTGTTACAACTATAAGCAAATATACAAATGTTACAACTGACTATCCTAATTTGTTTCCATGTTTTTCCATTTAAAATTATATTGATGTTCTAGAAAGGTATTATGGTTAATCACCAGTATACACAGGAATCATTCTAATGAGCACAGAATGATGTTAATCCAATGTCTGCTCCATACACCTTATAACAAAACCTCAATGTACTAAATATACATATGCAGAAGCAAATACATTTGGCATGATTAATACCTTAAAGAAAGAACAAATAGTTCAATCCACTTCCCAAACCAAGAGACCACATAAGGCGACATTATAGCCCAGATATCCACAACTGACAAAACAATTCCAGAAAGCTTCCAGGTAGTCAAAGACATTTGTCTTAATATTTTAGGCAAAGGGAGCTTTTTCTATGCACTGAAGGTTGATTTTTTAAAATCAGGAAGTGATACCTTCCCTGCATGAAAGGTGGATAAAAATTAGATTTTTTTCATTCTATTTAAATTATAATAAGTTATTCTGTTTAAAATGAAATCTGAATTTAATACAAAATATGATAAGGCCTAAATTTACTATAATTTCTTAAAATCTTCAAATACAAAATAAATATGTTAAAGTTTTTATAGAGGCACATGGATTCGAGTTAGAGTTAATAGCTGCTTTTCTATATAATGAATTGGGGGAAAACATATAACTTTTGAGGCTAAGCCTTACAAATATGTAGGGTTGCCACTTGTCTGGTTTTCACCCGACCAGTCCGAATTCCCCCTTGTGTGTCCAAGTGACATTTGAGAAGCCCTGGTGTCCAGTTTTTTTAATCTGGGGGGATGAGGCAGAGCAGCTGGTTGTGGGGAAGAAATGGTGAAGGAGGTGGGGCCTTGGGGGAAGAGACAGGGGACAGGGCTTCAGTGGTCTGGTTACCAGCCATTAAATAGGCAACCGTATAAATATGGCACAATAAGTCAGCCTAACTTAGGGTATATCTACAGTAGAAATGCTACAGGGGTACAGCTGAGCTGCACTGCTTCCATCACTGTAGCAAACCCACCTCTCCAAGAAGGGGTAACCAGGCCTAGAGAATAATTCTTCTGTCAGCCTAGTGGTGTCTACACTGACACTACATCACAGAGTGCATGAAAATTTTCACAGCCCTGAATGATGTAATTAAGCCAACCTAGCCTTGTAGTCTGGACAAGCCCTTAGGAGACTCACTGATTTTCAAGAGACTTAGGTGAGGATGAGGCTCTAGTCATTTTCACTCAGGCATATTTGAAAATTTTCCTGGGCATACCTGAAATAATCAGTTCAATTTACTGACTACAGTTAATGCCTCTGTTTAATAAATCATTTAGTGGTAAATGTGAAACATGTTTTGATAAGTTTATGTATCCAAAATATTTAAGGCTGTTATGTTTAATAAGAATAAATTTTATATGCTGTTGTGTGTGTTAATTAAATTCCAGTTACCATTCTAATGCAGCTTGGCACAAATCATGAGCAAAAAGTTAATTATCTAGTAAATAAGCAATATATCAGTCACCATTTATTAACATACTAAAACATAAATTAATAAGAATCTGAAAATAGTAAGCTACATAATTGCTTAAATAAATATATATAGTTATAACGTACCCTTGTAGGTAGCAAAAAAGTACCAAATCTAATGTAAAGGCTCTATTTAGTTGTAAATCAACATGTTTTAATAGGTTTATCAACCAATGAGAACATATCTTTTTTTTTAGAAACTGACTGAAATACAAATGGAAAAGTTGATTAAAATTGATTACTTAAATTGAGGCTTTCCACTCGGTGATTTAAATCATGATTTAAGTCACTTTGATTTAAATCAATCCACCCTGCACACATGTACTATTAAAGGAACTGTACAAACCCTAAATTGTAGCTTTCACTTCTGTTACTGCTTACCATCCAGACGCTAATAAAATTAAAGGGAATTCTGCATCAGGGTCAGCAGTCCTGGATTATTGCTGGTTGTTCTCCTGGATCTGACATTTATTTGAGCTTGCAAAAATCAAGTCTCAAAGGGGGCTTTATAAATTTTGTAAAGGATAATATTACGCCATAAGGGCAACCTGTTCATATAACCAGAGCCCTACCAAATTCATAGCCATTAAAAAAAAAACGCATCAGACTGTGAAATTTGGTCTCCCCCTGTGAAATCTGGTTGTTTGTGTTCTTTTACCCTATATTATACAGATTTCACAGGGGAGACCAGCATTTCTCAAACTGGGGTCCTGACTCAAAAGGGAGTTGCCACCCTTACTTCTGTGCTGCCTTCAGAGCTGGGCGGCTGGAGAGCGGTGGCTGGGTGCCTAGCTCTGAAGGCAGTGCCCCGTCAACAGCAGTGCAGAACTAAGGGTGGTAATACCATACCATGCCACCCTTAGTTCTGCACTGCTGCTGGCGGTGGCTCTGTCTTCAGAGCTGGGATCCCAGCCAGCAGTCGCTGCTTTCCAGCTGCCCAGTTCTGAAAGCAGTGCAGCCGCCAGCAGCAGCACAGAAGTAAGGGTAGCAGTACCACAATACCCACCCACAACTCCTTTTTGGGTCAGGACCCCTACAATTACAAAACCATGACATTCAGATTTAAATAACTGAAATCATGAAATGTACTATTTTTCAATTCTTAAGACCATAAAATTGCCCAAAATGGACCGTGAATTTGGTAAAGCCCTATACATAACCATACATAATTCTTGAATGACTTAGCATAAATGGGATACAGGGCACTTAAATACTGTAGAGAGTATAGTTTTATTTGCTTTCTAGCTTCCCTACTAACCATGGTTCTCAGATGTGTCTTCAGACAGAGTAAAAATCTTCTCTTCACAGCTAGACCAAGGCAAAAGCTCTCCCATCAGAATTATGTCCCCAGAAACCTGATACTGGCTACTTCGTCCTTCACTGTATTCTAAACTGGATTACATTGATATTTTTTGTATACATTTCCATCATAAAGCTTTAGAATTGAGGAGCAGCATACTGTAGAATAAAAAAGTTTCATATATGAGAAAATATGAGCACTCTGTAATATTTTTATTCTAACTCTGAAACAGGTTCAATATTTTTCTCATTGCACAGACATTTCCAGAGGTATTTTGTATTTTTTAAACAATATTCTTCAAAAAATACAGAATGATTTCCTTGCCTAAAATAATAATGAGGAACAGTTCTTTCCATATTCAAACACTGGACCAAATTCATGCTTGATGTAACTCCTTTGAAGACAACCCCACCCCTGAAAATCAATTAGCCAAGTGATGAGCTGAGGTTCCTAGTTTTTTTCACTTTACAACCTCATTCTCACAACCCTACTGTCTCTCATCTATCTTGTCTGATTTTTTTTTCTGGATTAAACTCTATGGGGCATGTCGCAGGGCACAGTATGCTCCTGCCTCTTTGCACCACAGAAATTGGCTAAGATTCTACTGGTAGTGTATCTACCGTGCTATTTATTTGAATTCCCTCCACCAACACCCTTACAATTCTATAAAACAGTACTATCTACAATATCACCTACACTTTAAGCCAGTGATCCGTGTTCCCTCTAATTTTTCCCAAACATGTGCGGAATGAATTTTGTTATGCGCACCAATATGGAGGTGATGTGCGACACATTGAGTATTGCCTATTGAGTATCATTGCTTTAGGCTCTTTCCTCAGGAGCTGAGAGGAGCAGAGGTCTCCATTCCCTAATGGGTCTGCAAGACTCGGATCAGCAGTTCCTTTCTCCTCAGCACTTCCTTCCTAGACTTCATCGGCCTTGAGCTGGTTGGTTAATTGGCTTGTTATCTCACCCAGGCCACCAGCTTGATTAGCTAACTACCTTTAATTATGCCAAATCAGTTATCTCCAGGAGAACTAATTAGTATCAGAGTGATCAGAGTGCAGGCTCATCTATTAACTCCCTGCACTCTGTCATAGGCAGGAACTGTTTTCTTCATTTGTCTGAATAGTGCCTGGCACAATGGGGTGTTGATGCCTTAGTGGGATTCCTAAAAGCTATTCTAAGGGCTTGTCTACACTACCCACTCGATCGGCAGGCAGCGATCAATCCAGCGGGGGTCGACTTATCATGTCTAGTATAGACGTGATAAATGGACGGCTGAGCACTCTCCTGTCGACTCCGGTACTCCACCAGAACGAGCATTGCAAGCGGAGTCGATGGGAGAGCGTCAGCTGTCAACTTACTGCAGAGAAGACACTGTGGTAAGCAGATCTAAGTACATCGACTTCAGCTATGCTATTCACGTAGTTGAAGTTGCGTATCTTAGATTGACTCCACACAGTAATGTAGACAAGCCCTAATAGAAATGTATTACAAAAGTAGTTTATTTAAGTAGTAGAGCAAACTGGATTCTAGGGTGAATCTTTTATCCAAAGACTCTGTGAGGTAAATCAATCAAAAGAGCACATTAACAGTTTACTGTTTTGGTTCATAGCACTTTCTCATTGTATATGTGATGTTCAGGAGTTTTTTGTCAGAATGATTTTCTAATAGAAAAATTAGAATTTTGAAAAAATCAAAATTTCCCACAGTGAAATTTCAATTTTGCTGAAAATTTTCAATTTATCACTAGGAAAATCCAAGTGATCCCTTCCCCACCCCTCCCAGTTGTGTGTCTGAAAGGCTAGAGTCAACTGTAAAATTACAAAACCCAAGGAACGCTCCGAGGCTGAGCACTCACTCTCTAAATCACTGCAAGCTCTGGGGCTGCAAAGGCAGAAAGCCAGGGCACTCAGTGTTCTTGCCTCTGTTGTATTAATTTAGACACAATATATGGGCCAACAGTGTTTACATAACACTGTTTAATGTTGGACAGTGACTGGGTTAAACAAGGTTTGAGGTTTAGTATACAGAAACCTCAGCCTCCTCAGTACCATGGCAAACACACCATTAAAAATAATTGTAAAACTTTTAAATAAAAAGATACCAAAATAACCAACCAACAAAAAACACTTAAAGTATCTGAAATGTGAAGTATTATGTAAGGCTTTTATTTTAACAACTTCCCTTTTCCCCCTCTCTTTTCATCTGGAAAAAAACTCTTGTCTGACAGTCTTTTAGATGGAATTAAAGATGGTAATAACTGTCCTTTTTGGGGAAAAGAGAGAAAGTGAGTTGAGATGGGCTGGAGTTATTATTGCTGTTGTTGTTGAAGTCTGATCCTGCTTCCTAAGATGACAAAACAAAACAAACACACAAAAGGGTGGAGAGAGAGAGAGAAAAGAACAGCAAAGATAGAAAATGCAGCCTTTGTCAGCATTTGACTTTCATTTGAAATCTCAGTTGCTAGAAAACACAGGCCCAGCACATGGCTTTATCAGCTACTCAAAGACTTGGCAAACTTGTACTAGCATAGGGTTGTTTAGGGCACTGCATGTAGCTGCCTTTCACTGGTCACAGACTTACAGCAGTGTCGCAAAACATAATCTTGGCTGGCTAACTCAGTCTCTTATTAGACTGAAGGAAAAAGGAGAAAGATACAAATGAAAAGAAACAAGGCCTGGAAGGTAAAGGCCACATGGGGAGAGGAGAGGAAATTTGAAGTCTCACATCTCAGGTGTCATTTGAGATTTATAACAAAGCTGGTGGAGATGGCGATGTCATCTGGGTCTCTCTCTCTGGCCTGCTGTGGTTAGGACATCTCTCAGGATGAGGAAGGCCTGGGGTCCCAACAGACAGTGGGGATGTCACCCACGATGGTGAAGCTTTTTTATTTTATTTTTTTTAAAGAACCTCAAAATGGAGTGTTGGGCACAATAGTCCATCCTCTCGTTATACTGTCTATCAATAGATATAATTTTCAACACTGATTTTGGTTAATTGATTTCCACTCCTCTACTCCTTCATTTTAGCCAGCCTGGTATAACTCAGACGGAAGAGCATCAAACTCTTAATCTGAGGGTCCAGGATTTGAACCCCTGTCTGGGTGGCTGGCTTTTAAATGGGATTAGACTAGACGATGCTTGTGGTCCCTTCTAGGCCTAGGATTCTATGATAACCTTAACAGAGTCCTTGACTGGCATAAAACCCTTTTAGTTTAAATTAAATTAATTCAGTCTTTGTCTTTTATTTTACATTATAATAATAATTTTGTATAACATCTCATTGTGGCAATTTATGAAATTCCATTCACTTTTTTTTTAAATAGTTGTGCTTATAATTAGGGTAAGTCTGTAGGCCCAATTATCACAACTCTCCCCAGTTCTGAGGTGGGGTTATTTAGTTTAGTTGTTTTGTTCTTTACAAATAGTTAGATTTTTAAAAACTTAAGTATTTAAAAATCTGATTTTCTTCTCTCTCTCTCTGTAATTTTTTTTTAACTTCTTTTTGTTTGGATATGGGCTCCCCATAGACACTGGTTCTGGCTACATCCCATACCACACAGCTCTGATTACTTCCGCCCCATTGGCAGCAATGTGTCCTGCCTGTCCAATGCTGGGGCAAGGGAATTGTCCAGAACTTGATTGTCTCTCAGCTCCTAAATAACTGGCCAATGGGTAGGCAATAACTGAAGCTGGATGGTGAGGGGGTAGTCAGAGCCAGTGTTGATGGGGAAGCAGACCCAAGATAAATGGTATGAGGCATCAGCTGCTTTACTAAAAGACTGAGCCCCTCAGTGACCCAGCTCAATCTTTTTTTTTTTTTTTTAAATCTGTATGGCCCACCAAAAGGTTTTAGGGGATTTTGTGACCCTCCACTATCTTAAAGTTACTTATCCCTGGTTTAGATTATGCTTTAGCATTTAACACTATAAAGTACCTTACAGTACAATCAATAACACAAAATCAGCAAAATACATAAAAACAAAACAAAAAAAGTAGAATAAATTTACAGTTTATCCACAGATTAAATTTTAAGAGAGACTTATAACCTTGATCCTAAGAATACCCAGAGGAGACTTTTTAGTAAGTAAAGTGTTAGGATAGAGATCCAAACAGTTGGCCGAATTCAAACTCTATTAAAGTTAATGAAGAAACTCCTATTGGAAGGTGGGACTGAGGAGTCCTGAATGCCACTAGCTAAACAATGGGTGCAAAACTATGCTACCAAATTTGACATTTGATCTATATACATTGAGCAGCCACTGGCCTGCTTCAGCTGCAAGGCTCAAGTAGCAGACTCTGCCTAATACGAAAGCACAACCGTTGGGAGGAAGCTCATTGGGCCCAGCTGAGCTTGCTGGGTTGCCTAGCAACCATGCTAGGTGCTTGCTGTGCTCCTGACAAATGGACCTGTAATTGTACATTAAACATTTTGGACTATATGATAATATTTTACCATCTTGTACTTTTGATATTGACAAAAGTTCTGGCAATGAGTCTGGAGAAATTTCTAGATCTATCATACACCCAAATCACATTGGTTTGTCAGAGATCATCATGACTCTGGTAACCTTTGACAACTTATTGATATTATAAGCAATGAAATACGATGAACCTGAACAACAAGCCATTTTAGTCTTAGATGCAGAAAAAGCTTTTGATAAGGTAGACTGGAGACATATGTTTTATATGCAATAAAAATTCAGATTTGGAGCTGTTTTCCATTCCTGGATTAAATAGCTATATTTCTCTTGCATTCCAACCAACATCATGATCTCAAATACCTTTAGCCTCTTCAAAGATATCACACAAGGATGCCCACTGTCTCCATTACTTTTAGATTTAGCTTCTGAGCTCCTGGAAATAGCTATACAGGCTCATCCAGATATCTGAGGCATACAACTCAGTTTCATGGAGTATAAATTGATGTTATATGCAGACAATGCTCTTTTGCATATAGCCAGGTTAGAAAGCACAATTCCAGCCCTCTTATCACTAATTCAAATATTTCAATAAATACCTGGTTACAAAATAAACTGGGAAAATTGGAATTATTAGAAATCTCCCAGTTGTCAGCTAGTGGGGGTCTCTCTCAATGAAATTTCCATAAGTAAATGGATGGAACTAAGTACCTAGGTATAAAAGTACCATGAAATATTAAACTAGTGAAGACAAATTTAGATCTTGTACACTCTCAAATAGTGATACAAACAAGAGGTATTCTCTTTCCTTGAGCCTGTGGGGAAGTTTTTACACAATAACAATGAACATTCCACCTAGACTCCTCTATATTTTAAGCTGCCTACCTACATATGTCCCTCTGTTTTACTTCAGAAAATTTAATAGCATTATTATTGCCTTCCTATAGGGCCCTTGTCAATGTCCACGACTACAATTTAAAAACCTCTAATTTCCTATAGGGAGGGGGAGGCGCGACAGACCACTGGGCTTCCACATCTACAATTACTATTATGCTTTTCTCAGGTCACAGATGTCAAATGAATTTCAGCATGCTAAAACCCTTATACCCATGAGGGTGGAAACTGAGTGTGCATTAATGCATCCAACAGAATTTGTTGCCATCCTTGGTTCCTCTTTATGACTAACAGAGAAAAATAAGGTGTCTATCGTGGTGAGGCGACTGTGTAAAAGGTCTGGGCTATCCTAGCTAAGAGGTACCAATTTCAACCTTGTTGTCATTGCAAAACATTGACACTGCTCAAAGAACATGAGACTTCTAGTCCACTTTATTCCTCCTCTTTTTCCCTCCCTCCCCTCCACTCATGTGTATTTTCTCCTCTTTTATATTCATGTCACTCTAACAGGTTATGTCTATATAGTATTGTCTGGTTTGGTACTGTCTGGTCTTCCAGCTTTGACAAGTTGTAAAACTGCATAACTCTACTGGAGATTTTGTGAAGTGTGCAAGGTTTGGAAACATATACAAGCTGTAAGTCATTTACCTCCTTGAGCATTTTATTGTCTGTTTCTTTATGAAAATCAATTAAAATTATTCTATCAGTCAAAAGGATTGTCTATAGGTAACACTGGTAGAAGTGGGACTCTTCCTGCATAGCTTCAAAATCCTATGGGATATGCCACATCTTTAACTGACAATTCTTGATCTCCAGTTCCTGGGCACGATGATGTTGACGGAAAGGTCAAGGGAATATTTGCAACAAAGTTCTCAGTAACTAGAAAAACAACAGCACCAGGGCTACCACAGGAAGGCAACCCTCTATTTCAGTGCAAAACTCAGCAGTTTGGGCAAGCTAGTTACATAAATGGCATCTTGCTTTTAGCTCTGCTTGGACTTGTGCCTGATCAGTCAGACTAGCCTCCCCTTCTGCCCCTTCCTGAAGGCTTCCAGGCATTGTTTCTATTCTTACATTCATACAGTCATGCCACACTTGCCCATGTATATAACATGGGGCCTTTCTCCATCCTCTAGGTACTCCTATATGGTACCTCCACGGGCCACTGAAGTAGCACAAAAGAAATAGATACTCCCAGCTGGAACTAAACCTGAATATTCATAAAGTATTATTCAGTTCGCTTCAGTAATGGGAACTAGACTCTCCCACATCCCCAGTAATTTACCTATTACTAGGTTTGTTTTGTTACATTTTCAGGAACAATGCTTTAAGCTGCTGTTCTAAGCAGTTAACTATCAAACATAAATGCTACATAAAATATTTCTAATTAATCAATCATTCTTCATGCAAATCTCATTGAGAACTCATTTTTACAAGCAAAACCGTAGCAAGAGTTGCATTTACAAAAGCCTGCCAGTCCAGCTACTCTAAATGTAACTGAACTTCCACAGCATTGTCTGAATTTGTATGATAAAAAAAATGATCCTTCTAATTCCTTGTTTTAATGCAGTATTTTGTGATTTTATGTCTATGCTGCATAAGCAATAAGAAATGAGTGGGGGAGGGTGGAAATGTCACAAACTGATTAGTCTGATTTATACATTTTGTTATATAGAAGAGCAATGATGATTTTTCATTAAATAAAGATCCATGTTTGTAGTTTTCGGTCTTCAAGTAAACTCACCAAGCAAGTATAAATAGGATCAACAAATCTACACAAGACCAGCACTGAATCTTAAGTCAGTAATTAAAGGAGCTAATATATCAAGAAGTGTCAGCTATTCCTACTAGAGGTGAAAGCAAAACCAAAAATGTCTATTACTAAAGAAAAGAAAAAAAAAAAAAGTATGCCATTTACATTTTAGAAAGCCAGATCATGTGGTCCAATTAAAAGAAAATTCACCAAAGTGAATGGGCACTAAATAAACTGCAAAATTATTGTGGGAAGGGAATAAAGTTAAAACTAGAGAAAAATGCTTTGGCAAAGAAAAAATCCTTCTATTGGAAAACCTGAATGATTTTCTACCCACATCTACTCTTTGAGCTTTATTAGAGGACAAAAAGACGAGAATTAAAGAGGCTGATTTAAGGCTGTCAACTTATTTAGTAGTTACATCACAATAATAGAAGTAATATGGTAAAACCAGAAATTTCTAAAGGAAAATATACAAACAAAGATGCAAGACTTAAAGATAGATAAGCTGAAGGAAAAGAAATCCACCAAAATCAGATTTAGCATCTTCCTACAGAGTTTGCTATATTCCTAAGAACCTTCAAAATAAATTTAAAACATAAATGTCAAGATTTTCTGCATGTGAAGAATCTTTCACAAAAGTAATACAAGGCAATGCTGTACTGTTAAATAGGCTGACAGAGTGATATAAAGATAGATGTGAATTTAATGTATGATATACAATAAGTCAAACAAATGTATTTTACCAGTATAATCCAGTTTAGCTAGAGTGTCGTGTCCTGAACTTCTGTTCATATCAACGTAGAGTCCAAAGAAAATTGCTCCCAGAATACTAATTTCTAGCAACAAAGACAGTTAAATAAGTTGGATCTATGTTTGGTTTTGACTTTGTGGATCTTTGCAAACTCTCTGTCCATCAACCACAAATAACCAAAACAATTACTAATATATAACCACCAAGACTTAAGAAACAAGCAATGTAATCCTTGGGAGCTGCTTTTTCTCATCAACAAAAGCAAAAAACAAACTTTCTTTGCATTTGCAAAGTTATGATGAATAATAAATAAATAATGATATACACACAGATATAATATATAGTTTTAAAAACTGTGTGGATATAATACTGGTGAAATGCATCATCAGTAGGGCTCCACGTCTGTTATGGAGGTCGCGGAAATCAGAGATTCCATGACTTTCCATGACCTCTGCAGTGGCCAGTTTGGCTGACCTCAGGCCTGCCCAAGCAGCTTACCCCAGGGCCAGCAGCTCAGGTGGCCCCAGGGCCAGCCACACTAGCCCCTGCTGGAGCAGCCCAGCAGCCAGCCGCACTGGCCGCTGGTGGAGCTACCCTGGGGCCAGTGACACTGGCATCTGATTGGGCAGCCCTGGGGACTGCCTGAGCAGCAGCTGATGCAGCTGGCCCTGGGGACCACTTGAGTAGCAGTCCTGGGGATGGCCGGAGCAGCGGCGGTGGGGGGGCAGCCGGAGCAGATGCTGCTCTGAGGTCCCCAGCAGCTAGTGCCTCTGGCCCCCTGCGTTCCCTCTGAGCAGAAGCCCCCTGGAGCCCTCCCCTGAGCACTGGCTCCTCCCACCACCCCTCAGCAGGAGGCCCTCCAGAGCAGCAGCTCCCCCCTGGAACCGACCAGCTAAGATTTAGTCAGTAGTTGAGACTGTACAAGTAGTACAAGTCATGGACAGGTCACAGGGTTTTTTGTTAGTGCCAGTGACCTGTCCATGACTTTTATTAAAAATACCCACGACTAAATTGTAGCCTTAATCATCAGATTGTCAATTCTGGTCAATGAAATCCTCTGTTTATCTACAAACAATACTTCTCATTCATGTTGCCCTGTCAGCATACCTCAACACTGATGTGGTGTTGAGGGAGACTTTATCTAGAGATGTAGTAGGGCTAGGTTAAGTCTCAATGGCTCATACACGTCTTGTGTTCTCTGCTGAGTCTGCCAGCTAGTGCAAGAACACAGTGATGGGTGCCAGCTGGAATGGAGATATGCCAAACTAATCTCACATGGCAGCCACAAAACATCCACTAGATAGGAACCACTTCTAAATTCCTGATGAGCTGGGCTGGGTTCAAACTGGTTACTCAGAAGTAAAAGGCTCTGCAATTCATTACCAATGTCACAAAGCATTCATTTCCCCTAATAAAGGCTAACTTGGTGGGTAAGAGGAGATGTCTATATTTACATATAAAAATATAAGAAAAAAAAGGTTAAGAAAAACGTCAAAAAGTCTCAACATCCAGCACTCAAAAACCCAGGAAGTATCAAAATTAAGGTTAGCTGTACAGTTTTAATTTTGCCCCTGTGTGCATTATGATCAAGCCTTTAATTACATGCTCATGTATTTTTTTTTCTGCATGGGCTGACAGCAAGGTATGAGCCCAGGACCTTCAGATCCAAAGCACAGACCTTGAGATGAAGGAATACTACTAGCAGAAGAAGGCTGCTATTGCCTAGACAGGTGACAACATTCTTTGCCAGGGAAATAAAAAATAATTGTGAAAAAGTCGCACAACACTGGATATTAGAATTCCATGGTTCTGGACCTGGCTCTGGGATGAGAATGTTGTCTAGTGCAGTGACTCTCAACCTTTCCAGACTTTCAGGAGTATGGTTTGTCTTGCATACCCCTCACAGTTTCATCTCACTTAAAAATTACTTGTTTACAAAATCAGACATAAAAATACAAAAGTGCCACAGCACACTATTACTGAAAAATTGCTTACTTGCTCATTTTTACCATATAATTATAAATCAATTGGAATATAAATATTGTGCTTACATTTCAGTGTATAGTAGATAGAACAGTATAAACAAGTAATTGTCTGCATGAAATTTTAATATGTACTGAGTTTGCTAGTGCTTTTTATGTAGCTTGTTGTAAAACTAAGCAAATATCTAAATAAGTTGATGTATCTCCTGGAAGACCTCTGTGCACTACCAGGGGTACATGTACCACTGGTTAAGAACCACTGGTCTAGTGGTTAGAGTAGTCATTACAGAGAGCAAAACCAAGCACAAAGATTTAGTACATTCACTCAAAGGAAAATGTGTCAAAAGCAGATGATGTTTGGTTCTGTGATAATTAGAGATCTGGGTTCTATTCCCAGTTCTGCGTGAAGTGGCCTTGTGTAATCTCTCAGTTATCCTATTTGTAAAATGGATGGAATTATAGTTGCTTGACTTTAAAGTAGAAACACAAGGCATTGGCTAGGAATTAGGGCTGTGAACTGCACAAGTATATTAATGCCAATCAGTAGAAGACCAGAACCATAGTGCAATTTCTCTTAGGCCAAAGGATATTAAATACAGGACTTTCCTTTCTTCCTTCCTTTATGAAATCCGTGGCCACTGGCAGGTCTGGGAGTGTCTCCTTTGCATTTCAATATTTGTAAGTTTAAACTGCTAAAGTCCCAATCCTGCAAACCCTTGGCACATGCTTAACTTTTAAGTAGATGAACAGCCCAGTTAATTTAGTTGGACTACTTGTGCTTAAAATTAAGCATGTGTATATTTGCCAGATTGGGGCCTAAGTTTGTTAACATTTATTAAAATATCTGTTAATTTAATACTCTTAGGACTGAAAATGATGCACATAAAAGGCACTATTTACAAATATAACTAATTAACTTTCCTGTAAAAGAACAGAGGTACATATTTTCATTGGACAGCAGTGAAAGAAGGGTGAGGTACTAAACTAACTGTACTTAGACACACATGATGTGACAACACATGAAAAAAATCCCTCTTATGATTCCTTTTGATTGGCATTTGATTTATGAATTTCCTTATTAAAAGTCAATTTAAAAAACCAACATTATGAACTTAGCTTTCTAAAACAAACCATTGAGGTATCAAATTTAAAAAAAAAATTGACTGCTTTAGGGCTTAGCTTTGCCCATTAATGTGCTTGAGTACCTTGGAATATCAGTTACTAAATTTACACAGACATCGGTGATGAACAATTTTAAAAGATATATAGTGTGGCACACCTTTTTACCTTGAGATTTTAAAAAGTTCTTTACAAAACAGTTAGAATGGATATCCATATAATTGCAATAATTCATTTTCATCAGTGTTTTGAAACTTTGGGAAATTCCAAGTCCCACTGGAATACAGTTATCCATTTTATTTCCAATAAGAGTATTTAGATTTTTTTTTTGAGGAAGCAAAACCATAATTACACACAGACTAATAACTGATAAAAACTTGAAGGAAATGTCACTGCAATAACTTTTGACAGAGCTGCATTTGGCCCATCGAATTCTAGAACAAAAGCTTTACAGCTGATGACTTCATATGAAAGATAGCATACTAAATATTAGATAAGGAAAAAAATAAAGCAAGTCTTGACATCAATAATTTTACTTCGATCTGCAACATTATTGGTCTTATTTGTTTAAGTCTAGATAAAAATAAAGTCAATTTAAAAGCCCAGATTTTAAATCTCAGACACCGCTGATTTGCTTTTCTTTTTCTAATATGCATGAGATTAGAAACTATTTCAAAATGTTTACATGATAGATATGTTTCTTTTTTAGCTGGCATGAATCATAGAAAAGGTGGACTAGAAGGGACCTTGAGTTCATCTCGTTTAACTCCCGGCACTGAGGCAGGACCATCCCTGATGCATGTTTGTCTAACCTGGTCTTAAAAGACTCCAGTGATGGACATTCCACAACTTCCCTAGGTAACCTACTCCACTGTTTAATTATCCTTATAGTTAGAAAGCTTTTCCTAATTTCTAACCTAAATCTCCCTTCTTGCAGATTATTACTTCTCCTACCTTCAGTGGGCACAGGGAACAATTGATCACCATCCTGTTTACAATAGTCTTTAATATATTTGATGACAGTTATCAGGTCCCTAATCCATCATCTCTTCTCAAGACTAAACATACAGAGGTTTGTTTTTGTTTATAACTTTTCTTTGTAGATCAGTTTTTCCTGTGGGTTTTTTGTTTGGATACATAAGGTTTTTGTTGCTCTCCTCTGGACTCTCTCCAATTTAACCACATCTTTCTTAAAAAAGTGTGGCTCCCAAAACTGAACACAATACTCCAGGCGAGGCCTCGCCAGTGCTGAGTCAGAGCAGGACAATTACTTCCTGTGTCTTATATATGACACTCTTGTTAATAGACCCCACAATGATATCAGCCTTTTTCGAAACTAGATTATACTGTTGGCTTATATTCAGTTTGTGGTCCAGCAGATCCTTTTCTGCAGTACTACTGCCTATTTAGTTATTCCTATTTTGTATTTGTGCATTTGATCTTTCCTTCATACTTTGTACTACTTTGTAAATGTCTTTACTGAATTTCATCTGGTTGATTTCAGATCAATTCTCCAATTTGTCGAGATCATTTTGAATTCTAATCCTGTCCTCCAAAATGCTGCAACCCCTCCCAGCCTGGTGTCATTCATAAATGCTATAAGCATACTCTCTACTCAATTACTCAAACTATCAATGAAATATATTACCGGACTCAGGATAGATCCTGCACTAGATACACATCCTTCCAGTTTGATAGTCAACCATTAACAAGTACTCTTTGTGTATGGTCTTTCAACAAGTTGTGCACCCAACTCATAGTAATATAATCAAAATCACATTTCCCTAGTTTGCATATGGGAACGTCATGTGGGACTATGTCAACAGCCTTACTAAAATCAAGATAAATTAAGTCTATAGCTTTCTCCCTATTCTCTAGACCAGTAACCCTGTCACAGAAGGAAATTAAGTTGGTTTGGCCTGATTTCTTCTTGACAAATCCATGCTTGCTAATACTTACTACCAATTTATCCTCTAGGTGTTTAGAAAATGATTGTTTAATAATTTGTTCCAGTATCTTTCCAGTATTGAGATTAGGCTGACTGGTCTACAATTCCCTGGGGCCTTTTTGTTCCCCTTTAAAAAGATAGGTACTATGTTTTTCATTCCCCAGTCCTCTGGGACCTCACTGAGTTCTTGAAGATAACTGCTAACAGTTCCAAGATAGTTTCAGCTACTTCCTTAAGTACCGTAGGACGAATTTCATCAGGTCCTGCTGACTTGAAAACATCTAACTCACCTAAATGTTCTTTAACTTATTCTTTCCCTATTCTGGCTTATGTTCCTTTCCCCTTGTTAATATTACATGTATTAAGTATTTGGACACCTTTTTTTGTGAAGACTGAAGAAAAATAAGTATTAAACACCTGAGCCTTCTTGATGTCATCCGCTATTAGTGCTTGTACCTTGCGAGGTAGAGGATCAGCACTTTCCTTTAACTTTCTCTTGTTTCTAATGCAGTGGTGCCCAAACGTTTCCTGTCATGTGCCCCCTCCCCCGGTAATGGAATCTGTCTGCCCTCCTTCCCCCCGCATTATTGCACATTTGGCTCAGCAAAGGCGCTTGGGCTGCGGGTGGAGCTGGGGCTAAAGGCGGAGCTGTCCTGGGGATGGAAAAGGAATAAGGGCAAAGATAGACGGGGGTGGAGAGGAGCTGGGGCTGGAGCTGGTCTACACAAAAAAGTTAGGTTGATCCAACTACTTCGCTCAGAGGTGTGAAATATCCACACCTCTGAGCAATGTACTTAAGCTGACCTAACCACCTGCATAGACAGTCCTAGGCTGATGGAAGAATTCATCCACTGACCTAGCTATTGCCTTTTTAGGTGGATTACCTACACCCAAAAAGGCAATCCCCTCCTGTTGGAATAGGCATTGTCTACACTTGAAATGCTACAACGGTACAGCTACAGTGGTACAGCTTCAGCACTACCACTGTACCACTGTAGCATTTCAAGTGTAGACAAACCTTAGGAGAGTCCAGAAATGTTCCCAGCAGACAGCCAGGATCTCTTCAAAATGCTGAGCTATCTAGAATTCTGGGTGGTCACAGAGAAAGCACAAGAGAACTCTGTCTGACTGCGCTGCTGTGACAGTTTACATTTAGTGGATTTAGCTACAGGAAAAACACTGAAGTGTCTGCCCTCGAGTACCAAACTGCAGTTTTTCTGAACCTCCATTTCCTTTCCCTGCCAACTCTCGGTAACCATTATCCACCACACCCCAAGCTGCCTTTCCCCCTTCCTCACATCAGTTGGGCTTCATACTTCCTTGCTTTCTCCCTTTCCCTTCCTTCTCTCTCTCCTGTTTACCCCACCATCCCCAACTTGGTGATAAGTCACAAAATTACGTCCAAATGGCATGAGAGAGGCAAAAAAAGGTAAAAACAGCCACCAAATAAAATAAGAAACATGTTTACATGTGGGAAAAGGGAAAATTCTGTCTTACCTGTGAATTTTCATTTTAGGACTCACTACATCAGCCTACAAGTGGGGCTCTCTCTGTCTCCATGGCAACTGGAGACCAATCAGATACTTGTATTGAGCCTGCATTTAGGACTGTCCCTCAGGAAGAACTCTCCAGAATTATAGCTTCCAAAGCTGAAAAATACCAACTATATAAAAGTTTAGATCTGGCATTCAATTCAAACCATTTGTAGTAAAGCCTGCATGTGAAATTTAGGGACTTCCTGGAGGAACACTATGCTCCCTTTCAAATCACTTAAAAGTGAGAAATAACAGCAAGAAGACTTTGGTCACAAAGCAATCCTCTGAAGGAGGATCAGACTGTTGGACATGGAGGGTTCCAGAATAAAAATTCACAGGTAAGACAGAATTTTTCCATTCTCAATCCCTTCATGTCTTGCAGACAGTCTTCACAGTGCAATTTAAAGAGCAGTAAATCATCCCTAAAGTGGAAAGAATATAAAAAAAATCTACCCGTGGAGGGATGAAAAGGAATTTAAGGATTACTGGGGCACTCTGTTCTTTAACACCATTCTATCAAATGAAGTAATAGCAAGGGTGAAGATGTCCAGTGTTTGAGAAAATGGGAGACCTTTCAGACTTCCTTGTACTATGTGTTATCTGTTCACTCCGCAATTGCTACTTCTTTTCCAGGAATGTGTGATACAAAGACAAGTTGTACCTGTGGCTTTGAATGCCTCTGCTACATACAACTTCATTCCCCTGATGTCTCTGTTCGTACCTAACTTAAGCATATCTAATACCTTAAGGTGTCTGGATTCAACCAGAAGGACAATTATATTCCAATTATATGAGGAAGACTGATGAGTTTGGGGATGGAGGCCTACTTAGTTCACAGAATGTATAAATGTGGTTTCACTGAGAGCACACCAAGCTCCAAAACCCCCTTGACAAAAGTGGCAGCCAGTAAGCAAGATATTTGCAGCAAGAAACAGAAGGGAACTATCATCTGTGAAGTGGTTTTATTAGGACTTGTAGCCCAAAGATCAAGATCATGACAGGAAACTACATATTGCCTATTGATAATATTAGTGGTCCTCAGGAATCTTATGTGACAGCAATGAGAGATTCTCAGATCTGCAGTCACTGATTTACGTTCCAATAAGGGTTGGCCTTGAGCCCCATGGCCAGGCCATCTTGTAAAAACACCTGTCTGCTCTTTTCTTCAGCTGACTTGGCCCTCGTCTGTGTTTCTTGCAATACAAACATCTAAACCTCATAGGTATCATTTGCAAAAATTCCTCCAAGATGCTAGAAGGGTGTTTGTAACAGTCTTAGAATAAGTGACTGTAGTTCCTTCCTCTTAATTTCTCAGCTGATAAGTTAGGGAACACTGGATATAAGTTCAGCTCCTGTTGCACCATATTTTGTGTTTGTGTGTTTTGGGAGTTAGAGATGAGGTTCTATTAATATGTAAATCAGGTCTGAGAACCAAGACCTGAAGGTTAATGAGAAGGTGATTATAATCACAGTGGCCAGTCCCTTCACAACCTTCTTTACCAAGTGTTTCTGCCTCATGTAGTACCTCTTTTGGTTTTCCAGCTGCATTTGGATACAAATAGATGCCTCAATAGGCTTCCAACCAGATCTTTGATGGGCTGAAAGGATAGATGGTCTAGACTGAATCCTATTGACTTTAAGTGTGTACTACTCAGCCAGCTGACCCTAACTTTCCTTTTTGGTACAGACCCCTGAGGAGCAGCGATAGCTTCTGCCCAAGACCTGAATAAGGCTACTTCTCTAAGCAAAGCTGAAAGATATATACACACCATGGTTCTAAAGAATCATCTGCTGGAGGTAGAGGAGTGGACTGGATGAATTTTTGCATTAGATAGGTTACATTCCATGTCGTCTTCTTGGGCCATACCCTCATCTCAAGTCAGACAGGAGTCCAGATGTGTTCCTCCTACATGGGGTTTGGCATCTGTACTGATGACCAGCTTCTCTGGATCTGACATCAGATAGCTGTTAAATAATATTAAGATTCAGTTAATTAAGAGAGGCTAGTTCTGGATCTGAACCAATATCTTTATACATTTCCTGCCATTCCTGGCTGGAAGCAAAGCAAGAATTATGCTGGGTTTTCACATGAGACCCCCTAGCCCAAGAGAGGTGTCAGATTTTATCTTAGGAGAGGTGTGGTTACATTTTGAAAATCTGACACCATCTCATTCTTCTCTCTCTTCTGAAGTAAAGATTGTTGTGGATGGTAACTTAGATATTGGAGTTTTGTGAGGGCTGTAACTGGTCTTTCCACTTCCCTGCTCAAAGCTTTTCTTTCTGAAGGCATGTAGATGTCTGAGTACAAAAGAGGAATACTCTGTATTGAAAATGCTTCTTTCTGCAGAAGTAAATAAAGGAACTCAGAGTGACTTTCCCTGATCACATTTTCAATTGCTTTCCATGAGTTTTATTTTTATATTCCAAAGTTTTGGGAAAACAATGCTGTAATGACGGATTTCATTATTTCTGTCTCGAATATTGATTCACATATGGAACCTCTGAGAGACCTGAGGTTTAAAATGGGCTGCATGCCATGACTCTTTTTTACATGACAAAGAACCTGGTGCCTTTTCCAAAATCTCCCCTTCTAGACCTGATTCTGTTATTCCAATGTGTAGATGGCCTATTGCACCATTCATCTTCTGATGCTATGAAGAGTCTTGCTGATAGTGCTGGTGTATTTTACTTTACTCTGGGGAAATGAAACTTGTCCCTGGAACGAGTGACTTCTATACTTACCTGATTATCTCAAGCACCCATTTTCTGCATTGGTTCAGTGTCAAATGAGGTTCCAGACTTAAGCGCCCCTTATAACATGTGTGTGTGAAAGAGAGAAATATACCCAGGCTTTGAAAATCAAGAGACACTTTAGGAGTCGGATGGTCTTCCAGACAATCCCAGCCTTGGTCTTTCAACAGTTAAGACAACAATGGCCTCCTAATGTGTAATTTCTACACCTGCTGAGATAAGACAGTTTGAACATTCTCTCCTTGAAAGGAGGGAGGATTTATTTCCTTGTCTAAAGCTTCAGGGACTGCTTTGTGTGTATGTTTCCCAAAGAGTTTACCAACAAAATGTTTGGAATATCATCAGATGTTAGCCTGCAATGCCAATTTGGTCAAGCCTTAGTTACCCGTGGAACATGTCTCTGGAAATTCTTAATGTATAGCAGATCACAGTTCTGTGAAGTGTCAGTCCTGAAAAAGTTGTTAGAAAAATCTAGTTTAAAGTAGATTTTAGGAAAGGAGAGGGAGTATTTGTTGCATACTCACAAAGAACTCCCAGTTGAGAACAGTCTTCCACAATGAGAGACTACAGACAGTAGGTTCAGAACTGAGGCTACTGAATCCATGTTTAGTCTAAATGATGAACTTAATTTCCTCTCTCTGTGTTTGCCAGGAATATTCCATCAGTTGATATGACTATGCTCTTCACTAAGGTGGCTGCAGCAGGTAGGCTTAGGCAGAGTAATGAAAACCTTTCAGCCCCTTAGGTACAACTAGTTCTTGATAGGGAAATCCCACTACATCTCAATCACACCCTCATCAAGGAAATGAGGAAGAATTATACAGATTTTCTGCAACTTTGCAAGTTTTTTGTTACCATCTTGGCTAGGAGCTTTCTATTTACCTTTTCTGAGTGGGGATGAGGGAGGGGGTGCTGTCTATCAAACAATCCTCAGTAAGCCACTTTCTTTTATTTTTCTTTTAGAATGTGGTTTTGCTCCTCAAAATTGCTAAATCCAAAGAAGAAACTAAAGACATTTAGATAACTAAATCTTCTAAAGATCCAGTGCAAGCTCTGCTCCAAAGGGAAACCTGGAATCTGCTACGTGACATAGAACTCTGGGGAATTCATCCTGAGAAGCAACCTTGAGTCCAGGCTCAAAGAAAAATATATGATCTGTCCCCCTGCTGCCATGGAGATG
This sequence comes from Gopherus evgoodei, assembly GCF_007399415.2. Taxonomy (NCBI): domain Eukaryota; kingdom Metazoa; phylum Chordata; order Testudines; family Testudinidae; genus Gopherus; species Gopherus evgoodei. The sequence goes on from NC_044332.1 coordinate 55,078,865, forward strand.
GGGAATGCCCACTGTGAAGACTGTCTGCTGTGAAGGTGACTGAGACAGTATGATACTTATACCGTAAACTCTTTGTGACATGAGCAGTCTTTTGCTAAATTTCAGTACAGCATCTAGCAAAGAGTCCATAACTGGGGATCCGTGGTGCTACTGCAATACAAATTTATTAATAAATAATAAGATGGAGCCATGGCCACAGCACTTAAAAATCATTTTTTGTTTGAATTCTGAGTCGCCATAGCATTTCAGGATTAAATCATTTCACATTACTGAAACCACATCTTTGGTTAAGCTGAATGACAGTACATCACATTATGTTGTATCTAAGCAGCTACAGCATTGTGGCCATTACAAGAAATTCAGGACTTCAAGTATTTCATGTTATTGTAAAGGAACTGCAATACATAACAGTACCTCAAATGAAATGTCATTCAATGATTTATAAGATAAAGGTACTTACACAGCCTATTTATTTTAAGGTGTAATCTTCTCACATCTGTTGGCATGATTATAGAAAGCACTGGCACAGATAATCTAGTTTTGCACCTCACCTTTGGTCTCATAAGTGTGCAACATGCAACCTGCCCTGATAATACACGGCAGACATCACTCTGAAGACCAGTCATGAGATCTCCACAGGCCTTTCAGTGTTCCAAATGCACACCCCACAGATATCCTACAGATGAGTGTAAAAAACCCAAACAACCCCCCACTCCCACAGATATCCCGGACAGATGAGTGTAAAAAACCCAAACAACCCCTCACTCCCACTCCCACCCCGAGGTCGTTCCGATATTTTCCCCTTAACATCTGATCACCCTGGTTTAAGTGAGCTCAGCATAGACTTCCAGACAAGTTGTCCTTTTATGCCCTGAAGTTCTGAAGCCACTTTTGGTCCTTATAAATCTGCATCACTATCCTAATCCACTAGATTGTGCCAGTTGGCCAGACCTTGGACCAGTGCTCCATTGATCAAAGATGATCAAGCAGTAGATCATACAGAAGAGTGACTGGAATGTGTCTCTGCTTCCTCCAGCAAGTGCACAAAATAAACTGGCTATGATAATCTGCAATGTGCTTCACTGATGCCTCACTTTAAGCTTTCCAGTGCAACAGGATCATCCTATTAATTTCAACAGACAGGACCACAGCACTCACCTGGGAGTCATTCATGCTGAAAGTGAGTAGTTTTCAAAACAGCACAGGCAACAGAGCAACAGATAAAACCTAGGATAATATGGGAGAGATCATGGGAGTTTGATTCACACTACTGTGGTTCCTTCAGCTTCCAGGTGGTACCCCATAATGCACTGCAAAATTTACCCAGAATGCATCGAGCCTAGAAGCAGTGGCAGGTATCCTGGGATACCTGTCGATAGCACCCTGTGATGTCTGCTTACATCCCTTGATACATGTTTAGCACCTTGTAACATTGTTACCATTCCTTTCTACATAAACTAATTTTATTGTCATATTCATTCAGTACATCTTTATTGGTTTTTTATATTGTTGTTCTTTTGAGGAATGTATTTAATAATTTTTTCAGTGTCTAAATACTCTATTTTCTAGTTAACAAGTAGCACATTATTTCTTAGCTGCAAGTTAGGGGATAAGGTAGTGAAGCATGAAAGTAATACAGCTGCAAATGTGGGTGGTCTATATAAGTTAGTATGCATTATTCTGTTGTACATTTAATAAGTACTGTATTATGTTTAATAAATACAGTTTACAATATAATTTACAAATAAGTGACTTTCATGTATTCTACCAACTGGCATATAAACAACACGATTTTAAACAGTATTGCAAGATACAAGCGCTCGAAAGCTTGTTTCTTTCACCAACAGAAGTTGGTCCGGTAAAAGATATCACCTCACCCACCTTGTCTCTCATGTGCATATAAGGGAGATGACAAATGTATAATTGTACTATAACGGAAATAATATGCAACAATACCATTACAAGTTGAATTTTAAAATATATACACAAGGGTGCAGATTTAAGGTTGTATATGTGGAAGGCAGAATCCAGCTTGCTCTTCCAAAACTGTGTGGGCTGTGCACTGTCAACTGTGGTAAAAACTTGTTTTAGTCAGGAAAGTAAATTGATTCTCCCTTTAAATTATATCAAAGAAGCTATGTGAGTAAGAAGTGGCTATTGCTATTTATCATCAAAAATATGCTTTAGGAATGTTTTCTCACTATAAATTTAATTTGAAAAAAAAATCATTTGATTGTATGTGTGTGTGTGACTGCATGCTTGGTTTTTTGTTTCTTTCTTCTTTAAATCCCTGAAATATAATGTGGGTCATCTTGTCAGTGACCAGTGTGTGAGATCAGGCTAAGTGGTTATAGCAGGAGTCATAGTTAGGATTTGGAGCCGAGGTCAGAGCTGAATTCAGAAGTCAGGAGTTGAAGCCCAGTCAGAACTGGAATCAGAGGCCAGAGCTAAGGGTCAGAGGTGAAGTCAGGAATCACAGCAGAGGGTCAGGACCAGACTACCTGAACTAAGGTAAGATTGGTGCTAAGGCAGGAGCAGGGTTGAACAAGGCAGGAGCAGATCTGGGAAAAAGCTGGTGCAGAATCTGTTGCAGCTGTGGGCAAATGCTTTAAGCTGCCATTGAATTGCTGCTGGGCTTAAGAGCTGGGCTGCTGACTCTTACAAACAAACAATCAGGTGGTGTAACCAAACCAATGTGCTCTTTAGTTGCCTGGAGACTGGCTTGGTAGCAGGTCCTGATTCCAGACACCTCAAGAGTATATGTTTTTAATAGGGCTGTTGATTAATCACAGTTAACTCACATGATTAACTCAAAAAAATTAACTGTGATAAAAAAAATAATCGCAATTAATCACACTGTTAAACAATAGAATTGAAATTTATTAAATATTTTTGGATTTTTTCTACATTTTCAAATATATTGATTTCTATTACAACACAGAATACAAAGTATACAGTGTCACTTCATATTTTTTATTACAAATATCTGCACTGTAAAAATGATAAACAAAATAAATAGTATTTTTCAATTCACCTCATACAAGTACTGTAGTGCAATCTCTTTATTGTGAAACTGTAATTTACAAATGTAGATTTTTTTTTGGTACTTAGCTGAACTCAAAAAAAACAACAACAACAATGTAAAACTTTAGAGCCTAGAAGTCCACTCAGTCCTACTTTTTGTTCAGCCAATTGTTAAGACAAACAAGTCTGTTTACATTTACGGGAGATACTGCTGACTGCTTCTTATTTACAGTGTCACCTAAAAGTGAGAATGGGTGTTCCCAGGGCACTTTTGTAGCTGGCGCTGCAAGATATTTATGTGCCCGATATGCCAAACATTCATATGTCCCTTCATGCTTCGGCCACCATTCCAGAGGACATGCTTCCATGCTGATGATGGTCGTTAAAAAAATAATGGATCAATTAAATTTGTGACTGAACTCCTTGGGGGAGAATTGTATGTCTCCTGTTCTGTTTTACCCACATTGTGCCATATATTTCATGTTATTGCTGTCTCGGATGATGACCAACACATGGAGCAATACTCTGATGCAGAAACTGCAGAACCCGAACCACCAAAAAAGAAAATCAACCTTTTGCTGGTGGCATCTGACTCAGATGATGAAAATGAACATGCATCGGTCCGCTCTGCTTCGGATCGTTATTGAGCAGAACTTCTGGAATGGTGGTTGAAGCATAAAGGGACATATGAATCTTTAGTGCACCTGGCATGTAAATATCTTGCGATGCTAGCTACCACAGTGCCATGCAAACGACTGTTCTCACTTTCAGGTGTCATTGTAAACAAGAAGTGGGCAGCATTATCTCCTGCAAATTGTAACCAGACTTGTTTGTCTGAGCAACTGGCTGAAGTAGGACTGAGTGGACTTGCAGGTTCTAAAATTTTACATTGTTTTATTTTTGAATGCAGTTATATTTTGTAAATAATTCTACATTTGTAAGTTCAACTTTCATTATACTGAGATTGCACTACAGTACTTGTATTAGGTGAATTGAAGTATACTATCTTTTTTTTACAGTGCAAATATTTGTAATAAAAATAAATATAAAGTGAGCACTGTACACTTTGTATTCTGTGTTGTAATTTAAATTAATATATTTGAAAACATCAAAAAAAATTAAATAAATGATATTCTATTATTGTTTAACAGTACGATTAATTGCATGACAGCCCTAGTTTTTAATTACAAGGCATCAGTCTCTCAAAAGATATTTAGCTTTGAAGTCCTGTGCCCCAAAACAAAGTCATTCACTAAAAATTCATAATGTAAACCCAAAAGGAACAATCACAATCATTTGTCTGACCTGCCTAAAACAGTCCATAAAATTTCAAGTCCAATAACTTGTTCTATAATGCAGAGTTACTTTCTAGATATCAGACAATATATCTTCAAGACACATTGCCTCACTCAGTCATGCTGGATATTTATTTTTCTTTTTTCAAAGTGGAAACAATGAAGTCCATAAAATGTATCAGAACTGCACTTTTAAAAAACAATACATAAAAGCATGGACTCATTCTGATAACAAGAACCTAGAAGCTTTAAAACTCTTTCTTATGTCCTTCCTATAGGACAAAGAGAAACCATTTTACAAAAGTCTTTTGTACAGTTAAGATGAAATATCAGTATTTTCTTCACACACTGAACATGGCACTATTTTATTTTCTAAAACAGGGGAACAAACAAAAACTGGGGTATTAAAATTGGCACCCCTCGTTTAAAACTGGGAGGTTAAAACCAATCAAGCTATGGGGTCTCTAAGTGACATGCATTTTTAGCTATAAACAGCATATTTTAAAACATTTTACAACAAAATAATTAAAAAAAAATTTATTTATAAACAAAAACTTCTGAGAGGTTATGTTTACAGGCATGTACTATCTGTTCTTAATGGCTTCTGGGGGGGAGGGGGGAGAAAGGCATCAGAAAGAAGCTTTTTAAATATAAAAACGATTATGCTACAGAAAGCCATTTGGTAAAGAATTGAATTTTACACTGTTATACCAAAGAAGATGCCTGACAAGGCTCAGAAGAATTGTATTTTTCTCGATCCTTCAACTACTGAACAGAAAAACTTTTTAAAAAATTGGAAAAATAATTGTTTTGCTGGTATTACAGGCACTACAGACATTATATCAGAAATAATCCCATATTAGTGAAATTGTGTGTGACATACTCTATTTCACACCAAACATTAGTAATATGGCATTTAAAAAAATATAACAGATTACTAGAATATTTTCCTTCTATAATTGGTGATTTGCTGTCCGACTTTATACAGCAAGATGTTTCAGGTTTTCCAATTTAAATGATCTGAGTGTATTAATATGCAAACTGGGAAGAACATCACATTTTACTTTCATCATGGATCACAGCCAGCTTTTAATAAATATTAAGCCTGATGAACTCTCATGCATCTATTTCAGCTGATGCAACAACTAGACCCAAAGCAGTAACATCATGTACTAATATCCTTACACTTAAAGGGACTTGCAGCAGACAAGAGTGGCGAGATTTGAGCAAAATGACATATTGATCAGTCTTCCATATAATTGAAATTGTTCACCTGTATTACCTGAGTTAACATTGAAATGTACCATATATTTCAGCCAATGGACAAACATGGAGTGAAATCCTGGCCCTATTCAAGTCAATGAAATTTTTGCCGTTGATTTCAATAGAGCCAGGATTTCACTCATGTTCTTCACTTGTATCATCTGACACATACAGAAAATTCAGAAACTGCAGCCAAATGTCTTGACCATGAGTTATAGGCCTTTAAATCAATGGTCAGCACTTGAGATCACAAGATCAACCACAACAAAAAATAAATGTATTTTCAATTTTCTTTACTTATCATAGATCTGTGTAGTAGGAATGTCTTTTATTGTAGAGAACATCACTTTTCTTCATACCTGTGGAAGCCAAAAACCTAGGAGCTTGACTATTGCAGCTTGATCCTAGTATCTGTTGGATCTCCTTTCTGCATACACTGTCACTACTTCTTATCTTAGGGATACAATGACAACATACCACAAAGATCAAGCACACAAGATCTGGAGATTGAAAAATGTTCAGTATCAATTTTCCTGGCCACCGGCTTTGATGCTCAATCCATTTCACACCGGAAATGTCTTTCAGTTGCCATACGTACATATGTATTGGATTAGCCAGACTTGCCACTGTTGCTTGTTTAGTTGCCTATTGAATCTATGCTCTACAAATGTCTATTTATTTCATTCAAATCCTTAAAATATCTGTGGTTTAGGCACATGGAGTATCATCTCTGCTTTTCTAGGAAGAATGTATGAAAAAAGTAAAACATCACACTCGATATTAAGAATCATCAGACTTTATCAACAGGAGTTAGCAAGTATCATGCATCTGAGGAAGTGGGTATTCACCCACGAAAGCTCATGCTCCAAAACGTCTGTTAGTCTATAAGGTGCCACAGGATTCTTTGCTGCTTTTACAGGAGTTAGCAAGATTGTTAAGTGAATTCATACTGCAGTGGACACAGAATTTGTGAGGTTCACCTAGAGAGACTCTGTCATGTACTGACCTTCCACTGGTGTCTCATAATTATAACTGTAGCCAGCTTTGTTTTTCATTTCCAGTTTGCATTTGTGAGGATAGCAATGAATCCACTATACTATACTATACTTTCCTTTATTTTGTTAGTTTTCTTTCATCTTCCAGTCATAATTTACATATCAAGATGACAAAATTTACAGCCTATTTCACAATGTTGGAATACATATCTGAATTGCATTCTCAGTTACTTTTATCATTTCATACTGGGCTGTGTTCTAAATAGTTGTTGTTCTTTCAGGTCGACTTCAAGAATTCTTGCATAAATGAACAACATGTCCCAATACTGAACAAAATTGATTAAAGACAATTTTCATTATTGTTGTTTTCATGACACACACTAAATGGAAAGTTTAATTTCTCTATAATTTTTATGAGGTCAGCTAATGCGATATCTTTTATTCTCATGCCTGTAAGGCTACGCCCAAACTTTGAGCGGGGACCATGAGTCCCAGCTCAAGGAGACATACTAGCACTCATTGAGCTAACACGCTAAAAACAGAATGCGGCTGTGCAGCATGAGCGGCAGGATGATCTAGCTCCCCGAGTACTGCCTAGGGGAGTGGCTCCGGAGCTGCCTGCGGCTCTTCAGCAGTTAATATGCGGCTCCTTGCATAGGTGCTGACTCCGGCGCTGGAGCTACAGTTGCCAACTTTCCACTGCTGAACCCCAGGCCCTTCCCCCACTCCATCCCTTGCCCCAAGCCCCCTGCCCCATTCCGCCCCCTGCTCACCCTTGCTCCTCCCCCTTCATCCCAGAGCCTCCTGTACACTGCGAAACAGCTGACTGCGGCAGGCACGAGGCACAGGGAGGGAGGGAGGGGGAGGTGCTGATCGGCAGGGTTGCCGGCAAACAGGAGGTGCTGGGGGTGGAAGGAGGAAGAGCTGATGGGGGCTGGTGACATATTACTGTGGCTCTTTGGCAATGTACATTAGTAAATTCTGGCTCCTTCTCAGGCTCAGGTTAGCCACCCCTGCCTAGCGTCTTGAATAGGTACCTACTTGGGGTGGCTAGCCATGGTGAAAGCCTTTTTAATCAATCACTTGGATTTTACAAACTGAAATTGCCAATATTTATAAAATCAATCCTATAATTCCAGAAACGCAGTAGTACATTATCCAGCAAAGAAAGCAGAATGCCACACCTCTCATAGAATACCAGGGTTGCAAGGGACCTCAGGAGATCATCAAGTCCAACCTCCTGCTCAAAATAGGATCAATCCCCAGACAGATTTTTACTCTAGTTCCCTAAATAGCTCCCTCAAGGACTGAACTCCCAACCCTGGGTTTAGCAGGCCAATGCTCAAACCCCTAAGTTATCCCTCCAACTAGCCACTGAGCTACTCCTCCAACACGGTACAACAATTAGGGAATATCATACCAATTCTTTAGTCTCAATGGTCATCTTCAGAAATATTTACATGGGATTGAATTTAAAAGCATCATCTGTGTCAATTGGGCCAGATCAACTGGTGTAAATTGGTGTAGTTCTATTATAATCAATGGAACTATGCCCAGTTAGACCAGACGAAGGATCTGGCCAATTCTAACTTATTTTAAGAAACATCAAAAACTATAATTTCAGCACTTCCACTGTTCATCATAGGGAAGAGAAGCTGCAGTTATATTGAGCTTGTGATAAAAACAAGAGGTAGCTAGGAAGTTTCAGTTAGCAGCCATTTTTAAAATCATAAATCTGAACATCCATTTTTTTTATTGTACTGCTGCAGCTGCTTTTCTTTTCTTCCATTTCTGCATTAGTTCTTAAAATATAGCATAATTGTTGTAGAAATTCTTGAGTAATTGCTTCCAGAATAAAGACAGTCAGCCCCTATCTTGGACACAGAAATGAACTGTTCTGAATGACTTTAGTTTAGTTAAATATGCCCTGTGTTAAAAGTTGTGTTCAAGTTGACTGCAGACCTGCTGGCCTGTTTCCCCAGACCAGGCAGGATTAAATGCCTGCCAAAAGGGAGACTGTTCAAGCCCTTCTTTTAAGGCAGTTTATTCTTCAACCAAAAACGTATACAGTAACACCAAAACAGAGCTATCCCTTGATCAAAGCAGAATGAAGCAGTAAAGAGACCTTTCCTCTTGATCATCAACCAGGCCCTGCTAATGAGCCAACTTCTTTCTTGCAGAGAGAGAGAGAGAGAGAGAGAGAGAGAGAGAGAGAGAGAGTGTGCGCGCGTGTGCGTGTTCTTGCTAGGACCCCTGGGAAAATGTCTACACTGCAGCCAGCATCATGCCTCCCAGCTCGGGTAGACAGACACACACTAGCTCTGCTCAAGTAGCACATCAAAAATATCAATGTGGAGGTTATGGCATGGGCTGCCTGCCTGAATACAAACCTACCCAACCCCCCGTTTCTGTACTTGGGAAATTAGCCTGTGCCAACCCAGTCTGTACTGCTATTTTTAGTGCACTAGCTTGAGCACACTACCCTAAAGGTTTAAAGAATATTTGTTGTGAGCTCTAATGCTTAATTGAAGAGAAGGTGTTGCATTTTCAACAGGTTCCTTTATTCAAAGTATTAATCAGTCACTGAAATTACAGGTGATTTTCAGTAAAAGCAGCAAAGAATCCCGTGGCACCTTATAGACTAACAGAGGTTTTGGAGCATGAGCTTTTGTAGTTGAATACCTACTTCGTCAGACGCAGGTGATTTTCACAACTCCCATTTATACTTTTTTAAAATTTCAATATAAACCAGGGGTGGGCAAATTTTTTGGTCTGATGGCTGCACTGGGTTTCGTAAATTGTATGGAGGACTGGTTAGGGGAGGGGGTCATGGCCTGGCCCCCACCTTCTATCTGCTCCCCTACAGACTCCTGCTCCATCCAACCCCCATCATTCCCTGATGGCCCCTCTGGGACCCCTGCCCCATCCACACACACACCCTGCTCCCTGTCCCCTGACTGCCCCATCCAACCCCTCCTCTCATTCCTGACACACACACACACACACCCAGGACCCCTGCCCCATCCAGCCACCCTGTCCCCTGACTGCTCCCTGCACCCCATCCAACCCCCCCCTCTTTCCTGACTGTCCCCCCCCCCCAGGACCCCATTCAACCTGTTTATCCCCGACCACCCAACCACCACTCCGAACTCCCCTGCCCTCTATCTACCCCTCTGCCCCCACTCCCTGCCCCCTTACCACACTGCCTGGAGCACCAGTGGCTGATGGTGCCTCCTGCGCCAGGAGCTTGGGGGCTAGGCAGGACAGTCCTGCAGGCTTTAGTTTGCCCACCTCTGATATAAACACGTTAGAAGATATTAAGTAAGGTGTGCAAACTAGCATGTTATAAAAAAACTAGTGTACAAAAAGCATGCTATACTGGATGAGCTGAAGTCTACAATGTCTTGTCTACACTGCAGTTTTTAATGTATTTGTTATTACTTTTTAAAACCGTACAGTTAATTCCTAGTCAAAACAAACCTACTTATGGCTGCAAAGTGCGACAAGTTAGGCCAATGATAAGTGCTTTTGAATATCCCAGCCAAAGAATTTTAACCACTGAGTAAAAATCCCTCTTTTCTCTTATGTTTAACTTTCACTCTCGTCTCTTGTGATGTCACCATTTCTCTAATTCTGCATTATGCTGGAGACTCTTCAAGCCAAAACAGGTCTTAAGTTTCTAAAGAGGAAACCAACAAGCAAAATTTTAAATTTATAGCAAAACCCATAACCTTTTAAGCCTTCTTTATGTATCATGAAAAAAAACCAACAACTTACTTTTCTTCCTTTGCTGGTCACTTTTAAAATTAAAACTTAGAAGAAAATCTGCTAGGTTTAACAAAGTAACCACCTTTGAATTTTTCATTATGAATTGTTTCATATACTTAAGTTGGAGACAAACTAAAATATTTTAATTTGGCTTGTTCATATGGCAGAGATGAATCATTTTCTTTTACTTTCCACACTGTTTCCCGTATTTCTCTAAATACATTTTTCCCTTTAAAAAGTTTGTGCAATTAAGCTAAATAACGAAGGTAGATCCTGCTCCATTATTTTAGCCAGAGTGCTCTTCTAAGAAAAACAAAAGCTGATATGCAACCAACTGAAGGATTATAGATAGGGCCCTACCAAATTCACAGCATGAAAAATGCATCACGGACTGTGAAATCTTGTCTCCCAAACATGAAATTTGGTCTTTTGTGTGCTTTTACCCTATACTATACAGATTTCATGGAAAGACCAGCATTTCTCAAAATGGGGGTCCTGACCCAAAAGGGGGTTGCAGGGGTGCTCTGAACGCAGTGCCACCGCCAACAGCAGTGCAGAAGTAAGGGTAGCAGTACTGCAACCCCCTCAACCACACACAATAACTTTGCAACCCTCCCTCCCCCAATTCCTTTTTGGGTCAGGACACCTACAAGTATAACACCATGAAATTTCAGATTTAAGCAGCTGAAATCAGGATTTTAAAAATTGTAAACTTCATATGACCGTGAAATTAACTAAAATGGACCATGAATTTGGTAAGGTCCTAATTATAGGAATCTTCTGATGTGCTACATCCAAAATATGTGAAACTATAAGACAAGATTTCACAAACACTTCCTGGCAGAATTAGAATATTAGAATTAGAAAAACAGTACTTGTTCTAGAGTTATCCAAACTGCTGAGTTTGTGTGGATTGAAACATGTAAAATAAAGCTAAAGCCACTCCACTGCTTATCCCACAAGGTCTTCAGAAAATAGCTGATACTAAAAGAACTTATGGATTTTACCAGTTTCTGTCACAGTAATGTCAATTTTAGAGACAGAAAACCAATTCACTTTAGTATCACATCATTTTGCAATATTTTGCCAGTTAGCAACAAAAATAACAATCAGACAATTTTCAACATAATTTGATCAGTTAGGTAACAGAAAAAAATGGTATGGGAATTTTTATTTTCCCATGAAAAATATGCTTTTTTTGCACCAACTTCTCATTTTGAAGCTTGAAAGCCACTTTAATTTGCAATTTTTTTTTACAATAACTGCTTCAAGAGAGAGTTGAAATCTTCACTACATTCTTGATAAAGATCTTCCTCAGCATGATGCAACTGTAGTATAAGTGGGGATCATTAAATTTAAATAGAAATTGTGTGTATTTAATTTTGGTTTTAACCTTCTTATTCCTATGGAAAGCGAATTTCAACTTGGTGAAAAAGGTAAGAGAATTCTGTTTAGGCAGCCTTTAGCTTCTTTCCTTAATTCAAGATTTCAAATCAAGCATTGAGGGGAGGGATAGCTCAGTGGTTTGAGCATTGGCCTACTAAACCCAGGGTTATAAGCTCAAACCTTCAGGGGGCCACTTAGGGATCTGGGGCAAAAATTGGCCCTGCTAGTGAAGGCAAGGGGCTGGACTCAATGACCTTTCAAGATCCCTTCCAGTTCTAGGAGATTGGTATATCTCCTATTATTATTATTATTTAAAAGATTTGCCTGAAGTCAATGACACTACAGAAGGGGTACATTCATTCCTGTTTATTATTTTTTAAATTGTTTTTTGGTAATCACAAGTAAAGTAACATTCAGGGTCAATGGGTCTTGAGTTCCTAACACATTTAAATATTTTTGAAAATCCCACCATACGATCTAGTCTACGGGTGGAGAAAAATGGCTCAGACCTTCATGAAACAACTGCTTTCCTGTCAAAAGACAGGAAAAGATTAGAGGCACAGATAGCTACACACAAAGGGGTCACTGCTATAAGGACATAACACATATCAAAAATGGCAAATGGCCACCAAGGGTTTAATGACAGATCAGAACAAACTACCTATTAATTTAGACTGGAGACAGACCTAGAAACTAGGGCTGTCAAGTGATTACAAAAATTAATGAGATTAATTGTGTGATTAATTGCACTGTTAAAACAATAACAGAATACTATTTATTTAAATATTTTTGGATGTTTTCAACATTTTCAAATAAATTGATTTCAATTACAACATAGAATACAAAGTGTACAAACTGTACAATGCTGGGGATGTGGGCATTCGGGTGGGGCCAGAGATGAGAGATTAGGGAGTGCAAAGGGGGGGTCTCCAAACTGGGGCCAAGGAGTTTGGAGTGCAGACTTTGGGACAGACTGTGGGTGTGGGAGGAGGTTCAGGGCTGGGGCAGGCGGTTCAGGTGCGGGCTCCAGAGGGAGGTGGAGTGTGGGAAGGGATTCAGGGCGGGGGCAGGCAGCGTGGGGGCGGCGTCAGCGGGTGGGGACAGCGCACAGAGCCCCTAGGCCACTCTTGCGCCTAGGAGCTGGATATGCCGGCTCCTGCCGGGAGCTGTGCAGAGCCAGGGCAGGCATGGACCCTGCCTTACCCCTGCTGTATCGCTCACCAGACTTTTAGTGGCCCGGTCCCTTTTCAACTGGGTGTTCTGGTGAAAACCGGATGCCTGGCAACCCTAGACTATATATGTCTTGCAAGCTGGAGAGGGCATTCACCTGCTGCGGAAATTTGGGCAAGTAAAAGTTGTGTTCTTCCCTCAGGTTACAGATTGGTTAGACAACCTGCTTTTCTTGATACTATGCTTTATCATCATTATAGATAATATAAAAATGTACTACACCTCTACCCTGATATAACGCGGTCCTTAGGAGCCAAAAATCCCTACCATGTTATAGATGAAACCCCGATATATCAGGGTAGTGGTGGCAGGACTCCAGCAGTGATATAAAGAGTCCCAGGCTCCGGCTGCTGTGGGGAGCCCGAGCCCTTTAAATCACTAGCCAAGCTCTGCTGTCGCAGCCTCGAGGTAGCAGCAGCTGGGCTCCAGCGGTGATTTATAGGACCCAGGGCTCCCCGCAGCAGCCGAAGCCCCGGGCCCTTTAAACAGCTGCCTGAGACCTGCTGCTGCAGCCCTGGGGTTACCACACTATATGCAAACCCGTGTTATATTGGGTCGCATTATACCAAGGTAGAGGGGTATTTCAATCTTCCACGTACAATTTTAGAAAGTTAAAATCCAATACAAAGTTTAACAGTATATGTTGTCCATCAATCCTATATTTACATACACAGAACCTGATCATGGCATTTACCAAACGGGTGCATGATCGAGTCCTTATTTACGGTTATATACTGTCCACTACAGAAAGCCATTAAATCAAAATAAAACAAAAAAAGCCACCACGCATGGATCAAGGAGAGAATAGATCCATTAAAGAATCAGAGTGCCTGAGACACTCATTTCCATTTTGCACAATCCTTAATCATGGCCCCCTGAATCCAGCCAATGTGCGAGTCATGCATTTATAATACAGCAGTAAAAATACAGTGTCAAAATGTTTGTTGATAAATGGATCAGATGGATTGTTAGCTTTGATTAATTTATTTGCATTAGCTTAGCAAAAAAGTATCTTAAGGCTTCCTGGGAGACCCTTACTGGTCAATAAAGTACTAGTAACACTGATGGCTAAGAAAATAATAAAATCCCCAAACTAGACATGGCATGTCACACAGTACTCTACTCTGTACAAAACAGCCTTCATCTCTACGACTATTCCCCCTCTTCTATCTGAATTCTAAAACCTGTTAAAGCACTCAGGATGTTAATTAAGGCTCTGGATGCCTTAAATAAACCAGATCTAACAAAGAACATAAGAAAACAAAAAGTTCCATCTCACTGTACATAAATAACAACCCAGGATGCTCACCTTAACAGTGCTGTATGTACACTGAAAACCAAACCAAACCCATCCTCTCTTACTAATACACATTCTTCAGGAATTTTTTGTAGAAAAGATTTAAAAAATTTTGGTGAATGACTTGCCCCCAAAGTTTCACTTTATTTGATTTTATTTAGGGTATGTCTACACTGGCAGAGTTACAGCGCCGCTCAGAGAGCGCTGAAGGGAAACTGCTGTTGTGTGTCCACACTGTCAGCTGTCTGCGCAATAGCATGTTTACACTTGTGACATCTGCAGAGATATTTGGAGCAGTGCACTCTGGGCTGCTATCCCAGAGAGCATTTCTTCCTCTTCTGTGCTAATAGTTGCATCATGACCTCATGCAGAAAGTCCTCTTTAGTTCTTTGTGGCCGCTTTCTAATTCTGTGCAGCCGTTCAGCTGTGATAACACAGAGGGAGGCTGGGCTCCCAAAGTCATATCTGTGAAGCCAAAATGCAGAAGCAATATTGTTTGCAACACGGACCACTGATTCAGTGCTTTAAAAAACAGCCACTATCCACATGTGGCTGAACCCAGGCAAGCACACATGAGCCACAAGACCCCCCTAAATGGTGAGTAACTACAGGGGCAGGGGAAATCAGTGTTCCACGACTGTACTGTACACTGGGCATGTGGCTCTTGGGGAGAGCTAGCACTGCATGGGGCCTTATAATCATTCCTGTGGAGGGTGGATGAAAATCAATGATGTAAAAAAAAAAAATAGAATGGATTTTTTTTAATTTAAATCAGATTTTTTTTGATAAAATGAAAAAAAACCTATCTAAAGATAGTTTTAATTAAGATATCTTTGAGCTATATTGTATCTCATCATGGAATACGGATTAGAAATTCTAATTCTATAGTATGAGACAATATATTCATGTAATGTTTAAGAAAAGTTTTGTAAAAGAGTTTCAATAGTTCACAGATTAGGGACCCAATCTTAAGGTGTTCCACAGGCTTCTGTATAGATTATTTAGGTTAATCTTTCTATCTACCCAAGGGACTCAGTGCTCAGTCACTCTAGAAGATACCACCAGAGACGCCTAATTTTGCAGTTCTCAAACTGTGGATTTGCGTCTCCAGAGGTAACATGCTTGTTAACAGCAAAAATGTTTTAAAATAAATAAATAATATATAGAGGTGAGAAACAACAGAACTCAACAGTATTGTCCCTCTGCGAATTTGTATATACAGAGTCAACTCCTTACCTCTTTCTAAAAGAGCAAAGTTTCAAAAAGTTCAATGAATAGAACATTGTTGGGGGTGGAATAGATCGGGACAAGGAGAAGAAGTCTGGAGATAAATGTGAGAGTGGAGGGACATATGCTTTTTTGGTTAAAATATTATGTTTGCTGTTGAAAAAAATCCAGAATACTTAACGTTGTTGTTTTAGACATTTAAATTATGTTATTTAACTGTCTGTCTATCTGGTGATGTTCTCCTCCTAATACAGCATGCCAAGAAAATCCTCCAAATATTAATGATTAACCTTTTGAATTGGAGACAGTTCACCTCCCAATGACTTCATAAATATCTGCTTCAATTACCTTTCATAAATGAAATAACCAATCATTCATTCTCTGATATAGCTGTAAAACTAATCTGAAAAGTTTTAAAAATAAATCACTGTTTAAAATGTATAGTGTGTATCTTCTAAAAATGTAACCTACATCTATCTCTGAGTTGTGAAGAATATGTATTAAGGTTATAACAACCAACAAGAATACACTTCTATGTAGAAATCCATGATTACATCAAGTCTTCCTGACTAGTGATTTAAATCATGATTTAAATCAAATCCACCCTGTTCCTGTTCCCACATTTTCCACAGGCTGTGTTCATAATGGAAGACATCTCGCTGCTAAGGGTGGGCAGGAAATCAAGGGAGGGTCTTCTCCAATACTGCGGCTTCCACTCTGGTCCTTATGCGGCTCGCGTTTGTGCAGGAATGGTCTCCCCCACCACCCCAGTGACGGCAGAGTGGCATGGGAAAGTTACCCTTAATAGAGCAAGAAACAGCAGCTCTGCCGAAGAACCTGTGGCAGCGGAAAGCCCAGTATCTCCATGACAGTTTCCTGGAGATCTCTGAGGCAGATTTCCATGAAGTGAGGGAGTCAATCAACACCGTGTTCCGCTGCTCAGACTAGGCTGGTACGTGCATCATACAGACACAAGCCTGCTTTTTGCAACCCTCCTGCCCCCAACAACTTGCTTCAGTGAATCCCAAAATCAAAGCCACTTATCAGGGGCCTCCTCTCCTTTTTGCACTTTGCCAAGATCTGACAGCTGTGACTGGCTAGCCTCCTCCAGGATAGAGAAGAGCTCCAGGCTGCATGCATCTCTGGCCTCCGAGCTGTCCTCTGCCTCTGGGTCCTCCTGCCCCTCCACATCCTCATTCAAGATATCTTCCTCCTGGCTCGGTCCACTCTCGACTGGCACGCAAGCCATCCAAGTATCCACAGTGGACTTAGCAGTGGAGGTGGCGTCGCCACCAAATATTGCATCCAGCTCTTTGTAGAACTAGCATGTCGTTGGCACAGCACTGGAGCAGCAGTTTGCTTCCTGCACCTTGTGGTAGGTGCTCCGCAGCTCCTTCACATTGACCCTGCATTGCAGCGTGTCCTGGTCATGGCCCCTTTCTGTCATGCATCGTGAAATCTGTCCATACAGCTGGAGCGCAGCTGGGACTGGACAGCCTCCTCTCCCCAAATCCTGATTAGGTCCAGCAGCTTGGAATTGTTCCAAGCGGGGGATCGCTTGGTGCGTGAAGCAGACATGGTCACCTGGAAAGATGCACTGAGACCACTGCATGTGTCACTGAGCAAACAGAAAAGGGACTTTCAACATTCCCAAGGAATTTAAGGGGCCGGGATGACGGTTGGTCAACTGAGGCCAGGGCAGTAGAGTTCAAAGCGATGACCAGAGAAGCGAGAACAGGCATTGTGGGAACCTCTCAGTGGCCAATTGCAGCATTAGCAGCAAAGAATCCTGTGGCACCTTATAGACTAACAGATGTTTTGGAGCATCAGCTTTCGTGGGTGAATACCCACTTCCTCAGATGCATGTCATCTGCAGACATGCATCTGAGGAAGTGGGTATTCACCCACGAAAGCTCATGCTCCAAAACGTCTGTTAGTCTATAAGGTGCCACAGGATTCTTTGCTGCTTTTACAGATCCAGACTAACACGGCTACCCTCTGATAATTGCAGCATTGTAATCAGCCAGGGTGTCTATACTGGCACTGCGGCGCTGCACCTCCTGCACAGAAAGCTGTATGCCTCTCATCGGGGTGTTTTTTTTTGTTTTTTTTGTTTTTTTTACAGAGCTGCAACTGCGCAATTTCTGCACACTAAATGGCTTGGCAGTGTGTACATCTCGGGAATTACAATGCAGAAAGCTGCTTTACTGTGCATAAACCTGCCAGTGTAGACAAGGCCTTAGTAAACTTCATTTATGTTGGTTGATTTTTAAGTTTATATAAGCAACAAGCAATTCAACTAAATGAAACAGGCAAGGACAGGTAAATTAGAGCATATTTTAAAGGCTGTGCTTATCCAAAAGCAAATAATCTATTCACTGTGAGTCTGTATCATAATGTGTACACAGACTGTCTTAAAAAACTCAAAAGCTTTTCTGCGTGCCAGCAAAACAGACAACACTGGAAGAATCTACCTATATTACACAGAGAAAGCTTTCTATTTCATATGCTTGTTGAACAGAACAGTTAACATAGCTGGAGGAAAACTGCCCTCTTGATAAAGTCTTGGTACTGTATTTATGCTTATGCCAACAGGTGATAAAAATATGGAGAATCAGAGAGCTAATTTTATAAAAATAAGATTAGTAACCTACAGATATCCAAAGCAGAAGGAAGAACTGGTTTCTCTACCAACCTTTCCAAGCAAACTCTCTAATTGGGAAGCCTTTCAGAAATGCCACCTCCTAGATGCCACCATTGTACCATCATCCAAAGTATTACATATGTTCATTACACATTTTAAGGGTGTTCATCACTTCGGTATTTGTAGATACTGGATTCACAAAAGTAATATAAGGACAAGGAAAATAAGAGCAAAATTCTATCCAGATTTAGGCTGAAACATTTAGTGATACATGACCATTCATACGTTATAAGTTAAAGGAAATAAATAACTGGTAAAATGTTAAACACTATAAAAAGAAGTGCCTTTCCTCCCCTAGACTTTCAGATCACAGTTTTTTTCTTAACCCAAATGCAAAATATGATATCACAGAATGGGTTCTCTTTCCCCAACAGCGTGAGTAGTCTACACCCAAGCAAACAAAACACATTCAAAGGCTTCCCTTGCCAAAAATAAACGGGTCAAAAAAAATGTCTTTTCCCTTGCCACAATGGTACAAGAACAGTTCATACAAACATGCCTCCCTCTCAAGGATTAAGCCAACGTCTTTTAAATAAAAAAGTTCTCCACCACAGGGTTCAAACAGAAAACTACCTTCTCTCCTTCTTTAGCTTAGTCTCTCTCCAACAAGACTGCCACTGTTTGTTTCCTTCTTTTATATTTGCGACTCATGACAGGTCATGAATAGGGCCCTACCAAAATCATAGCCATGAAAAATGCATCATGGACCATGAAATCTGATCTCCCACCGTGAAATCTGGTCTTACCATCTACTATGCAGATTTCACAAGGGAGATGAACATTTCTCAAATTGGGGGTCCTGACCCAAAAGGGAGATGCAAAGGGGTCACAAGGTTATTTTAGGGGCATCACGGTATTGCCACCCTTATTTGTGCACTGCCTTTAGAGCTGGACAGCCGGAGAATGGCAGCTGTTGGCCGGGCGCCCAGCTCTGAAGGCAGTGCCCCGCCAGCAGCAGTCCATCCCATGCCATCCTTACTTCTGCACTGCTACCTTCAGAGCTGGCGGCCAGAGAGTGGTGGCTGCTGACTTAGGGCTCAACTCTTCAGGCATCAGCACAGAAGTAAGGGTGGCAATACCATATCATATCATGCCATCCTTACTTCTACACTGCTGCTGGCGGTGGCTCTGCCTTCAGAGCTGGGCTCTCGGCCAGCAGCTGCCACTCTCCAGCTGCTCAGGACCCTACAAATACAAAACAGTGAAATTTCAGATTTAAATAGATGAAATCATGACATTTAGTATTTTTAAAATCCTATGTCTGTGAAATGGAACAAAATGGACCGTGAATTTGGTAGGCCCTAGTCATGACGTTCAGCTGTGTGTATTCCAAACCCTTTAATTATTTCTTGTCTGCTTTCAATCTAGGGAAACAAAGTATTGAACTGAGGTTGTCCAAGTGGATCCAGGACCTAATAAACGAGAGGCCTATTTGGCTCAGATGCACATTACACCCCTTAACATAGGAGAAGAGGGGTGAATGATATTAGGTGGCAGTTAGCACCTTTAAAGTTAAACTTTGTCCAAGAGCCAAGAAGCTGAAAACCTTACAATAAGAAAAACGTTACTTAACCAGGACAGATATTTAAAAGAACTGAAGACACAAACACACTCCACACTCTTCCAACAGTACTAACTAGATAGTAATCCAGATTTGGGCCACTGAGCTGTGCCCCTGTTTGAGTCTAGTCCTGATGCTCTATCAGCCTTGGTCTGACCCACTACTAAAATCCAAAATTCACAATTTTACACTGCTCGAATCAGGCATCAAGATCTGCGGAATGAGCTCTTCCCTGTCACATCACTGCTGCCCAAATGTGTAAAAAGAAGAAGAGAATTAGTTCTACATGCTGGACAAACTTTCTGCTAAATAGATCGGTTTTCAATGGGTTGCACTGAATGGTCCTGCATTGCTGATTAAAAGAGCACACCAGAATTAGCAGCATCCTACCACAAAACCAGTTTTAGAAAACAAGGAAGAGCCTACAGTACTAAAATTTAAAAAAATGCAGATGTGCAAGCTAAAAATAATGGTTGCTTACAACTCAATGAATATTAGGTACAAGAGCATGTGTATATTCACATTTTAAACAAATGCAAATTAAGTATAAAATAAAACATAATCAGCTTGCCTGCCACAAAAGAGGAGAGGTTTTCTTTGAGCAGGAACTCCAAAGATATAATTTCTGTTCTCAGACAGACATACTAAATAGCCTTAGACAAGTTACAAACTCTTTGATAAACCCTTCTATAAAATGGAGATAATAGGATTCTCTCTCACACAGAGGTGGACATTAATTAGTCAATGAGCTAAATTCACATGGCAACATGTAGAAGTATTATTATTACTATTTCTACTATAGTAGTGCCTATAAATCTCAGTCAATGATCAGGGCCCCACTGTGCTAAATACTGTACAAACAAACAACCAAGATGAAAGTCTTGGCTAGAGTACTTGTCACCTAGGCATCAGACAGGACAGAACAGGTAGATGAGACAAACATGAGGCTGGGAGAATGAGAAAAAAATTTTAAAAAGCAAACAAAAACAGGATTGCATAAAAACAGAAATTTCAACTTGCCAGTTGCCTAACAAATGCCAGAGAGTACTGATTTGTAAATATCACTGTATAGGTATGTTTCAGGGAGGGACTGAATTTCAGTGGAGTTTTATCAGGTACAAAGTTATACCAGACATGAATTTGACCCAGCATTTCAACATGGAAACCACAGTATGCCCTCCTTCTTGTGGTAGGCATGGAAATTATTCTACACATTTGATATGTACTGATAATAAAATATGTAACAAACAAAATGCCCCCTGAAATGTGTGTTAACTGAAGTAGATTCATGCTTTACTTAGAAAACAGGAAAACAAAATAAAAATTATGAAAGTTTCAAAGATGGAAATTTAGTCCCATTTATTGTACAGGAGGGTATAATTTCTGATACTGAAACATATGGCTATCAAATGGAAATCTGAAGTATTTACCCAAATTCACAATGATTTCAGAAGCAGAGATGGCTCCTGTAATGTAACCTGGTTTAAAAGAGCATAAAATACTGCCCTACTAACAGGAACTATTAACAAGTTTTAACAATCTGTACAAATATTTACTGAACTGATGGAACATGTATTAAATGTCAGACAGATACCTGAAGACTGATGAGGAATTAAAGTAGCAAGTGTGTAGTTTCGAGGTTTCATTATACATTCAATTAAATAAAAAGACATTATGTAATTAAATCCTAATTTAATCTTAAAGTCTATAGAAGACTTTAAGAAATGTGATCTATAGAGTATGCGTAAATTAATCAGAAATGTCGTTTAAACTAGTTTTAGTTTTTAAGCTACATCTATTTTTTTACTCAACTTTTTCAAAGAAAATAAATGAACAAAACCAGAAATTACAGCATAGCCAAGAAATTTTTACAAGGGTGGTAGCTCTCCATCCCAAGATGCAAAACAGGAAATAAGTTTTGGTGCAATACCACACACCTATTTGTAGTCTGAAATGCACAACCTGAAAGAAACAACCACACAATAGACCAGTCAGTTATGATACTTTTATTCCACCATGTAAAGAGTGAGTCCAAGGACTAAATTACTTTTTAGGATTTTGGTATTGTAGCATATGCTGTGCATCCTAATAATCTGCACTTTTTAAAAATATATCCTCCGTCCTACATATGCACAGAGTATGCATGGGAAAGACGCCAAACTGATATATATTATATAATCTCTATCACAAAACTTAAAATAAAAACAAAAAGCTCTGAAATGTGTAACTAACATTCGCAAAGACATGCTAAAACAATAGAGAATCCAGGCTAAGGACTCTTCCGATAGCACAATAACTATAAGAATAATGGCTGTTCACTTGGTCCCTTGCTCCATAGGCAAGCAGAGGTTGGAAGCAATGGAGAGCCAGCCAAATAAGCTCCTGTAGTAGGCATGGACTGTCTCATATTGCAACCTTTCTGACGAAGAGAGGCACTGGACTTCTGAGAAAAGTAGGGAGAATGAATGGGAAGAAAATGTCGGTCCATACCTGAAGTGTTTTAAGGGGATGTGTAGAACATTTAATTTGACATTGGAAGGCCTCCTGGGCAAATCATATTTTTGAACTGTACGCAACTGACCCCCACTCTTTAACATGCAGCTCCACTCTGAAAACTGACGTAAAAATGTGTGTGGGTGTGTACATATATTCTCAATGACTTCCATATGAATTTTCTAATGCTTTGTCTACACTACTACTTTTGTTGTTCAGGGGTATGAAAAATACTCACCCCTGAGTGACATAAATTTTACTGGCAAAAGTGCTGGTGTGGGTAAAGCTATGCTGGCAGGAGAGGCTCTCCTGCTGATATAGCTAACGGCGACTCACTGGGGTGGTTTAATTATATCAGCAGGAGAGAACTCTCCTGCTGGCAAAAAGCATCTACCCAGTAGACCTTACAGTGGCATAGCTGTGCTGCTGTAAGGTCTGTAACATAGACATAACCTCAGTTTACAAGCAACAGTTAGGACCCTACCAAATTCATGGTCCATTCTGGTCAATTTCACAGCCACAGGATTTGAAAATTAGTAAGTTTCACATTTTCAGAAGGGAGTTGTGGGGGGTTGCAATGCTGTTGTGGGGGGGGTCATGGAATTGCCGCCTTCACTTTTATGCTGTCTTCAGAGCTGGGCACTGAAAGCAGCAGCTGCAGAGCTACCTGCAGCTGGAGGAGGCTCCTGGAGGTGGCGTTGAGTCTGATCCCCTCCCATGCTGCTGGGAGCATGCCAGCCAGGGGCTCCTAGCTGCTAGTCCAGACCAGCTGGGTAGGGACAGGACTTATTCTTCCTCTGCACAGCCTCTCTCAGGGAAGATCAGCCCCACCTCCAGATACCTTCCTTGGCTGCATGAAGTTCTGTGACTGGGCAGCAGGAGTTTCTCAGAGGTGGAAGTAGGTCCAATCTCCCCAGTGCAGCTGGGAGCACCCCAGCCAGGGGCTCCTAGCTGCTAGTCCCAGCCAGTGGTGGATTAATACAAAGGCCCAGATGGCCTGTGCCCAGGGGCCCCGTCCAATTTGGGCCCCCCCTGAAAAACTGGCATCCCAAGCCCATCTAACTAAATTGTACACGAATTAAACTGGCCTGACAGGAGTTTACTATATTACAAAATTATTTCTTGATTGCTTTGCTTATTGATCAGCTGTATTGGCAATCAAATGTTTACAATATAGTCATCAATAAATTTCATGTCTCAGATTAAATTTAACAAAAATGGAAAGGGAGTTGGGGGAGGGCAATAAAATTTCAAATCTCCATTTATTAACTATAAATAGATTAATTCTTCATGTTACAACAGTATCTAAAGTTTTAATTACTTATTCAATTTACCAGTAAGTATAATGGATAGAAAAACGCATATGAGAAGTCTCCTGAATGTCTGACGTGTTTTGGTGGCCAGAGTCCATACACTTCAGAATAAAGATAAATATCAAAAGCAAAGCGCATGCTGGGTTTTAGCGGCACAACTTAATTAAAATCAATTAGAGTCATACACTTAAAATCCTACACAAAAATCTATCATTATATTTTACATTATATGTTGTTTACAATTTCTTTTCCATATATAAACTCTAATCCTCCAAACAGATTATCTACCCGCTCTTTATATTCAAAAACATTACATTCTAGGTATCACACACACTACACATAAATAGTGCAGTTATGAGGGGCTATAGAAAACTAAACAGAAGGAAGACTAGCTGAATAAAGTTTCCTATTTTTATAACCTAAGTAAAAAGGAAGCTATGCGTTCTTATTAGTACTATGATGATTACCCTTATAATAGACATTCACACTTCTGAAGAATTGAGTTGGGCTTCCTAACTTTTTGTGCTGTTCTTTATAGGACGTATTTGAGATAAAAAAAACAAAATGTATTAGTTTGTATACACGTATTTAAATATAGACAAACTTTTACCTACCTTTGATGTCTAAAAACCCAGATTTTAAGGATTTTGTCTGTAAACACTATGTTCTTCAACACTTATATATCCAAAAACCAACATTCTCCAGTATGACCTAAAAACACAAACAGTACACAAGTCAGACTGATTTTAGCTTAATTGGGCTCTTGGAAACAAAATACAAGTACAAACATGAATAATGCTGTTAGCTTACAATACATTCTCTTTTATTTTAATTCTTCAACTACAGTAATAAAATATTATGAATAAGATTTTAAATGCACCAAATTCAAGAAATCCATAGCTATGGTTCCTAAAGCAATAACACCATTAAAATTACCACCTAATATGTTAAAGAACACACAAAAGCAATACTGAACATACAGACTGGAAGTTAAAGAAGAATACTGAAAGAAAATTAAACTATATCCAGTACAACTCTGGAGAATTAAAACTGTTTAAGCGAGAACTTTCAGAAGAGAAACCCTGAAATTTAAAGCTGCAGTTTTCACAGACAACTTTGTTCAAGGACAAATCTAAATCATAAAATGCCATTTGTTAGTATTTGTGTTCTCAAAAATAAATAAAATATGGATTAATTTATTACAATGGATAGAATTTTCTGTACCTACATACATTTACATGTCAGAAATCAAATTAAATTTTCAAACTGTGGTGGGACATGACATATTGATTCATTTAGAATTTAATTTATATGTTAAAATGCCAGTGGAAAGACACTCCACTGACTGCCAAGGGTCAATAGTTCAGCTATCAGTCTAACACATGAAGTAAGTAGTTTCATTTATCTTTAATTCTTTTATTGTGGTCAACCATATTTCTACAGATAGTATTTGTTTTTGTATGATTGGAGCCTATTATTGCAATGTGTAGCTTGTGGGTGGACAGCTGCACCTGTGTAAGGCTCCATTAATTATATTAATAGACTCCACATGAACACTGTAGCCTACCCACATGATACCCAAGGCAGGATCAGGGCCACAGCGATTAAGTACATTTCAAGGCATCTGTTTTTTGTCAAAAATTCTAAATCTGTGTTAGCATGCCTGCTATAATTGAGAAGCTATACTATCTCAGTTTTGCTGTATGACTTTATCTGTACTGCCAACATTTGATCTATACAGTCAATTTTTTTTTCCATGTTCAATATAAGTCAGTAAATGAGGGCTTTATGCTGTATCCACTGACGCTGATGGTAAAGTGCCCAGTAACTTCAGTGATGCAAGAGTTGGTGGTAAATAACTTTCTTCTGAAGGGCTCCTAAACTGAACTGGTTCCATCAGTTTCCGAAGATGACCTTTTCAAATAGAGTCTCTGCCCACAAAGTATCAAAGGAAAACTATTTATTATATTTGTTACATACATTTTAATTACTGTATGTCTGCATTTCTCATGTTTGTAGAAAAAGAAGCACCGAATTAAACTATTTTTTTAAAGTGCATTTTAGTGACAATTCTTTCTAGACTATATGAAAAATACAACAAAAATAGTAAGAATGAGATTTGTCATAGTTGTAGTTTAAAAACAAATCCTCTGCTCCCTCATAGTACATTACATATATTTATATTTTTTATCACGAGACAGCCCCACAAAAAAACAAAACAGTTATGTTTAGCAATGGTATATGGATATATAACTCAATTGACAGAGGTATAAAAATTTGAGAACTGATAGTTTCTGATTAAATAGATTTAATTCTTAAAAAAAAATTCTAGGTTACTCAGACTGGTCTGAATACCACTGCTCTATTCTGAGCAGAAACCTACTCTTCCATTTTTGCAAAAATGATCATTGGAGTTCTCAAGAACCAAAGTCTTTGCAGCAGAGTTAAACTTAGATTAGCAATTAATAATCTAGGACATAATTTTCAGCAGAGATCTGGCTGCTGAAGCTGTGCTTATCATCACAGAGAGCAGCCAGCTCAATTTAGACTACGTTTCTAGAAAGAATGACATTCCTGACCCTTTTTCTCTTTAACTCTTCCCCTCCCGCCAAACCCTTCATTCCCTCCTCTCATTATTCATGTATGTCTTTTGCTATTTTATTTCTGTTACCCCCACATTAACATTTAATGGCTATGGTAGGATTGTCTGGTCTTCCAGCTTTGACATGTAAAACTGTGTAATTGGATAATTCTATTGGAGATCCCCTGAGGCGCACAGTATTTGGAAACATATCATTTACTGTTTTTTACTTTTCATAGTCTGTTTCTGTAGAAAAATCAATAAAAATTAATCAAAACAATTTTCGGTTACTATTGTTCTTGAAGTCTACTGTACAGTACCTGACTCTATTGTAAGCCTTTTGAAATCATAAAAATTTACAAACAGCTGGAAAAAAATCATTCACTCTTGCTATAAGAAAAAGAAACCCAATTAGTGATATTTTACTATTCTTAAAAAAAAAACAAAAACATGCTGCTGGAATGTGGGCACATAAGAACATAGGAATGGCCATGCGAGGTCAGACCAATTGTCCATCTAGCCCAGTATCCTGTCGTCAAACAGTGGACAGTGCTAGATACTTCAGAGAGACTGAACAGACCAGAGCTATTATCGAGTGATCATCCCCTGTCGTTCAGTCCTAGCTTCTGGCAGTCAGAGATTTAGGGATACCCAGAGCATGGGATTGAGTACCTGACCATCTTGGCTTATAGCCACTGATGGACCTATCCACAGATTATCCATTGCTGCAGTATAAAGTAAGAGCCATTTCTAATCAAATTAAAAGCAGAATACACATTCTAAACTACATTTAAAAAATAATCTTAAGTTGTACCAAATAGCCAAACATGTTGATATTTGTCTTCAGTTGGCCCATTATGTCATCCTCCACTGTCCACTTGTTAAAATGGTCATAACAAGCATGCTTTCATGCTTTCTCCCATGCTATTCATTAATCTTAGAATGTGCTCCCTGTAAACATCAGCAAAAGCTACCTCATTACCCACTTTCAAAACTCTCCTTTGCCATGATGCCTACAAAACACTTGACACCAGCTAGGCTGTTCGTGTGCCCTGATCACTGCCTGTCATGATGACTAATATTTCTCATTGTTCCCTTGTACTCCCCCATGTACCAGTTGTTGCATCTTATGCTTAGACTATGAGCTCCTCGGGGTAGGGACCATCTTTTTGTTCTGTTTCTGTACATGCCGAGCAGAATGGGGCTAGGTCTCCTAGATGCTACAATATTACAAATAATAAACAGCAACATTAAGTTAGATTCATGAACAGATAGGTCATATATTATTTATTTGTTCCTGAATCCAACTGCTTTTCAAATATGAAAAAAGAATTTCAATATGTGTATGAATATGGGTAAACATGAAACATTACGTTTGCATGTTGATGCCAAGATAACCATAAGCTTGAGGTTGCCACCAGACCCCTGGACATTGCCTAATACCAAAAAGTGAGTTTCTTAAAACTGCACAAATGTTTTATGAAAAGGGTGAATGGAAAGATCTCATGTGTTTTTCAAGCTGACAAAATGTCCTTATAAAGCAGTTCTATTTTCTTGAGGTGCTGTTTTCTTTTTACACTATCTGGTCCAGCTTAAATTTTTTTTGTCACTAGTTGATATTGTGAACACATTTTGTCCAAATATAAGAGGAAACAGTCACATACTGGAAGAAGTTACAATCTAGGTCCGAAATCCTGCAATTGGATCTGTTCAACTAGGGTCCTTGTGCCCATATGGAATCCTATTAGTTTTAATGAGGCTCCTAATGGGGGTAGGGGTCTGTTCATGCCAAACCACAAAAAACTGTGTGTGTGTGTGTGTGTGTGTGTGTGTGTGTGTGTGTGTGTGTGTAAAAATAATTCCTATATGAAGTCTGTAAGTATAGCAGCTAAAAATTCAGTTGCTTCAGCTTTTTCTTCCTGAGGGGGCCAAATTCTATACTGATATAAATCCAGTAATTCCAACGAAGTTAAGTGTGTTACACTATTGTAAATAAGCCTGTTCTATAGCCCACTAAGGAAATGAAAAGATTCACATTGAGTTCACAGGTGGATTTGGACCAGGACCAACAGGTACAGAATTCAGATCACTTTCTCCAGTTACCGGAATATTTGGGAAAGAAACCATTTGTGAACCAAAAAAATAGATTTTGGTATCCAACAATGAATTTCCACTGAAAGAGAGTTTGTTTTACTTGCATGAAAAGAAATTAAACAAATTAGTTTGATGAGGAATTGCATCATGCTAAAATCTGTAACAGAGAAATTTTTCTGATCTCTGAAGCCATTTTATTGCATAGAAATTTTATTATAAAGAACAGTTAGAAAATCTGTACAGAGATATAAAAGAATGAAAGTGAAAGTTTTGCAAAACATTAGATCTTATCAAAATAGTTAAAAGCTAATTTGGACCAGATATATGTGAAGTGAGATATTCATTAAACAGAATGAAGTCTGTAGACTGAATATTATTATATATATCCATCCCATCCTGGGAATATCTGACTTAAAATAAAATTTGATAATGTACACTAGAACAAAAAATTGAAAGCATTAATGAAATATTTATTGATAACTACAATGCTGTTAAATTTCAGGGTTATTTTAGAATTTTCACACCATGCAATTTCAGCTATTCTAATAAGGGTTAACAAGACATATGTCATCAAAGTCCTAAATAATATACAGCAGGAAATGATGTGCTTTTTTTGGTTTCATTATATGTTTAAAGGCAGTAGCATACATTTTTTAAATCAGTGGTCTCCAACCGGTCAACTGAGGCTCCCCCAGTCGATTGCAATCTCTGGCGGTGCAGTGTAGTTGTTGCTAAGGCTGACTCCCTATCCTGGCCCTACGCCGTTCTTGGAAGTGGCGAGCATGGCCCCACGTCCCCAGGGGCAGGGGTCTCCCTCTGCGCACTGCTCCTGCCTGAAAGCACTGTCCCCGCAGCTCCTACTGGCCAGGAGAGCTGCGGGGGCAGTGCTTCTGGAGTGGGGCAGCAGGCAGAGCCACGTGCCCCTCCCCCTCGCAGGGGCGCATTGGCCCCTTCTGGGAGCGGTGTGAGGCCGAAGTAGGCAGGGAGTCTGCCTTAGCCTCACTGTGCCCACTGCCAACTGGGAGCCGCCAGAGGTAAGTGCTGCCTGGCGGGAGGCCTCACCCCAACCCCCTCCTGAAGCCAGCACCCCATACCCCATTCTGCACCCTGAACCCTCTCCTGCACACCAAACCCCAGCCATGACCCTCCTCTCAGAGCCCCTGTACCCCCTCCTGCATCCCAAAACTCCACCCCAGCCTGGAGTCCCCTCCTGCACCCAAACTCCCTTTTAGAGCTTGTATCCCTCACTCCCTCTTGCACCCCAACCTCAGCCCAGAGCCCCCTCCCACACTGCAAACCCCTTGGCACCAGCCTAGAGCCCATACCACCCTCCTGAACCCCAACCCCAGCCTGGTGAAAGTGAGTGAGGGTGGGGGAGAGCAAGCAATGGAGGAGGGGGAATGGAGTGAACTGGGTGGGGCTTTGGGGGAAGGGGTGGGGCCTCAGAGAATGGGCGGGGTAGATCCTGGGGTGCCCTTAGATTCAAAAAAATGATCTTGAGTGTAAAAAAAGGTCGAAGACCACTGTTTTAAACGAACAGTTACTTTATATCCACTCGTTTAAAATTATCAGGTCTTGTCGAACTTATTTTTGGCGGAGAATGTTATATGAAACTGCAGAACTAGCGAGATAATGACACAAAAATAGATAAGGGAATGAAACATTAGCAATTGAGAGAGTTTAACTAAAAATCCCTTCCTATTTTTAACTTATTTTATTCTTTGTATTAACATCTATTTAATTCAATCGTCTGAGGAACATGTGTGAAATATACAGCTCTTTATTAAAGATTAAAGACCCCAACTTTTTCATTTGAGGGCTTAGAAAGCTCCCACTGTGGTTCTTCAAAGAGACCTCCAGAAAGAACAAGCAATATGTGGGACCAGTATATATTAAGGCAATTCACACCTGTATCTTGCTGTACAAAGCAGGGTTTACAACGGTGCATCTTACTTTAATATGTTGCTAGATTAAGCTGCACTGATGTAAAGCCACTGTGCCACTGGTGCAATTTATCTACATTAGGCGGTTTGTACCTCTATGTAGTCGCATTGGTGTCAATTTTCTTAAATGTAGACAGAACCTTAGTATTCCTGATAGCTCTACATGAAAAAAACAAACAAACAAACAACTCTTTCGTAGAGAATACAAGATCACAAATCAGAGACAAAATACAGCTGCATCATAATGAGTCTATGAGTCTAACTCCACTTTATCCCCCTTAACCCAAAAGACAAACATGTATCTTTTCTTTTCAAGTCAACTTTAACAGAAGTCTCTTAACTAGCAGTTGAATTGTTTTCAGTCTAAAAATGTTTTCAAAGATGAATATTTTTAAATTTTAGCAGAAGCTATCAGTCATTATCTTCGAGAAAAACCTGACTTTACTCATTTCTGTCCCAATAAGTCTATATCATCTGTTCAAAGCACTTTGGGTTGCCAATCTAAGCATGTCATATTGTCTAAAATCAAAATGGTTCTTAGAGTGACACAGTGCTTTAGGCCCCAAAATGTAGAAATTAAAAACCCAACACACATAATCATGCCATCTACAAGGTCAATCAAACATGAGCTTTAAAAAAAATCCTAACCATCAACACCTCTGACCCCACAAAAACCACTGAGTCCACAGCACCCAAAAAATGTTCAAACATATATACACCACTGTTTATTTTACATATATATTTTAGTCCAACAACATCCAGTGACATGTGATTCTATGTAATCAAGATATAAAAATGGGTATATTGCACTCAGCTTTATGGTACACGACTATCTATTAGCTATTCCTAGGCTTGCCTAAATCAGAAAGCAACAGGTTCAGAGTGGCTGATATTAATATTCTGCAATAAGATGGAGAACAGAAGCTATTACTCAGTCCATGAGATCATGCCAATCAGATTTGGTACCAGACTACTTCTCTCCCCAGACATTTTCTGTACCAGGTTGTCCAATGACAATTTGAACTTAAGGGGCAATTGGAAGATACAGAATTTTGGGGATAGAGGAAGATCAAATATGGGATTCTGGGAGGAAGAGGGAGAGAACAGGTGATTTTGAGGGTCCTGAAGAAAAGCTTAGGAGGATCATTGTGTATGTAAGTAAAATGGAAATAAGATGGCTGGGGACCAAGGGTTGTTATGGGTGATAATCTTGTCTTGCTGAGCGTAGTCTACAATTCAGGAAGCTGAGAGAGCTGGAGAGACTCATAGCTTGTTCAAGAAAAAGCTGGGGTAAAGATAAGGCCAAAGACCCAAACACCACTACCTGACTCTTGTCTGCCATGCCAGCTCCAACTGCCCAAGAGTCTGGAAGACTGATTGTGCAGAAGTGTATGTGAACCTATCATTTTAAAAATCTTGCTTTTACTTTTTCTATTTTTGTCTTAATTTTTATAAGCTGGTAGATGTCTCCTTTTTATTTTATTTTGGGGTGAGAAAGTGATGTGATAATGTGACTATGTGCATAAAAAGACCACAAGAAGATGCCAGACAGAAAAAAGTTATCAAGGTTTAAATATCCTTAAATATTGTCTCAAAACACTCATTAAAGCATGTTCTGCATTTAAAAGTCTTGAGAGAGACTTGAGAGAGTGTCACCTGCTACATTCTGGTAAAGAAGAGCTGTTAACTTCTGTTTATCAGGAATGTTCTGTTAAAGTTTGTATTATAATATCTGCTGGTGTAGGAGAGGGTTAGTCACCACATAAGAACTGAAATCTAAGAAGGAATGTTTATAAGTGGCTCTGAGGTTGTAGTTTAGACATTAGATATAATTTGGTTTTATTATTAGGTGTTATTTAGCCAGATTCAGATTACAGATTTGACTGCCTTTGGCAAAACTCTTTAGTTAGGATTTATAACCAGACAGACAGACACTCCTTTAAAATGAATGAGGAATTTTGGAACCAATATGATGATTTAACTTAAATCCAATACTGAGATGGAATTGTTTGATTTGACCTTGTTCAATAGTGTTTTATTTTTAGTTTAGTTTAGTTATAATAATTAAAAACAGTTTAACTCTGGGGATACGTTTTCTTGATTTTGTCTTAGTTTGCCTATGTTTCAAAAAAAAATGTAAAATAGAAACTAATACTGAGATATATTTCTTTCAATAAGCAATATGAGCCCAAATTGGGTTGCTACTAGCCAATCAACCTAAAAGCCTGAACATCTCACCCTTTTTGTCTATAGTTTTCACAAGACAGACTGTTAAATAGTATCAAACTGTATTACATTCAAGGAGCCTGGAGGAAGAGAGTGCAGACTAGCTTTCATGGGCAGAGTGAGTATCGTGACATCACTGTGCTAGTGCACAGTGTTGCAACAAGACCAATAGAGTATCAAGACACCAACAACTATGTCTCTATTTTCACATTATTCTGAGGGAAAAAAGGTTACAAAATGTGGAAAGGTTAATGCGATTTGAAGAGAGTTTAAAGTTTCTAAAGGGTTATTTTTAACAAAGCTAAAAATGTTAATTTTAGAGATTCCCGTTCTAAATATTCAAAACATTACTCAGACTTTAAAACACACATCCCAATAATGAATACGAAGACAATGCTGAAGCATCTGCAATTTGTCCCAAAGTTAAATCTGAGGGCAGTTGCTAAATTAAGAATGGAACCTCTAAATCTTCTCTTATAAAAAATACAAATATGCAGAATGCATTTTATTAGCTAACACAGTATACAATACACATACTGCATACTGATATTTTTATGCATAAACATGATCTATTTAATCTATAGATTTACCAGAAGAATACAACTGCAATGCTTACATTTAAAATAATCCTCATTATCAGAAGAGAATATTAGGGTTGTTGAATTTAAATTCATCAATTGGCTAAATATTTTCAAAGTAAGTTTAAAATAAAAAAATCTTTCAGAGAGCAGACCTAGTCCTTCAGTGATTTTTTTGGTAGAGAATTATGTCCAGATTCTCCATAAGGATCCATCTGGACAACCTCCAAGCTCCTATGTACTATCTAATGAAGTAAATGAGACTCTACAAGGTACTGCACTAGTGAATCTTTGTTCTAAGGACTCAAAAGAGGCTTCAGAGTTATGAATCTGACATTCCTACTCCAACAACATTCTGACAGAAATCCAATTTGACCAAGTTTTCCATTGCTGCGGGAATCATAGAAGGTGGGGAAGGTTTATTACAAAAGTGTCCTACCACATTGACTTTAAGGAAATGACCACAGGATAAAACAATGAGCCATTTTAATAATTTTTAGGTATTTCTCAATGGTGGGTGCAAAAACAACAACAGAAATCTACGGTGTAGCACTGACACCATTTCCTGAAGAGGACACACCAACACTCTAAACTACTACTCCAAAGAGATGTTACTTTCTCCCGTAGAATCTCCATCTGTAAAATAAAAACCTGGGCATTCTATCTCACCTTTTTTCCCCAAGGATCTCTGAGTAATCTGAAATACATTAGATATTTAATTTTCACAGTAATCATGAGAGACTGATATTGTACTTATTTTAGGGAGGGAAAACTGAGGCAGAGCTGTTAAATGACTTATTTAATCTCATACAGTGACAAAGTGGCAAACATGGGAAAAAAAACACTAGAACTTCTGTCTCCCAACTTTATGATTCAACCACCGACACAAACACTCTGATAATTTGGGATGCTCCTCTGAAAGTTGGCATACAGATAAACAAATAAAACTGGAAGGGTGAGGGAAATTAGCTAGTTTTTACTTTTAGGAACAAGCAAGATGCAGGAAATTACTTTCAAATTATACAAGTGTCATATGATCTACAACATAATATGTCTCTCTCTAGATACATATGATGCTCTTTTTCACTGTTTAGAAGGTTTCAAGTACATTCACCTCTGACTTGTGTTAGTTGATATCATCCGAACAGCATTTTATAGCTCCAAGGCAGCCTCTACCTATAACAACTCTGACATCAGTTCTTTTAATAATAATGCCCTCCTTCACCCTGTTGGAGATCAAATTAAAGACTGTTTAATACCGTTGAGGTAATGAATACGTTAGCTGCTGAGCGGCTATTTTCAACTTCATCCTCCATTTTCAGGCATTTAAACTTTTTTAAAAGTTACCATTTGGGCAGGTGTTTTAATTTTGGTTGATTTTGAGAGAGAGTGATTACCATTTTAATGCTGACATTTATTGTTTGAAAGCACACTAATATTAATTACTTTCAAACAGTAAATTTTAGCATTTAAATGATAACCACTGTACCAAAAAGTGAAAAAAAATGTTTTCAACCAGATAAAATATTAAATATAAAACCATGACTACTCTTCAAATGTTACCTTTTTGAAAAGTTAAAAAAAAAATAAAAATGGCATGGTGTTGGGTGAGAATGGTAAGTGTTTGAAAAAAATCAAAATTTTGAAATTCAAGTATAAACATTTTCAGGAGATATGCACAAAGCCACAGAATGTTCAAATATGTACAAATTTGTGATGTACTGATTGCACAAAGAAATGTATCTGCACCATTCTTTAGGGAAGAGTTGGACTGAATGTCTGTATTACCGCAGACCACCAAAAGATGTGATAGAGAATTTAGCTGGAGGTCCATAGTTAAGGTTAAATTGAATTTTGCACTTAAAGCAGATTCAACCTTTTTTAAGTAGGAAAAATGCAGTGCATTATCACCAAAAGTTACATCACTTACCCTGCACAATTATAATCATCTACTAGTACAGGAGACCCTAGAATTAAATTAACTAGACAATGACTATAAATTAAAAGTTAAACTATCTGGCATACTGACCAAATTCAGAGAACTGCAAAAGTTAAATACTGTGAATTCCACTCTTAAGTTATGAAAACTGAAATTCTAAAATGCTATTTATAATATATTGTGGAAAATATATTAACTATATTAAATACACTATTAATATATGCTACAATTAAGTATGATTTTTAACGTTCATCTCTATCCAAATATAAGGGTTTTTTGAGGGGTGGGGAAATGGAAAAAATGGTTTGTTTACACTATGTGATTATTAAAAATATATTCTGAAGACTCACTGGGCTGAGAAATAGTAAACAGCATTGATATCCATCCACTAATTAGTTAATGTTTACACAGCTCTTTAAAATTGTAATCCATGAAACAAGCACCAAATATCATACCAACTATCATATCTCTCTTTTTTGCTAGCTGCTACTTAGATTCTCTAGGATAATATTGTGATCCCTATGCTATTACTCCAAGATGTCCATCTTCCCTCTTTGGGATTTGATAACAGCATTCAATGGACACTGACCCTGTTTTGTATTTAAGGCCTGTCAAGAAGGAATTTTGTTTTCAACAAGATCTGCAAGCTCAAGAAGCTACCTTTTACAGGGACCCAAAGGATCCAAATGTTTCTAAGCTTTGACATGGTTTTCATAGTACTCCATTCTATGATCTGCAACTAAACATTGCTTCTCTGTTTTTAATGAACAACGTATTTAATGACATTTTATCTGAGCTGAGAACCTTCTTCTTTACTTAGGTCAGTCAGAGCACCATTGACAACAACTCA
The DNA here is from genome assembly GCF_007399415.2 of Gopherus evgoodei. Lineage (NCBI taxonomy): Eukaryota > Metazoa > Chordata > Testudines > Testudinidae > Gopherus > Gopherus evgoodei. The sequence continues at coordinate 55,114,632 of NC_044332.1, forward strand.
TCAACTAAAATACTAAATTTAGATACAAGTGTCCATCTTTATCATTAACACCTAAAATATATCTTTCAATTTATTATGAATCTTTTCAGATTTATTGGCCAGCATTCCTAATAAGTATTTGCTGATCAGGGATGGGAAGGAAAGAGGTGCATGGCAAAAAAAATCCTACCAAGATGGTCAATAGATCAAGACTAAGTGCCGAAAAAATCATAGAATCATAGACTTTAAGGTCAGAAGGGATCATTATGATCATCTAGTCTGACTGCCTGCACAATGCAGGCCAAAGAATCTCATCCACCCACTCCTGTATCAAATCTGTTCCTGAGGCACTGAAGTCCACAAATCACGGTTTAAAGATTTCAAGGTGCAGAGAATCCTCCAGCAAGTGACCCATGCTCTACACTGCAGAGGAAGGCGAAAAAACCCCAGGGCTTCTGCCAATCTGCCCTGGAAGAAAATTCCTTCCTGACCCCAAATATAGCCATCAGCTAAACCCTGAGCAACTTTTCAAAGGGACAATATCTTTTCAAACATTTGTAATTCTAGTTCACAATCGAAGTTTAAACACCACAGCAAACTTGATTTGAAAATCTTACGCCAGTAGAGATATATAGCTAAATGCTGATATCACCAACATTTAAAGAAAGAAATTACAGAGATGCAGAGGGTGAGAGTTATAGACCTAAAAGCATCTATGTGTCCTCTAGCCCACAGAGATAGATTTAGCATTTATTTTATTCAACAGTAATGCAAGGCACCACAGGCCTGTATTTTGTAAGACACTGGCTTCAGCAGTTAGCATAAGGCTTGGGGCCTATGAACTCCGGTGCAGATAAACGGCCTTATGGTCACCCCTAATTTTGAGGAACTGTTTAAGGGGAAAGTTTGACCAAAACAACACCAGCCAATCACAGGAACATGAGCTAACATCAGCTTTTGGCTATCTTAGGATGGGAACATCTGCAGATGTTTGACCACAAGAGTGCCATGGCAACAAATTGACGTATATGATAAGCTGAGATCATTAGTATACTAAATTACATGAGAAGGGCACCCCAACATTAATAGGGTGAGGAAATACAAATAGGGAGCAGGGGAGAAACCCCAGCTGAATATGCATTAGACAGAGGCACCAGCGTAACATATTATAAAAGTTGTAGCCCAGCCTGTGGGCAGGAGAAGAGATGTAGCCCTTGGGAGGTGCCAGGATGATTGCCACTTATGATGATGTGGAAGATAATGGCAAACATGTCAGGTTGTTCCGCAAGGGCTGGTTTGAATATACGAACGTTCAGATGTACAGTCTGTATTATCTCTATTTACCTTGCTGGGTTAGAGTGTTTGTGACTTTGTTAAATGTATTAATAAACTATTACAAATACAGAATGGTTCCTAAAGTGTGAGTGTTGCAATTGTGCACATCAGGCTTCCCAACTAAAAAATAAGTTTAAAAAATACTGGGCCTGATTTTGGGACAAGAACCTGTCAAACCTCTGAGTGATATTTGGAAATTCTTAAGTAATCAATATAAATTAATTAACAGCTCATAGATTGGGCTGCAGTCAAAAATATTTTGTTGAAAGAAATAAAGTGTTCAGTTCTAAAAAACATATTATCTTTAATCGAGAGTGTTAACAGTTCTGCTAGTGTATTATGTCATTGCCTGCTATCTGTGGACAACTGTTTCTTCAACAGGCCACAGGCACATCCTCAGTTTATTGCCATTAATCTTTCCTTTCTAAAATTATCCCAAACTTAACAGAATCATAAAAGTTACAAATAGGAAAGACCCAGATTATTTTCCTGCTGGTGAAGGTTTGTTCCCTACAGTAAATTAAACATTAGCATGGTCAAGACATGCATATAAGAAAACCACAAGGTCATTTTAGCACCTTCATCCTTGTCCTTACTCATTGCATCATGTCTAAAACTGAGCTGATTCGGACAGGTAGACCCTTATGCCCAGAAGTCAATGGGATCCAACATGTGCACAACACAGATCAGATTACAGGATCAGAACTATATACTGTAAACTCTTCAAGCACAAAGATTGTGACTTCCATTCGCTCTGTAAAGCTTAGTAGAATTTAAGCAGTATGGACAATATTTTCTAACTTAGGTGCATAGAATTAAGCACTTAAATCCATATCTAGGCACCTAAAATACCAGGCCACTTCTTCATATAACTAAATATTAATTTACTTTATTAATTGTAGGCACCAAAGTTGGAAAAAGTTAGTAGTGTTTTTCCTGACATTCAGCCTTAATCTTATGTAATTTCATCCATTTATTTCTGTCTATAACCCCCTGTACCATCCTAATTATTTCATTGTTATCTTCAGTGTTTACAAGTTTTTATATGTGTAGGCTGTTGTGTCTTCCCATTTCAGTTTCTTAGCCAAATTATCTAATGTACACTTAGCTCTTTAAATTTTTCTTCATAAGTCAAGACAAGAGTATGCAGTTACCCATATAATAATCATAGAATATCAAGGGTGGAAGAGACCTTAGGAGGTCATCTAGTCCAACCCCCTGCTCAAAGCAAGACCAATCTCCAGACATATATTTGCCCCTGATCCCTAAATGGCCCCCTGAAGGATTGAACTCACAACCTTGGGTTTAACAGGCTAATGCTCAAACCACTGAGCTATCCCTCCCTTAAAAAAACACCTTAATTTGTATACCTATCTCATAGAACTGGAAGGGACCTTGAAAGGTCAGGAAGTCCAGCCCCCTGCCTTCACTAACAGGACCACGTACTGATTTTGCCTCAGATCCCTAAAGTGGCACCCACAAGGATTGAACTCACAGCCCTGAGTTTAGAAGGCCAATGCTCAAATCACTGAGATATCCCTCTCCCCATTAATGCATAATACTAATTCAGTCCCTGGTGTAAAATATTAAAAATGTAGGCCCCGATCCTCAATTGTGACTGAAGATCATTCTTAAGAGGTGGTATGTGTGCAAAAATGTCTGTACGCCCCACTTGTGGCCTTTCCCACCATATTGTGCTCACATGATTGAAACACTTGTTGCTAGTTCTAGTACGATTTGAGATATTAGGCTTTAAAATTACAATTTTATTATTTAGAGAAAAGCTATTTTAAGTAAATTTTAGAAGTTTCTAGGAGTCCTGTGAGCCTTGTACAGCTGATACCACGTAAGCATGGCTTTCAAATTTGAGGGATATGAACAACAGTACACAAAAAATCTCATCCTCTCTAATATTGCTAAAATAATTTTTCAGTGAAATACATGGCATAGGGGAAACATATGATTGCACGGTCTGGTATAAGGAATCAACAAACATGTACAACTCTCTTGTCACTTTGGATTGATGAGTAATGTTACCAGGCCAATTAAATCAATATTAACTGACCAGATACTTCATGAACCCAAAACTAGGGTTGCCCAATGGTATCTTGTGTCTTCTGGAACATATGCTCAGCAAAACTCAAACCTCTGAAAACCAGGAAATCCAGAATAAAAATACATGCCAAATCAATCTTAACTCTGCCCCACTTCCTGGAGCCGGCAATTATCTGCATGAACCCAATTGCGTTCACTGTTTTTGGTGTAGCTGTATTGAATAGTGGAAGGATCATTTCATTTCAGCACTGACTTCTATAGGTTGTGGCAGTAATGATACACAGGGATCTTCTTGCCAAGGGGATTATCACTAGTTAGACATGATGCGAGAGTGGTCTGTGGGTTTAATGATGGATAAGTGGAAGCATAGGCTCCAGGCCAATGGGAGCTACAGGAAGCAGCGTGGGCCGAAGGACATGCTGGCTGCCGCTTCCAGCAGCTCTCATTGGCCTGGAGTGGCAAACTGTGGCCAGTAGGAGCTGCAATCAGCCAGATCTGTGGACGTAGCAGGTAAACAAACTGGCCCAGCCTGCCAGGGGCTTTCCCTACACAAGCAGTGTCTCAAGTTTGGGAAACACTGTTCTAAGAGGACAGAGTTAAGGTTATATTGGTGTTAAGGTTAACTCTGTATTTGCAGGTTTTCAGAAGTTGGAGTTTTGCTGAATCCCACATTCTGACAGGGCACAAAATACCACCCAACCTTAACCTTATAAGTTTTGTTAGTCAATCTTCTTGTTTTTTTTCCACAGAAATAAGGTGGTTTGTTTGTTTGGAGTTTGTGATCATTTAAGCTATTCTGATTATATGTTTGTGATTGAAGGGGTACAGTGGCAGACTAAAGATAAAAGACGCTATGTGATTCTTAAATCGGTCCTCCCCACTGCTATACACTTTGTTATAGTGAAATTGTGATAACGTTTGTGCTTTTAAATGTTTGGAAAGTGGAGTTGTGGACAGGATGGAGAGAGAAATCACAGATGTAGTCTATGTCCCAAAACCATGACAGTTTTATTCCATGACTGATGTATCTCTCCCTTTCTCTCCCCCACTGTCTCCCTCCATCTCTTCCCTCCAAACCAACATTTCCACCTAACCTTCTTCCTTCCCGTCCCGTTAAGCCATTATCACTTTAGAAGGCGTTAGGACATAAAAGTTACTCTTTGCTGTCTGGCACCTTCTGAAGCTGCATACTCATAGCACAGACAACAGCTTACAAAAGGGTCATGTACTTCTTTGATTACGTATGCCGAGTTGTACACTCAGCCAAGTCCCACGCCCTCACTATGTCCCTCCTCCCACTCCAGCTGGGGCCTACCCTCCCTCCAGTCAGACTTCCCTAGCCATGACCCTGCCCCAACGAGTCCACTGCTCTCCTCACTCTGGCTAGTACCCCCAGCCGCATGTGCCATTGGCCACTACCTTACCTTTGTATTTTCTACTCTCCACGTTCTGGAAGGCCACTAGGCACCAATGGGCAATCTTAACTCTGCATTACATTTTTTAGGCATGTCATTTTCCTGGCTTAAAAATAAAATTCTCAGCACCCCCATTTACCACAAGCCCAACTCTCCCCCTCCATTGCCTCTGGCTCCTTGACAATGTTTACTATTGGCCATAGATTGTACTAGCTGAGTGTCAGTCCCTTCACACTACCTCTGCATCATCTCTCAACTCTTCTCAATCTGCCTGCCCAGCACAGCCTGGTTCTCTTCCCAGAAATGTCCTTCCCACAGAGAGGCAGGCATCATCATGGGACCCATAGGCTGAGGAGCTGGGAACAGGAAGTAGGAATACTGCAGAGTCACTGGAGTCACTGGGACATTTTTTGAATGGGGACAGATGTGGGGACTGGAGGGTTCACATCCCTGCTCTGGGACAGATTTCTTGCATGACCTTGGTTAAGTCACTGGATATGTCTACATATCACCTTGGAGACCTACATGTGCTAGATCTGACTGAGATAGCATGCTAATAGCAGCGGTACAGCATGGGCAGCAGCCCAGGCTAACCACCCATACACGTATCTAGCATCTCAGACAGGATAGTATTCTGGTGGTGATCCTGAGCCACCACCCACTTACACTATTTTTAGTGTGCTAGCTTCATCAAAGCTAGTACATGTACGTCTACCCAAGACAGAAATTACACCTGCAGCTGCAGTGTAGAAGTATTTTTACTCTCTGTGTCTCAGTTCCCCAGCTGTAAAATGGGGACAATAGTACTTTCCTACCTCACAGGGGTGTTGAGAGACTGTTAGGCACTCAGCTACTACAGTGACAGGGGACATATAAGTCCTCATTACTGATTGACTGATGTGAGGTTTTTTGGACAAGAGAGCTGAAGTGTGACCCACTGAACAGCTCTGATTCCCTTCCTTTTTACTCCACTTTTCTAACACTCTCCTTCAATGCTCAGATCCCCATTCCCTTCCCACCAACATCATGAAGGAACAGAAGGATAGAGATAAAGACGTTATTCCAAATCCGGGCCTAGTCTATGGGAAAGGGGCTCTACTCCCATGTCCTCCCTTCCAGTGTTCCATCACTTCATTTCAATTCTCCTTAGGGTGAGCTATACACCAATCCTTTCAATGCAATTTTTGAAATTGTAACCACGAAGTATCATTATAAATATGTATTTTTATTTCAAATAAGAAAGCTGATTAAAGACCATAACTAAAAGATAACGATCAAAGGTACCAAGGTTATAGCAAACATTAGGCAAAATATTTAACTGATATGTTGTAAAACCAATGTAAAGTGAAAATCTTTAAGATAAATCTCACCAAAATATTTTATACGGATGTGAATGGCCACACGGGCTGGTTTAATGCTTGATATTTGATCACACAAAAATGATTCTAGCATATAAATCAAATAAGAATACATGAAAAATGAAGAAACAGATGCTTATAACAAAGATTCACACCAGCTTCATCCGAGCAGTGTTGAATCAAACTAAGACTGCTGGAACACAGATGATTCAAGTGACTGTATAGCTGCATAATAGACTCATTACATTTATAAAAAAAACTTCAAAGACTGTGGAAATACTTTACATAAACACTAGAAACCTTCAAAATGGACTTTGGAAACAAGAGAAATTACAGTATCAGAAGAAAAGCAGAAGCTTTGCAAAGACTGTAGAACTGATTATGGCAGGACAGAAGGCACCAGGAAGAAGCACAGAGCAATGGCTCATCAGCTATTTAAAAGTTGCCGAAATTGCAAAGCAGAGCTGGGATGTTCTAATTCGGTTTGGACAAGAAGATTTCAGACCTTGAATTCTGGGACTGAATCCCACATAATGGCATGCAGTTACAAATATAAAACCACAAGAAGAGATATCTGCTTTTTAACTGGACTGAAGCCATGATACGAATCACAATTTAAATTGTCATTGTCTTTTTGAAAAACGGTGATGGTTCACTCAGTCCATGGAATGCCCATCAAAACTAAATCAAAAGAAGCTGGAAGTCTGCAATAAATCACTGCAGACAAACTGAAAACATCAGAATAGAACAAGAGATCAATAACTAGATTTTTTGGATAGACACAAGCACTCCTCCTACTGGTAACCAAGACTTATCACATATAAGCTCCTTGAACTGTTTCTTAAGGTCTCTTAAGGGAAAACCATGTTGATATCAGAAAAAGCCTACTACTGTAATACCATCCTGAACTGAAGTTTCTGCCTATTTTGAAGGATCAGCCTTTTGCAAGCTGTCAATATGAGTACAAAATGTATATGAACAAGAGAGAAGTAAACTTTTAACTGGGTTGAAAGTGGGCCAGAAGCTTCATCACAGTAGTTCAGAATAACACTACTTTAACAGTATAACAGAAGAAATGAAAAGTTGGTTTGAAGCACTAATGGTGTCCTTGGTAGTAATATCATGCATGTGCATATATGCTGGAAAGGAAAATAAATGGCTATGTATTATTGTCTGAGAAGGAAATTTAAAATTAAATTGACATTTCAATAGATAAATCCCTATTTATATTTGTAAAATTTCTAACTTTGTAATCACTATTGGTAGAACTGTCACTGACAGTCCCATAATTTTAACCGCTACAGCACTTGACTGACAAACTGTTAAAAGACGTGTATTAATGATTCAGTGTTCCATATTAACACAAAAATCATCTCCCTGTGACAGTATAAATTATTTAGAAAGTCTATAAAATTCCAGAATGATAGCTATGAAAGTCCCCTCAATCCTTGTGAACAAAAACCATTTTCAGCTCTGAGAAAAAAGAGAAACATACTCAAATCTGGTCTTTCAAATATCTGCAAATATTTAAATTTATAATACCACAACCTGTTGAGTTTTTTTCCACCAAAGCTATGATAAAAACTCCAATTGACTTCTGTGGGCTTTGAGTTAAACCCTAAACATATCTCCCTACATGTCAAGCTTTAAAAACAAAGTGGTTACAGCTGCTGAATGAAAAAAATAAATTAAAAATTCTTAGATGAAAGGCTAATACATTTTAAGTAATTCAAACACATTAGTAGAGTGTTATAATACTTTTAACAATATAACTTTTGGGATGATATTAGGCATGAGAAATTGAGCCAACTAGTGACTTTAGTCATAACCAGTACTTTTTTAGACTGTTTATTAGCAATGGAAAAAAGAGTTAAATAGGGAAATATGATCTAATATTAATTGGTGTCACTACTGTAGTGCTATTTTCTTATTAAGTTAAACTAAAAGTATTCATTTGTGAGAGGCAACAAGTCTGTGTATACAAATTGAATCTCCCTATTTTTATTTTTAGGAAAAAAATATTTGCTCTGTCCCAGTTAAAATTTAACCCTTCACTCAAATTTTGTGGGTCAAAAAATGCTGTTCAAAACAGAACCATTGAATCATAATATTGTGAAGTATAGGCATCTGTCTGTAAAACATGAATAGTTAAAGAAAAAGGAACAGTTGCATGAACCCTAACCCTAACCCTCTATGTGCATGACTGAGTGAACATATAACTGAAATAATAGGAAAATATTGGTCATAGTTTTTGCTGGCTAGCTTTCAAGGTTATAATTATTTCTGAGTTGAGAGTTTTATAGGATGTTGACTAATCAATTACTTCAATAGTCTCAACATACTTATGTATCTGCTGACTGACTTGATATATTTTTGGATCCACTGACTTTCTAAGCCTGAAATTATTGGAGTGGGAAGGTTCTTTCTTTGCATAAAGGTGATCTAATCAACCCCCTACTGGGGTTTGCCAACACCCTCAGACAGAATGAGCCTCGTTTTGATTTGCCAAGTGAATTACCCTATTCTGATTCACCCAGAGAACTGGAGAGGGGAAGAACCAGTGAAGCAATCATCTTGAAAAACTGATGAAAAAGAAGCCATTGCTTACTTTCCTATGTTATGCTGCTACCACAGTTGGTTGCTGGCCATGCAGTGCCACCATGCCTGATAAGGAGGCTGCTACTTTCTCCACCCTCCCTTACAGCTACAGAGGAGTGAGAGTCCATCACATGTAGGTCTAATATTCGACATCTACAAGCAAGTAACCTCTAGCCAGCCAGCAAGTCTGTCAGCATTAAAACGTCTGAGCTGGTAAAAATCATACTGACTAATCTTCCTGAAGCTCAGTGAAAAAAAACAAACAAAAGTAATAACCACATGAAGAATCAACCTTTTTGGTTTGGTGTTCTTTTCAGTTTTTATTAGAAGAAGGACACCTCTACTCTATCATTCACGCTTCTTTTTTAAAGCTCCACCAAATTGTTATTAGTAAGCATGTGTGCATGCATGTGTGTCTAGAACTGTGAGTGGACAGAACCCACAGAATCTGAGAAAGGCTCTTATAGAATTGTTCCTCAATTACCTAAAACAGCCTTAGGTTAAACAACTTTGCTGCCTAAAAGATCACACAAGCATGTATTTCATGATTTAGGAGTTTTATATTTAATCCTGAGAGACCATGTTATTTTCACCTAAATGTGTCATTTGAATTTTAAGTGCGATAAGCTATGTCATCTTGAATTGTATTGGAATATTACGTTACCCTGCGCTGGGGGAAGGAGATTGGCTATTTCTTAACAACCAATAATCTGGGTATGATGTCTTAATTGGCATCAGAGCTGAAGTGTCAAAATTAGCTTTCAACCTCAAAGTGATCTGACCAACTCTTCATCACCTATTTGACTGGAAAATAAATATAATCAACGGACACTCAGATTGATAGTGCTCTGTTACTTTTGGGGATGATGGTTAAATGACACAGTTGCTTTTCCAAATTACAGAGCGCTTATAAGGTATTGTAGGTTTATTTGATATTGTTTAATCAAATTGAAAATTAGGTTAATTTGTTGATTTTATAATAATTCACCTTCTTTTTTATTTTGATTTGTTTTTAATCTGATTTGTATTTATGTTACGCTTTTGCTTGCTTTAGTTTAGTTAATAAAATATGTAAAACTGGAAATGTATATGTGCAGCTGTTTTGTCCTCAGATGTCTTGGTTCTGGACCTGAGGAGTCCTAGGGTAAATAAAAAGCAACTCTGTGACCACCTAGTGATAGTCCTTCCATAACTGGTGCCCAAAGAGGCATACTGTTAGTTTTGGAAGAAAGGTGACTAGGGCATTGATCATTTAATTCAATAAATAATGTGGGTTCCAGAACTTCTGAGGACTGGGATAGTTGTAGGGTGACTGCCTATCCCTATCTGGGTGGGACAGTCCCAAAATGTACATTTCAAGGGCATGGGCTGGATGACTGAGACAGCAGTTGTGCCATATTTTCTGCGGTGCTGCTCTGCACCTGTCTGATGCTCAGCATGGCGCTAGCCTCTTCCTGATGGGTGGGGGAAGACACTGAGGGGGACCTTAGCCCCCTCTCACAATGAGGCCCTGCCTCCTGCACTTCCTCTTCCCTGCCAAGGCACTGCCCCTGTCCAAGCCAGAAGCTGGAGCCGGGCAGTAGTAAGAGTGGCTCAGGGAGCCCGGGTCACTGTGGGGAGCCCTGGAGTCCCAGACCCTCCACCAGTCCTGGACAGTGCACCCTGATGGGGTGGGGACACATGCCAGGGGCTGCTCTTGGGTACTCCAGGCCCCTGCCCAGGGCAGGTGGAGGGTTCGGGGATCCTCTCAGCAGCCCAGGCTCCCTAGGCAGCTCTTACTACTTCCTGGTTCTGGCTTCCAGCCTGGCCAGGGAGCGGGGCCTGAGGAGGAAGAGAAGAGCAGGGAATGGGGCCATGGAAGGGGTGGGGCTCCTGCATATGTCCCATTTCTGCATTTTGAAAAGGTGCTTACCCTAGGTAGATGCCAGCTAGTCAACCCAAAGGTTGATCAGTTCCCCATAATAAGTCTATACTCATCACATTTGAGGAATCAAAACTATTACAGAAAATTGAAAGTTCTAAAAATATAAGAAAATAATGGTATTTTGTATTTTAAAAGGATAAATGGAAATTACTGAATTCTGAAATGGAATAGCAGCTTCCAAAAAGATAAAAATGGTCAAGTAAAACATTTTCTATCATCTTTCTGACTAATAAAACTTGCCATTATTGAGTCTGCACCATGATATTTCCTTTTAGTCCAATTCCCCACCCCCAAAAGGCTCTCTTTCATGTTCTTCTTACTAGATTAAATACAAACTCATGAAAAAGAGACAATCAGCTATATGAGTGGTTCTCAACCAGAGGTCTGGGGCCCCCTGGGGGGCCACGAGCAGGTTTCAAGGGGTGCTCCAAGCAGGACCAGTGTTAGACTCGCTGGGGCCCAGGGGAGAAAGCCAAAGTCCACTGCCGAAGCCTGGGGCCATGAGCCCTTCCACCTGGGACTGAAGTCGAAGCCTGAGCAACTTAGCTTCCTGGGGGCCCCTGTGGCGTGGGGCCTCAGGCAACTGCACTGCTTGCTACCCCCTAATGCTAGTCCTGGCTTTTATATGCAGAAAACTAGTTGTCGTGGCACATGTGGGCTGTGGAGTTTTTTATAGCATGTTGGGGGAGGGGTCAGAAAAAAAAAAGGTTGAGAACCCCTGAGTTAAACATATACATCGATTCAGTTTTACTCATGAGCACACTACAGTAAGATACTAATAAAAATAAAATACATCTGCTGAAAGATGATCCTGACAGTCCCTTCTGACCTTAAAGTCTATGTCTATAAAGGCCTGGGTACAGTGTTGAAAACACAGGGCTGAGAGCCAGGAACTCCTAAGCTATAAATCTCAGCCATGTTAAGCAGTCTCTCTGCAGCTTTGGGCAAACCACAACTAATCAGATTCAGTTACCCATCAAATAAATAAGGTGATGTTTTCTTACGGGCTCCACACCAGTTTTGCAAGGATTAATTAATATTTGTAGAGGGCTTTAAAAACATCAAGTGCTAATTATTATTTTAAATAGTGTGTAAATTTGCCCCTATCTTCTTTAACAAAAATATATCTAGGCTATCTACTTTTATACGACCTGACCAACTCCCACTGAAGTCAAGTCAATGGGATTCTCTCTCTAGATTTTAACAGAAGTTGGATTCTGTCTATAGACCTTAACGTCCAATCATATGCAAGAGAAAAAGTATAACGTTTCTATATGAGGCTATAAGCTGTTGTGATATTATGGAGCTTAATGAAATGACAAAATGTAGGTTCTTGCCTATGCTGAATGCATGAGTTGATGTGGTCTCTGGCAAGATTGGCACTAGAAAGAACTCCCAACATAACAATCCATAACAAAGGAAATATTTCACACATGGTACGCCAGCCTGCAATTAGTGAATTCAGAAACCACCGGTCTGCCACAGGACAGAATGGCGAATTGCTCCAAGGGAGAAAATGGGGGAGGATAAATGGAGTTTTCAGTAAGTGTAAGGTGTACCCAATCTCCCTTGATGTCAGCAGTAAAATCTCTCTTTCCTTCACCCCAGTTCCTCCTTGAACATTCTTCTACACAGATTTGTGCTGGTACCATACTCGTCCTCTTAGCATACATAATGGGAGACTGGTTCAGAGGCATGTTGCATACTAAAGTTTACTCAATTTAATCCTTGCTCAACGGTACATCATATATCACTGAATGCCACATTTGAGATTGAAAAGGAATTTTTTCCTCAAGGAAAATTAATCAGATCTTGTTCCCACATTCATCCACTCCCTGTCCTCTGTGCATCAGTATGGGTATCACTTAGTTTGGATATACTAGTTGGGGAACTGGCAGGCTGCTAATAAGAAGTGTTTTATCCCTACTCTTTGGCTGGTTGTTTGACATTATATGAGAATCTTAGTGAATCGCTTATCTTTTATCATCATAATTTTGTTAGCAGCGTCCCCTGTCTTACGAAGATGAAAATGTTAGCCCAGCGCCCTAAAATCTGACACTGAATTAATAAGAAGTGATTGGAGAAAGCCAAATGTTGATGCAATTACTGATGGAGTTGGGGGCCTTGTTACTGGATACTACTATGAGGTAACTCCACTAAGTATCTAATTCCCCCAAAGAGAAAATTTGGGTTGGAGATGTATGTTTGAGGTAACACATCTCTGGCTCAGTGGGGCACATATAAATGTGTTAGTTCTACATTGGATAAAAGAAGTTAAGATTCCAAATAAAAGTGGCACTCATAATGCTAACTATGCTGTGATAGACAATGTTTGTTTCAATCTCAGTGTCCTTTAAAATACTCAGCATTTAATCAAGGACAAAAATGAAATAATAATTAATATTAAAATATCAAGAACTCAAAAGTATAGAAAAGAGGAAAACTAAACCAAGAGAAACAAATGACCTATCTTAGGGGACTTTGTGTGACCCAGCTTTTTGTATATTTAACAACATTATAAATGCTGGCTGCAAAGCAGGGTTTAGGGTGGAGGTTGACAGCTCGTGACCCTCATGTAATAACCTCGCAACCCCCTGAAGGGTCCCAATCCCCAGTTTGAGAATCCTTATCCTACAGCATGAACTCTGCTATGTTACATATATAGACACAAAATCTTCAAGTTTCTCTTGATTTAAAGTAAATTTGTTTCTACTGTGAAACGTATACCATAAAAATGCAGGACATGAAACATAGTTGAATTAATACTGCAGAAGCAATTGGAACTTCCTGACTTCCAAGTGCCTGATAATTCAACCTTAATGTCACATTATCATTAGTTTTCTTGCTTTACAAAACTAAAAACAGGAAAAGTGAAAAGGAAAGAAAGAAATGTAGATCTATTCAGCTTGGAAAAAGTTGCAAGCTCCATTCCAGTAAAAAGTTTAGAATCAATCTAAATAATAAAAGCACTGTTTTTTTGTAGGTGCAGATAGGGGAAAGAGTGAATGTAGCTGAAGAAGTAGAATGAAAGTCTGTCTGTTAGGCACTGAGAAGTCTAATACTGACCCTGATTTGCAATAGGCTGAAGACCTACTAGAAAGAATCTGTGGATCTTCTTGCACAGTCAAACAATATGGCTGCAATCCTAGCCTTTTTAGGAGGTCCGCAGGAAAGGTGTTTTAGCAATTTAAGTTTGAATGAGATGTACCAAAGTCAAACCAAGTTTAGAATGTCTTCTTTCAAATGTTTCTGAGTTATTAATGGGTTAAAAACCAGAGGTCAATGGATTTTGCTCAAATTTTGAAAAATATTGTGAATTCCTACTTCATATGGTCTTCTAATTGCTTGAGCTTGTTCAGAATGAAGAAGCACATTTGTGTACAGACTTGAAGTACTATGAACATATTGGCCTGTTTTCTTTATAGTATCTGCCTATAAAATAATGGAATTACTATAAAGCTGACATTGTTGGTTTACAAAGCCCATAATGGTATAGATCTTCTCTGTATTAGAGACATCCTTGAACCTGACTCTGATAATTACTTGTATTCATACCATTTAGGAATCCCATATTCATTCTCTAGGTGATCATTAATGTACTTTGGTTGGTTGTAAGCGGTGGAGCTTGCTCCAGGTGAAGTCTATCTTAGTCCATCTTTATTACCTTTCTTCCTCATTCCTTTTTTCCCTCTCTCTCTCTCTTTTATACTGGACGTCCTCATTTATTTTTCCCCATGTATGAATGTTAAAAGGGGAATTTTAAGTGTTTTTATTGTACTGTGAGGTGTTTTAAATTGGCTGTACATTGGAGGGAGGCCTTATGAATAATATCAGTATTACCAAGATATCTGCGTAATGTGGTGAGAAGATGCAACCACAGCTATCAGCCTAAGTAGATCTTCTGTTAGTAGTTAAAACAACATTGAATTTTGAGCCAATCTTATGAGACGTGTGAAAATTTCAGTCTTCAAACAATAATCAATCACGAGACATTGATATATTAATCAACACATTTTTACAATACAGGTGTAAGCACTGTGTAATCAAAACTAACATTTTAAACATGCCATCTGATGGTCAAGATATTAGCCAGCTAATACTATTTATAATGCAACAGATCTCCAAACTCTTTGTCCCCTACTCAGCTGAAACAATGTTAATTTAAACTTGCTATTTGACACTATTGCAAATATTCTGACTGTGGCATAAAATTGGATCTGGGGGCTTTTGATTAAATTTTCTAGTGATAGTTGTGATATTTACTTCGAAACCACTGGACTATAAAATAATAAATTTTTAACGGCCAGCTAGAGTGACACCCTCAGGTCACTACTAATTTTGACCTCTGTTCTATTTGTTCAGAAAATGGATGGTAATGATCAAGCTTAAGCATTACATCTCACATCTAAGGAAATATGTTCCTCCAAATCATGAACAATGAGAGTGATCACTATAGGAGGAGAAAAATGGATATTACATTCAACCAGGAAGTGATAACAGTCACTCTAGAGAATTGCTGTAATATGCTGACGGTGACCCAAAATAACTCCTAAATTATGAACCTGTCTCACAGGCAGCTGCCTCATCCCACAAATAAACAGGCTCTCGTACGAAATACATATGTTCCTCAAAATGCTTTCTTCAGTCTTATCCAGATTGAATTTAAGCCACATATTCCTCATCCAAAACTAAATGTCTCAAATATAAAAACAGTTAAATGACAGCCTATCATGGATCAATCAGAAATGATACATAGAGCCAAGTAGCAGGAGACCGATGACCTCAGATTGTACAAAGTAAAAATGAACTTTCTTCTGAAAACTGGATGCCCTGATACTCGCATGCATACACTGTGACCAAAAAGAATTTCAAAGTAAATTGTATAATGAAGTCAAGCAAATGTGTGTCCCATCTCTCTGCCTATTCCCTGCAATCACCAGAGCGGAATTCATGAAAACCACAGACTATTATCTCTAGGTACGTCTATATGGTAGTCCAAAACCATGACATGGAGTCTCAGACCTGGGCCAGCTGAGTCTGACTCACTCAGACTGTGGGGCTAAAATCTGAAGTGGAGTAATTTAGGCTTGGGCTGGAGTCTGGGCTCTAAGATCCGTCATCCTTACAGGGTTTCAGAGCCTGGACCACCTTGTAAATGCCTACATGGCAATTTTTAGCCCCACAGCCAGAGTCCCGCAAACCTGAATCAACTGACTCAAGTCAGCCACAGCTGTGCCACAGGTCTTTTATTGCAGTGTAGAAGCGAAATGTTGTGTATTTGAAGTATTCAGCAACCAACATTCTAGGTGACTCAATTCATATGCAGAGGTCTGTGCACCAACAAAATTCTTAAAACAAAAGTTCCTCTTGGAAGCATAGCAGGATGGCACATGTTCAATAGACCATTGCTCTTGGGTGGGACATACTGTATTATTTAGATCTTGCCATGCATCATGATAAAAACTCAGCTGCCAACATGGCACCCACACTGTCTTACCTGTCTCTAATGGGTTGGCATGAACAGGTGCTTCTGTAGATGCCCCCAGAACTAAGTAAAAGGTACATCCATTCCCACTCAGGTAAAACAAACCCACCCAACACCAATTCTCAATCTCCTGACTCTTCCACCCTTGTCAAACGAAAGGCAAACAAATATGGTAGTCAACCAAGATGTCTCTAACCTGTACTAATGGTACTTATATGATTCCTTTTACCATAGGATCTGAGTGTCTCACAGGCTTTAATGTATTTATCCCGACACCACCACTGTACGGCAGGGAAGTGCTATTATCCACACTTTACAGATGTTAAACCAAGACACATACAGACTAAATGACTTGTCCACAATCACAAAGGACATCTCTGGAAGATCAGGGAACTACACCTGGAGTCTTCCAAGTCCCTAGCTAGCATCTAACCAGCAGACCATTGTTTCTCTCATCCTCCTATTACAAAAGACTACTCACTGAGACCATAAAGGATGAGAGCAAAGGACAGTAATACTACTGCAGAGGTGGGTGGCTCAGGAACAACAGACACTTACAGATCTTGTTGTAATGTCCAAAATAAAATTAGCAAACCAATGGGCTGTACATAATTGCAAGTACCACTCAACAAACCTATGCCACAAGTTGCAAACTCTTCTCTTATTACTACATTCTTTCCTTAGGCAAGCTCCCCAGCATAGATGAATTAAGACTCTCTCATGTGCTGATGTACACCAGCATGGAGCTCACGGTACCCTCTCCTTACCACCCTTTTTCCTCTCAGTGCATTTATGCTGAAATGGTCCTAATTTGGCCCACTGGCTACTAAGGTCCTTAAATACACTTAGAATGTTGTGTTCCTTCTTCAGCAGTAAAAGCCTAAACTGCAGTGTCAGACTTATTATTTGTTCTACTAAGAAAAAGAAAATTAAACTTGTAGATTTATGATTTTAAAGTTTTCAATGTGAAATGATAAAATGCTGTTTTAGCCCGTAATAAAAGTTCTAAGGGAGGCATGAACTGTTCTCATTGCTCTTCTTTTAATATATGCTCTAAAGCCTAATGGTAATACTTCATGGGACAGCTTTTCAAATAATTTAGGCATGCAGTTTGCACATAATCACTGTGTGTGCGTATGTGTGTATGCGCATAAGGAAGGTAATTAACCAAACAAAAGACCATAGTAACAGTGGCCCCAAAAGTTTGTTGGCATATTTCCCTACAATGAATGCAAGAGTAAATTTACTAATTAAAGTTCAGTTACTACTTAAGGACCATGTTCTAACTTCAATCTTTATGTAAATTTCTAACTCGTACAGGTGGGTGATACATTGCAGAAGGAGAATAATATATATTTTTCAAATTATGTAGTCAAAGCAATGGATGCATAAGATGTGTATGCAGAGTAAGTTTGATTCAACCAACTTAAAATTTGCAGAGATTTGCATTGTGACACACAGCTTTAGTTGTTTTTAATGCCATCATTCAACAGAGATGACACTAATCTCATGGAGGGGCGGCACAACAGAAATGTGAACTCACATTTTAAAAGGTATAAAAAGGAAGAACTAATTTCAAGTACTCTTGTAAGAAATTTGGACTCTAGAGCCGTTTGCAGGGGATCCTCCATGTATACAAGTTAATTGTTGCTGTTGCAGCTTCCCTGGATACAAGAGAGAGCCCTCCATGATGAGAATATTCACCTATACCATGGGGAACTTCCAGTGGCCACGGTTCACTGCTCCAAGCCGATGGGGGCTGTGGGAAGTGGCGCGGGCTCAGGAATGTGCTGTCTGCCCTTCCTGCAGCCCCCATTAGCCTGGGATGGCAAACCGCCGCCAGTGGGAGCTGCGATGGGCTGAACATGCGGACCCGACAGATAAACAGACCGTCCCGGCTCACCCTGGGCTTTCCCTGATGGGCCATGTGCCAAAGGCTGCCGTTCCCTGATATAGTATTTCCTTCACCCTCCTTTGGTTTACCAGCAGAGGGCTCTACTTATTTGTCATTCAAACATAAGTAAATATTCTGTAATGGATTTTGAATCTTGAACATTTTTCTTTTTTTAAGCATTTTAGTTCACTTTTAAATCTTGCTATTTCTCTGACTCAGCCATGGATTTCACCAGCACTAAACTGAGTTGGCTGGTCACAACCTACTCAAAAATAGAAAGTAATTGACCCTGGTATATCCAAAACCAGCTACAAACCAGGAAATACTAAAATTGTTGTCCAATGTTTTTGCATAACTTAACTTCCTCATGAAAAGTATGGAAACTACCATTATGCTAGCCTTTTCATTGGTTGCAGAATCCACATTATGTGACTAGGGAAAAGGAAAAAAAAAAAGATAGGAAACTGTCATCCTAATGAAAATAGTAACTAGAACACATCATACAAAATACTAATCTACTTCTTCTATGACTCAAATAAACAATGTTAAATGACTGCCACAAAAACAAATTAGAGACAGCTAAAAGAGATTCAGATTTAAGGAGAACATCCAATACTATACAACAGGCAAAATCTATCATATGAAGGAGGTACTTAGGAAGGCATCCTCAGATACTGACATCTGAGGCTAAGAGTGGAATTTACATTAAAAAAAATCAGACTTAATACTAAGGTTTCAACAATAATGATTTTCTAAATAATAAATAATCAAAATACTTCGTACTGAAACAGTGTTATAGACAAAGTCCCATTTCATACTCTGTGGAGGAGCCTGCAAGGGATAAGGGGGGAAAATCAGAACCCAGGAAATTCTATGAGTTTAACAGCATAGAGCTTCTTCAGCATATTTCACACAGAAGTGATGATTTTTCAGCCTTGTGGTGCTGCCTCTTGACCCTGTGGAGTTAAGGTAGTCAGTCTACAGACTCCTACCAAGCTAATACCTGCCATGCCAATAGCTGTACAAAGTTGTTAATAACTTCCTCAACAGCTATACTTTTCCTGTCCCTTCCAAGACACTGAAGACACAAGAGAATCAACCACCACCACCACCAACATAGGTAGTATTTTTTAAAAAATGTTTAAATCATATAAATAGTAGTTTTTAAAATGTGTAACCTATATTACAAACAATATCAGCACAAGTTCTACACTGAAAAGTTAGCAAGCCAAGGAAGCGCTGACCCCTGAAAACACCTAGTACCATGGTAGTATACACGATGCCATAGTTTCATTACTTTCACATGGGATTACTGACAGTAGTAACCACAACGGATTGATTGTATTTATAGGATCATCACCAATAAGAAGTTATGATAAAAATAAAAAACTACTTTTTGTGTGGCATGGGGGGGAAAAGGGGAAGGAATCCACTAAGCCTATAAGAATGAAAGATTCTGGATTTAATACTTGAAAATATCTGTTTCAAAACACCTTGAGAAAGTTTGTCTCTAGTCAAACTCCATAATTAGGACTATAATAGTGTTTAAATCTCACTTACACATCAGGTAACCTACAACAAGCTCAGATTACCTGGTGTATTTTTACCCACAGGGTACTTCTATACCTCACATGATTATTCTGTCTGCCATGCTGGTCTATTTTCTTGTAAACAGAGTAGACTGAAATGAATAATATTCTTTTTGTTCCAGAGTTGCATGGAATAACTGCTGTGTTAGTTTCAGTCTCATGAACAGCTCAGACAGAAAATAAACTGTTATTTTTAAGAGGTTATATTTTAGAGCTTGTCAACCTTTATGATGTTCCTTTAAGTGTCTGACGGATTTAATATCTCAGTGTCTTTTTCAGTTAAGGAATTTATTTTTAATTAACCATATAATGTATTTTTACCCTCAATTTTTATATATTCATTTATGATAATCGACCTTGGCTGAACCATAATTATTATACACACACACAGTAAAAATCTATGAAAATTCATAAAAATAGTTTCTACTCAGACATAGCATATTATTTCTTCTAACTAAATGTCAACTTACCAATTTTCCCCTTTCTAAATGGAAAAAGTAATGAGACCACAAGATGGCCAATTTAAACCAACCAACCTCCCCCACATCTGCCACAAATGTATCTGAGTCATACAGACTCAAAGAATGGTCTGAACCTACTAGTCTTCTACTTATCACTTGGGTGCATGCAGCTTGAACTGATCACGTTTTCATTTTATTTTATTTTAAAACTGTCCTTGAATGCCATAGGCCTGATTTTGACCTTTCCTACACAGCTGTAAATTAGGAGGAACTCCATTGAAATCCTTGGGATTTAAACTAGTGAGGATTTTTTATTTTATTTCCAGTTTTGCCATCTATCTTATTAAAGTAAAACTGTGTACTAGTTATATCCTCACACTACCACTGAAACAAGGAGGCATCACTGTCAGTTTTATAAACAGAAACCTAAGGCAAGTGTGGTTTCCCAGACTGTGGAAGAACTGAGAATACTGCTCAGCTCTTTGGAGTCACAGACCTGTGACTTAAACACTTACTATCCTTTCTCTCTCAGAATAAGATCATATATTGTCTAGAGCAGTGGTTCCCAACTTTTTACATACTAGACCCCACTCCTGTCTAGCCCCTTCTCCCATCTGGACCCTCCTTCCCCTTTTTCCATAAGAAAAGGCAAGGTGGTCATGACCTTGTTTGTGATGCATGATGCTTGTTTGTGAACTCCTAGAAAGAGCGCCATGGACTAGAGCACCTCCTCCTTTTGACACTCAGACAAAGCCTTTCCTTCTCTCTTAGAAAGTCAAGTCAGATCTGTGCTCCACCCTGGAGCAAGCAGGCAACAAAGGAGTCAAGTATACCACAATCCTTGCTACTAGCGGTCCTCCCAGATCCAAACCCGTAATACTATACTCCTCCCACTCAGATCTCATGGCACATCGTTAAGGACTACAAGAAAGCTCTTCAAAACCTCCAGGGCACATTTAGAGGCATAGATCTTATAGCAAGAAGGCTCACAGAGAGGTTTTGTCTTCCTCCAACAGAATGGCAAAAGGAACTAATGTCCCTAGAAATCGCACCCTCTTGCGAGGCACAGACCCTCCTTACCCATATAATCCTCATTTATAGGAGGATTATATTATTGTGAGTTATTCTTACAACATCTTAAGTATGTATAGCACTTACCTATGAAAAAGGCAAAATCCAAATCACAAAAGGACCTCTTTGAAGAATGATTTTATTCATAATGTTCAGACACAGGAAAAATTAGAGTTCAGGCTTTCTAAGAAGGAAGATTTACCTATCATGAGGTAAATTGTTGTTACTCTCAAAGGGGAAATAAACCTGAAGAACTACTCTGTGGGGATCCTACTGCTTTCATCTTATTCAACCCTTCTTTTGATCAGTAGTCCATCATTCTCTTTAAGAGATGACTGATTGTTACAGTTAATGAAGAAAAAAGGAAAAACATAGACATTGGTTCCTGACCAATCCAGATCAATTCAATTGAAGAGCTGCAAATGTGAATAATTACAAAACTAACTGCTCATACTTTTACTGACACAAGTAATTTATAGAGCTAAACTAAGACTAACATTTAGAATATATTTGTATACATACATTATAGTTTTGAGGTTTCTGTGATGTAAACCTGCGCTGGTTAGGCCTCAACTGGAGTATTGTGTCTAGTTCTGGGCACCACATTTCAAGAAAGATGTGGAGAAATTGGAGAGGGTCCAGAGAAGAGCAACGAGAATGATTAAAGGTCTTGAGAACATGACCTATGAAGGAAGGCTGAAGGAATTGGGTTTGTTTAGTATGGAAAAGAGAAGACTGAGAGGGGACATGATAGCAGTTTTCAGGTATCTAAAAGGGTGTCATCAGGAGGAGGGAGAAAACTTGTTCACCTTAGCCTCCAATGATAGAACAAGAAGCAATGGGCTTAAAGTGCAGCAAGGGAAATTTAGGTTGGACATTAGGAAAAAGTTCCTAACTGTCAGGGTAGTTAAACACTGGAATAGATTGCCTAGGGAAGTTGTGGAATCTCCATCTCTGGAGATATTTAAGAGTAGGTTAGATAAATGTCTATTAGGGATGGTCTAGACAGTATTTGGTCCTGCCATGAGGGCAGGGAACTGGACTCAATGACCTCTCGAGGTCCCTTCCAGTCCTAGAGTCTATGAGTCTATGTAGAAAAGATTTTAGATTTTAAGGACCTATGCCCTCAAGACAAAGAAGAGTAGATAAATCTGTATTTAATGATAAAGATAATGATTGACAGAGAAGTCGTCTATCTGAATCTCTTGTAGAAACTCATTTTATAAATATATTAATACCATCTGTACTTTTGGTGCTCTGTATCTCAAAGCAGCACCACAGAACCCCATATTCACCACTGTGATATGATTGTGTGTTTTGTACATTGCATGTCTTGTGAGGTATCATTTGAAATGTCTTGATCTGTTGAACATTAATATCCTGTTGGATTGTATATACTATCATTGTATGTGACATTATGAAGCATTGCAATCTGTGTTACTGAAATATGTTTTGAGGTTAGGAGATGCTCACAGCCAACCTTTCAATTGCATTAAAGGACCAGCCAGAAATGTGCTGATGGCCAATTAATGGGAATCCACTCTCCCAAGGAACATCCCAGAGACTTCTCAGAGAAATCATAGGCAATGGAGACTACCTAACCAGTGGGGGCTGCCTAACCAGCACACCACAGCAAGGATCTTTCTAGCAGCTAGGAGAAGGTATAAAAAGAGAGACGGTGACATCATCACTTGGCCTCTCCCTCCCAATCTCAATACCTGGAACGTCATCTGTAAAACAAGACTTTGAACTAGAGAGATTGGTAACAGGCTGGAAAAGAAGTCCAGTCTGTGTATTGAGGAACTGTAACCTGCCTGTACCATGTGTCAGGGTGAGACACTGCTTGATTCAAATCCTGCTTAGTTTGTGGAACTTAGACTGTTTACTTTTAATTTTCTTAAGTTAATTCTAGAAAGATATAGAATTAGTTAATAAATCTGTTTTATGTTTTACCTAAAGCAGTGTTTGGTTGAAGTGGTTGGGAAATCTCAGCTCCAGTTTAGAAAGACTAATGTGTGTCCACTCCACATGGAGGGAGTGGTGAACTAATGAACTTGCACTGCCTGTGGAGCCTTGAGCAGTGTAAGACGATACTATCCTGGGGTATAGGGCTGGAGCACAGGTGAATTGGCTGGAGCCGCTCTATTGATGGTTCATGAGTGACTGGGAAATCATTCATGTCACTCAGTTGGGTGGGTCCCTGCCTACGGATGTCTATGTAAGTGAAGTGCCTGTCAGAGGTTTGTAGCTTGATATCAGCACCACAGAGTCAGAGGCAGCCCAGGGTTCATGGGTAAGGAGGGTTCAGCAGTCCCACAGTCCAAGTTGCACCCCAGGGACTCTGTCACAGGGTTGTGATGAAAGGAGTACTATTAGGCTGTAGAGAGGTTACTAATGGATTTCCTACAGGATCAGTCTTGGAGACAATCTTATTTAAGATTTTCATTAATGACGTTGGCACAAAAAGTAGGCGTGTGCTAATTAAATTTGCTAATGTTACAACATTGGGAGGCATTGTCAATACAGAGGAGGACTGGAATACTATTCAGAGAAAACCTGGATGGCCTACAGACCTGGAGTAATAGAAATGGGATATGATTTGTACGATTAAATTATAAGGTTATGCCCTTAGAGACAAAAATTTCTGTTATAGGCTGGAGACAAAGGAGGAGAGAGATCTGGGGTATTAGTTCATCACAGGATGACTGTGAGCACCCAGTGTGATGTGGCTTGAAATAGGCAAATGAAATCCTAAGATGTATAAGGCAAGGTATTTCCAGCAGAGATAGGAAGCATTAATGCCACTGTACAAGGCACAGCTAAGACCTCATTTGGACTATTGTGTACATTTCTGGACACCCATGTTCAAGAATGATGCATTCAAACTAGAACAGGTGCAGATGGGCTACTAGGATAATCAGAGAAACTAAAGAGCCTATTGTCACACTGTCTGGAACGGTTCATGACCATGAGTGCCAACCTCAGGGCAGACTGTAAAGAAGCAGGTCACAGACCGCAAACTGGCTACCGCTATAGCGCTGTACATGAAGACAAGATCTTAGTTTTAGTTACATATTCAAATTGTGGTTACATTAGGCAGTAGGTTCATACATTAATTTAGGGTTATGCAAATAAAAAGTAAAACTGTTCTTGGCATAACACTAACATATTATAATACTGAACATACAATGTCTGTATACATTTTGGTTTGGTATTTTCTCAAGGAAGTTATACATGTCATGATGCATTTCAGTTTTCAATATTATATAAATAAAAATTGAAACATTTCATTATATGAAAACCACAATAATGCAGAGCTGTAGGCTTGAAGCATTAAGCAATCAGAAGAATTTAGAGTTGCAGATTACCACCCCAGAATCATTTGGTCATGGAGAATTCTGTAGCAGAAGACCAACCATGATGTAATAGGTTGACGAATAGGCTAGTTCTGTTTTGAACTGATGTATTCAAAGCTTGAAAAGATTAATTCTAGGCTTGCTGAACTTATTGGACACTGATGCAACTATTTTTCAAAGTTTAAACTGGGTTTAAGCTGGTATTTACTAGTGCCCTGTCCTAAACTAATTTTTCCTGCCAAACTACCAACCCTGCTAGAAATGGGATGCCAGCTGGGGTGTCTGGTGCTCCAAGATGAAATAAAGAATACTCCTTTATAGGTATTTAACTGGTGGGTCTTGTACACATATTCACTGATTGCCAATTAAGGATTGGGAAGGAATCTTCCCCCAGGTCAGGTAAGTAGGAGTGTTTTGCCTTCCTCTGCATCACACAGAATGTGTTGCTTGCTAGATTGACCTGAGTATATCTTACCAAATCAATTTCCTGCCATTGCAGGGGCCTCGGTGCAGCTCAGTCCATTCTATTCTCTGTGGCCCACGACAGTCTCCAAAGGGCTGTGATATTTTGGTGTAATCCAAGTTCTTAGGTTAAATGAAGGGGTAACAATGTGGGGTTTAGTCTCCTGTGATGTGCATGTCAGAATAGATGATCTAGTGATCCTTTATAGCCTTAAACTCTATGACTATGATAGATAATAAAGACAAAAAACTAAATGTATTTTACAAATCTCTTCTTTAGAACTAGAGCCTGCTTTCACAACTCTTAATCCTTACTTGGTCCTATTTTCACTGCAAAAAACTAAGAGGATAAGTTGGTCTTATTAATTTTTCTATACTTTTTCTATATATTTTTTCCTTTACAAATGCAACTACAGTAACTCTTCACTTAAAGTCGTCCCGGTTAACATTGTTTTGTTATGTTGCTGATCAATTAGGGAACATGCTCATTTAAAGTTGTGCAATGCTCCCTTCTGACATCGTTTGGCACCCACCTACTTTGTCCACTGCTTGCAGGAAGAGCAGCCCGTTGCAGCTAGCTGGTGGGGGCTTGGAACCAGGGTGGACTAGCAGCCCCCCTATTAGCTCCCCACTCCCCTAAGTTCCCTGTGCAGCAGCTGCCCAGCAGTCTAGCAATTGCAGCTGTCCCTCCCCCCACTGCCATGTGCTGCTCTGCCCTCTGCCTTGGAGCTGCTCCCTGAGACTCCTGCTTGTTGTGTGTGGGGGAAGAAGAGCAGGGCTAATGTCAAGGTGCCCCTCTCCCTCCTGCTTCTGCATCCCGCTTACCCCATCTTCCATAGAGAAGAGGGGAAACACGAAAGAGGAAGCTTCCAGGCATCTGCAGTCCGGTCTCAGTTTGCTTATCTAATTAACAAGGCAGTGTACTTCTGACCCCACTCTTCATACATAAAGGGGAAATGCATCTCTCTCTCTCTCTCTCTCTCTCTCTCACACACACACACACACACAGAGGGTGTGTATCTCTGTCTGCCCTCTCTCCTTTCATGGTGCCTGGTACAGTAGAGTGTGAGAGTTAACCCTTGAGGGCTCAGCCAATTGCTAGTTCATCATTTAGCAATAAGGCATTCCCTGGAAATATCGCACCCTCTGATTCCTCCACCTCAATCAAACTTCACAATCATCATCACTGTGTACCAGTATCAAATTGTTTGTTTAAAACTTATACTCTGTGTGTGTGTGTCTTTTGTCTAGTTAAAAAAATTTCCCTGGAACCTAACCCCCTCATTTACATTAATTCTTATGGGGAAATTGGATTCGCTTAACATCGTTTCACTTAAAGTCGCATTTTTCAGGAACATAACTACAACGTTAAGTGAGGAGTTACTGTATGTGGATAGTTAAGAGGCCACGTACTTACCTCATTCTTAAATTTAAAAAATAACGATTCTGTGACAAGTTAAAGAACAAAACCACAAAGAACAGTCTCCCTCCACCCCAACATGTTAGGGCCATTGCTAGTAAATCTGCTAGCTCATTACTGTCCTGTTAGTCCAGACGAAGTCATTTTCCTAGTCCAAAATTTTTTGTTTCTTTTACAAATGGACTTATATACTGCCTCCAACAAATGTAGTTGTGACTCTATTCCCACTAAAGTCCATGGCAAAACTCCCATTGAATTTAGTAGGAGTAAGATAATTCCATGTCCCTTTCTTCTATTAAATCTTCCTGCCCTAATGGTCTGGGGTGGAATCATGTTGGTTTTAGTGGCCAGTTTTCTTCAAATCTCCAACTGTACAGATTCACTAGTACTATGTGTGGTGGGGAATGCTAACGTAAACCACTTCCTCCTGTTTCTGCCACTTTGCCTTCTAGATCTGCTTTAACGGCAGATTAACACTTAAAATGCTGCACCAGTACAGCTGCACCACTGTAGTGTTTCAGTGAAGATGTTACAATGCTGATGGGAGAACATCTCCTGTTAGTGTAGTTAATCCACCTCCACGACAGGCAGTAGCTGTAGCGATGGGAGGTGCTGTCTACACCTAGGATTAGGTTAGAATAACTATCGCTCAGGAGTGTGGACATTTTACACCCAGAACGACGTAGTTATACTGATATAAGTTTGTAATGTATACCTGGCCTAAGCAGTGTTAGTTGACACAGTGGTAAAAAGGATGACGGCCAACCTGCATTAGCCAACTTGCATTACTGCTATCACCATTGTGGGCACCACTTAATCTGATCCAGTGCTCTAGTAGGGGTAGGAGATTATAAGCAAAACCTCATTTCAGAGACAGCTGCATTCTCTACCAAACACTTCTCTCTGAATATCTGTGTGCATATAAAAATGACAAACATTTACACTTTGGGATGAATAAATTATCAATTATTTAAGTAAATTTTGATATCAGTAACTTTAGAAATATTTAAGTGGGTGCATATTTACACCTAAAGAATCTTAATATCTGAAATGAGGAGGACGGTTGTGTAGTTGCAAGGTAAAAGTGGTAATCTGTGCTCTTTAAAGAGTAAACAGAGGTGGTTAAGGCTATGTCTACACTAGCACTTTTGAGGGTAAATCTCATGTTGCTCAGGGTTGTGGAAAAAACCTCATACCCCGACTGACATAAATTAAACCAACAGATGTGCCGGTGTGGACAGTGCTATGCAGGCGAGAGCTCTCCCGCCGACATAGATAAGTGCCACCACTCACTGGGGGTGGTTAAGTATGCCAGTGGGAGAGCTCTCTTACTTTGGCATAAAGTGGTTACACAGGAAATCGTACACTGGCGCAGCTGCATTGGTACAGCTGTGCCACTGTAAGGTCTCTAGTTTAGACATAGCCTAACAGTCATAGATTTGGACAACAGAGAATAGATACATGCATTTTGGCACCTCCTAAAAGCTCTTACATTTGGCATCTCATAATTTGTAATAGGAAGAATAAGATATTCACTCAATATTTACAAAGTACGTAGCCCCGGAGTCAGGAACAACATCTCTGATCCTGACTTGCCCAAATACACATAACAAGTAGTTAACCTCTCTAACTCAATTTCCCATATGTCAATTTTTGCTTACCTCACAGTGTGTGGCAAAATATATTAATGTATGCAGCTTTGAAATCAGGAGCAAACTGAGCAAATAGAGGAGAAAAAAAAATTATGGCAGTTCAAACTGAAAATGAAAATTAAGAGTCCTAAGGGGAAATAACTACAGTTAAAAAAAAATTCTTTAATATCAGAAGCAGAGAACTTGCAATAAAACCAGTGAAACAGCAGAACTATGAGTGAGCAAGCAAGCAAATAGTATAAGGAGGGTCCAGAGAAAACAATACAGCTTATTTGAATTCCTGCTCTCGCAATGAATGTTGGGGAGACACATGGTTTCAAACCTAATCTTTTTAGGTGAAAAAGATGAGACATCATCAGAGTTGTTGGTGTGAAGAGAGATGTTGAAACAAATTTAAATTGCAACCAAATATGCATTCAAGAGCTCTCAAACTTAAGAACTAAGCATTGGAGCTGCTAACAAACAAGGTGTTAAAATATATTAAGATCAGATACTGTGCTAACAGCCAACATTATCTCTCTCTTTTTAAAACACACTAGTATTAATCATGGGAATGATAAAACAAAATATTTTACTCTAGTATCATGCGAGTTAGTTGGAGGAGGAAGAGAAGTCTCTACTCTTGCTCATCGCTTTTCCAAACAACTCTGAAAATCAGACTTGTTCATTTTATTCTGCAGCTACTTTGCTGCTTAACAAAGCCAGAAGCAGGGCAAAGATACTGGAACTGTCTTTCTGCAGTCTCAGGAAGACTATATTACACTGGTTTACATTTGAAAGGTTATCTTTATAACTATGAGGGAGAGAAATGGATCTTTTAAAGTTAACAGTTGCATTCTACTTGATAGCATACAGTCTTATGCTCACCAGGGAAATTTTCCAACTCACAAATAGGAAGTAGGCAAGTAGATTTTTCAATTCCTGTTTGTAAAGCACCTATTCTGTGTCCCTAGAGCACCAATTGCACCTTTGTGTTTATAAATAATCACAAAACCAACTATTGTTTTACACCAACTTGGTTTTCAAACTGATTTGGTCATGTTTCTAAAGCACAAGGATATTGAAAAAGTTTAACTAAAGCAGAAATTATGGATTCCCTATTACTATGCTTCTGTGAGCTATTTCTCCAAAAGCACATCTTGATAATTCATGGAAACTTTTCCAGTCAATTTCTTCCATGTGATATTTGTAAACGCAGTGGATAAAAAAAAAGAATGATTTTTTAATTATTTTTTTATTTTAAAATTGAATTATTTTTATAAAAATGTTTTTGAGAAAAAATCTATCTAAAGATAGTTTTAATTAAGATACATTATAGCTCAAAGATAGCTCATCATGGAAAAGGGATTATAAATTCTAATTCTACAGTATGAGAATATATTCATGTAATGTTTAAGAAAAGTTTTGTAAATGAGTTCATGGATCAGGGACCCAATCTTATGCGGTTTCAGGGGCTTTTGTATAGATTATTTAGGTTAATCTTTCTATCTACCTAATGGGACTCAGTGCTCAGTCTAGAAGATACCATCAGAGATGCTTAGTTTTACAGTTCTCAAACTGTGGATTTGTGTGTCCAGAGATAACATGCTTGTTAACAGCAAAAATGTTTTAAAATAAATAAATAATATAGACAGGTGAGAAACAACAGGCCTCAACCCTATTGTCCCTCTGCAAATTTGTGTTCACAGAGTCACTCTCTTACCTCTCTCTAAAAGTGCAAAGTTTCAAAAAGTTCAATGAATAGAAAATTGTTGGGGGCGGAACAGATCTGGACAAGGAGAAGAAGTCTGGAGATAAATGTGAGAAGGAGGGATAGGCAGTAGAAACAGAAGTGAAAGTGTGAGCAGCATATTCCAGAAGTCTTGAGGTCTGTCTGAGTGTAGCCTTCATTGATTTGAGATCTATCATACCATTCTCTCACTAGAAGGGAAAACCTATAATGGCAGCAGGCCATAAAAGAGACCCAGTTTGGGAATATTTTAATGAAGTTCTTCTACCTGTGGGTAAGACAGGCATGCATGCAAAATGCAAACAGTGCAACAAAGAAATGCAAGGCCTGGTTGCCTGCATGAAACATCATGAGGAGTTTTCCTTCTCGAGAGGAAGCTGCGTTGAAGATGATGAAAGGAACATATCTGAACACACAGGATCTTCAGGTTGGCAAACTTCTTTTATTTCATACTTCTTTCTTAAGGACTGCCTGTCTTCCTTCTGGACTATTCTTGAATTCTCATGTTTCAGCAAAAAATATATTTGTTACTCTATGGTGCTATCATTTTAGATGCAGTTGTGATAAAAAATAAATAGCTGAAATAGGCAGATGTTCCTTTTAGAATTTCATCTTTAATGTAGTATTGTCAGTGAATACAATGAGTAATACTAAATGAGCAGTATGGTAATAATAATTAAATAACTGCATTGACTTATTTTGTTTAGGAGAATCCATCCTCAACATACAGGAGTCTGAAGACTATCCACCTTCAAGATCACCACCATTTTCTATAGTTTCAGAGTTATGTGCCAATGATAGTGTTGCAGTCACATCATATATGTCACATAGCCACAGTATATCACCTGTAGCAGAAAGAAAAAAAATCTCCATCATCCAGAAAGAACCATAGATTAAGTTTGTGATAAGAACCAGCAGATTGCGAAAAGGTACTTGATGAAAAAATTGCCCAGTATGTTTATGCAACAAACTCTCCCTTCCATGTGATTGAGAACCCGCACTTCGTTAACATGGTTCACCCATTAAGACCAGGATACAGTCCACCCAACAGAGCAGATGTCGCAGGCAAATTGCTGGATCAAGTGTATCAAAGAGAAATTGAGCAGCGTGCAAAAGATCTAGAGGGTAAAATTGTTAACCTGAGTCTTGATGGGTGGAGCTATGTCCACAGTGATCCTGTTGTATGTGTTTGTGTGACAACAGAAGAAGGGAATGTCTTCCTTATAGAAACAACTGACATCAGGAAATGCTCACAAAGCAGAATACTTACAAGTAGCAGTAAAAGCTATAACAAACTGTGAAAAAAAAAATCAAATGTCTAGTCCGCAGCTTGGTCACAGACAAGGCTGCAAATGTATCCAAGATGAGAAGAAATTATTTAGAAGAGAGAGTCCCAAACTAATAACTTGCGGTTGCAGTGCTCATTTGATGCACCTCCTAGCCAAAGACTTCAGTGTTTCAGAAATAAAGGTTAATGTTGAAATTGCAAAATTCTTCCGTAACAACCATTTTGCAGTAGCTGCTCTGAAAAAAGTGGGAGGAACCAAGTTAACTCTCCTACAAGACGTTTGATGGAACTCAGTAGTGGACTCTTTTGAGCACTATATCAAGAACTAGAGTAATCGGATGACAGTTTGTGAACAAAATAGTGAAAAAAAAAAATAGATGGCACTATCACAGCCAGAGTTCTCAACATTGGGTTTGAGAAAAATGTTGAACACATGCTGAGTACCCTGAAGTCTATTTCTGTAGCTTTGAACAAAATGCAGGGAAATAGATGTTTTTTTGCTCTCACAGTTGAAATTTGGAAGGAATTGAGTGAGATCTGAAAAAGAGAACTATGCAATGACAGAGTTAAATTATGAGCATTAAAAAATTCAATGAGACAAGCACTGTCTCCAGCTCATTTTCTTGCAAATGGTCTCAATATGCAGTACCCGGGTAAAACCTTAACTGCCGAAGAAGAGGAGTTGGTTATGACATGGACATCCAGCAATAATCCCTCCATAATGCCAACTATAATAAACTGCAGCGCTAAGGTTGAACCATTCAAGAAATATGAGTTTGCTGATGACGTTTTAAAGAAAGTCACACCAATGAACTGGTGGAAGTCACTTAAGCACGTGGATTCAGAGACTGTTGAAGTGATGATGTCACTTTTAACAGCAGTAGCTTCTTCTGCCAGTGTAGAAAGAATATCTTCTTCCTTTGGATGAATTCATTCCAAATTGAGAAACCGTTTGGGCCCTGAAAAAGCAGGAATGCTTGTTTTTCTTTTCAAGATTATGAGCAAATACAAAAATGAAGCTGTAAACGAATGAGATAACTGCAGAAGCCAATATTTTAAGTTTCTCATGTTGAGCTGGCTGACAGAGTCTATTTAATTTTTTTTTAATATTTCATTTAACTAAAATAGTTAAAAACAAATCTAACAAAAACAAACCTGATTTTAAAAAACGTGACTGTTTAATTAAATTTAAAAATTCATATGCGTGTTTTGTTAAAATATTATGTTTGCTGCTGAAGAAAAAAATCCAGAATACATAACGTTGTTGTTTTAATTAAATAAAACAATGTAAATGTCTGTCTGGTGATGTTCTCCTCCTAATGCAGCATGGCAAGAAAATCCGTGAAATATTAATGATAAACCTGTTGATTTAGAGATAGTTCACTTCCCAATAACTTCATAAATATCTGCTTCAATTACCTTCAGTAAATGAAATAAACAATCATTCATTTTCTGATATAGCTGTAAAACTAATCTGAAAAGTTTTCAAAATAAATCACTGCTTAAAAATGTATAGTGTGTACCTTCTAAATATGAAACCTATATCTATCTCTGAGTTGTGAAGAAAACGTATTAAGCTTATAACAACCAATAAGAATGCACTTTTATGTAGAAATCCATGATTAAATCAAGTCTTCCTGACTAGTGATTTAAATCATGCTTTAAACCAATTTGATTTAAATTAAATCCACCCTGATATATACATATACATATATATTTTAAGAATTCAGAGCTATTTAAAATTACGCTCCACTTAACATATAACTTTAAAAAAAAATTACAGTATGGCTACAGGAACCCTGGTATATTTAGATTTTGCCTCCGTAACACAGAGAACAGAAGCTTTAACATAAATGTGATGTTTACTCAGTGAATGCCCTAAATGGGAAGGATTAGAGTGTATGACAGTCTATTACTTTTACATGTTATTTCCTTACTTTTTTAACTGTATTCTTTGAGAATGTAAAATGAGAGGAATGGATTTCAATCAGGGAATTAAAGGGTGATTTTTTAATTAACTGGGTATGTGCTGGGGAAGGAAGTAGGCAGAAGGAGGGAAAAGTCTGGACAAAGGCTTTCTCAAGTTTGATTATTTGGCTCCAGGGGCAAGAGTTGCAGGCTGGGAGCATAAAATATGAAGAACAACTCTGATTTTTAATGTCCTTAGACAAAGCAACAAATTCTTCCCCAACCACAAACATTTTTGGTGGTTTCAGACATTTCAAATGGGAAAAAGAAGTGCTACAGCAGCAGCCAATAACATTTAGTTTGTTTTACAGTCACCTGGTTGCTGGTGCTAGAGAAAGCTAAGATCCCTAAAAAGATTAGGGAAATTTGTGGCATTAATGGAAGGGTGAGGAAAGCTACAGGAAGTCCTCAAGCTACTGTCAAGTCTGCCACAAAAGCCACTCCTGTGCTGGGCCGAAAGTAGCAGATGTTTCCCTAAAAGCCCCTGCCAGAACTCTCACTTTCCTATCTGCTCTTGAGTCATGACCTTGACCCTGGTGCAGTGACAGGAGGCACTGAGCATGCAGCCAATCACAAAGTGACTTTGGCAGCTCTCATCCTCTGTTCTTTTTCTTTGCTCCTGAACTCAGGAGAACTCTGAGGAGCACACGCAGTTGCAGCCTCCTACTAATGTATGTTAGACCTATGAAACTAGAATATTCTTTGTTAGATATGCTGGAATATAGACAAGTCGTGAGGATTCTGGGAACCTGGAGATTCAAGCAATTAAGGGAGAGAAGTAGGTTGAAGGAGAAAAGAAAATCTGATCACTTGTCCACGGGAAACTGATCTGAATACTTCAATGCAAGATAGTCTTACAGAACTTACAACCAAAACGGCTGATATACATTAGACCTCTCTTATAATACACTAATCTTAGAAACCAGGACCAAGTTGGTGCTATTGACAAAACTTTTGCCTCACTGTTATTGGAGAAATTCCACAATGTTTGGGACAAAACTCTTTTGGTTGATTTCCCTTGGTTTCCCTATACTATGATGGAAGAACAGAATATTTCCAGCATATAGTAAGCTAAATACCTTCTCTTCTGGTGAGAATGTAGTAGTGTAGAGAGAATTCTGTCTTATCTCTCTCTTTTACTTATGACTCTTTGCTCACAAGGTAGAGTGACAGTCAAAGATGACTGGAATCTAATGAAGGAGGGAGGTTTTGATACAATAAGTCTGGGATCAGGGAAGAGTCTGAGGTAGAGTTGCCATTTTACAAAGGCTTGCATACCAGTAGTATCTAGGCAAATAGCAAATCACTTGATTTAAAGTACAAAACCTACCTCCTCCATCCCCCCTAAAGCACAATTTTCAGTGGAATGTGAGAAAGTATAGGCAGAAGAAGAGGTTGTTCTCAAACTTTAGCCCATTGGACCATCAGTGTTTCATGGAACTCAATGATGATTCTGAGAACCAAGAACTGGGACTTTAGAAGGATAAATGATTCATCAGAGTATCACTCTTAAGATGTCCTACAGAGTGAATCCTGACTACGACAGAAAGAAATTCAGTACAATCAAAGGTGCGGGAGGGAATTTCTTTCAGTGCTGGGTCTTTAGGATTTTCATTCACAGAAAACAAAAACACAACACAACCCTCCCCTCCTCCAAAGGGGGGGTACTTCCCTTTAGAAGTGAGAGAAGTCCAGTTTGGGTATACTCCATCTCACAGATGTATTTACAGAAAGTCTGTCTTTTGCAGTATTCTCTCAGTGCAATCTGTTTCCAACTTAGATAATCTGTGGTCACTTGCTGGACCCTGACAGGTAGAAGAGTGACATTAAAAAAAAAATCTTTTTCTGTCGATTTAAAGAAAAGCGTGGATAAGACTAAATAGTAGACATTTCAGCTAACCAAATCAATCTCAACATCCTCACTTACAGTAAGTGAGATACCAGTATGAAAATCCCATCAAAACACTCCTCTGGGTTTTCCCCAATATATATTCTGCCTTCTACCTTTCTATCTCAGACTGTAAGCCCTTGCCAGGGAAATGGGATCCAGATGAAATTACTGTGAGGTGGATACCCACGAGTAGTTATCAATGATTCTCAGTCAGACGGGGAGGGTGCATTTAGTGGGGTCCCACAGGGTCAGCGCTGGATCAGGTACTATTCAACATTTTCATTAATGATTTGGATTACAGAGTGGAGAGTATGGTTATAAAGTTTGTTGATACCACCTGGGAAGGACTGCAAGCACTCTGGAAGACAGGAATAGAATTCAAAAAGATTTTGACATGTTGGAGAACAGGTCTGATATTAACAAGATGAAATTCAATAAAGACAAGTGCAAAGTACTTCACTCAGGAAGGAAAAATCAAATGCACAGCTACAAAATGGGGAATAAGTGTCTAGGTGACAGTACTGCTGAAAAGGATCTGGGAGTTTTAGTGGATACAGATTGAATGAGAGTGAGCAATGTGATGCAGTTGAAAAAAAAGGCTGATATTCTGCCGTGTGTTGGTAAGTATGTCATACGTAAGACATGGGTAGGAATTTTTGCTCCCTAGTTGGCACTGGTGAGGCTGCAACTGGAGTACGGTGTCCAGTTTTGGGAACCACACTTAAGGAATGAAGTGCATAAATTAGAGAGACTCCAGAGGAAAACAAAAAACATACAAAGTTTAAAAAAAGGGAATGTTTAACCTTGAGAAGAGAAGATTGAACATGGGACATAACAGTTTTTATATATATTAAGGGCAGTTATAAAGAGGATAGTGATTAATTGTTCTCTATGTGCACTGAAAGCAAGACTAAAAGTAATGGGCTTAATCTGAAGAAAAGGAGATTTAGGTCAGAAAGCCCTGCAAGACCTTCACTGTGAAGTTGCTATTGCTTCTCCATCATCATTAATTCATATCTAAAAACAAAAAAACTAGTATATTTTAACCAAATATCTATTTCAGAGCATTAATCTGCTTCCCTCAAACTTGTATCACACTGTAGGTCAAGAACTGAAGAACCAAGAAGATATCTAAAGCAAATGCAGTTTCATAATGATCTAATATCTTAATATATTTTTATTTGCCAACAGGACAAACAGCATTCCATTCATGTCTTTTCCATAGTTAACTAATGTTGGTTCAAGATAATCTGTTCCAGGACTCCCAAATGCTGACATAGTAGTCTCAGTAAACATACTGTATGACTTCCTTTTTTCCTTGAAAATATTTAAGAACCTGGGACTTTCTTGTTTGCCCTACTTGTGGTCTATGGTTTTCTTCCTTCTCCTTGTATCAAAATCTGCTGAAATAAAATTAAATAGTGTCAGTTCAACACAAGAACTATAAAGCTACTTCTGACAGCTACTTTTCTCAAAAAAATTAATCTAAAGGATATAAAAACACTTTGACCTTGAAAGGATGGATTGAACAGCCTTAGGAATTCTATGGCTGTTCATAAAACGTTTTTTGGACCCTCTGCCCACAAGTCTTTACAGCTTATACAGAAGTGTGGAGTTGTTTTGTCTAAGGCCTGGTATACTCTAGGAAATTAGGTCAGTATCATTCTGCCCCTCAGAGGTGTGAAAAATACACACTCCCGAGCAATGCAGTGAAACCGACCTAAGCCCCAGTGTAGAGTGCCAGGTTGATGGGAGAATTCTCCGATCGACCTAGCTACCACTTCTCAGGGAGGTGGGTTTCCTATGCTGATGGAAGAACCCCTGCCATTGGCATAGACAGGTGTATTCACTGAAACACTATAGGAGCGTAGCTGCAGTGGCGCTGCTATGGCAGTTTATGTGTAGACAAGCCC
The DNA here is from genome assembly GCF_007399415.2 of Gopherus evgoodei. NCBI lineage: Eukaryota > Metazoa > Chordata > Testudines > Testudinidae > Gopherus > Gopherus evgoodei. The sequence continues at coordinate 55,151,475 of NC_044332.1, forward strand.
TAATTCACAACCCCTTTTTTGCTCTGCACATAGGAAGATACATTGCACTTCAGCACTCATCTAACATGGTTGCAATTCTAATAAGGCAAAGAAACACTAATAATGAATGAGTTACCCACTAAAAAATGTGCGTACACATAAGCTATTGAAGTTCTCGGGCAGCAGTAACCTGTGTACCAATATGCATACAGATTCTATCCATTGCATATTCTAAAGTTCAGTTAAAAAAACATATATCCAGTATTTAAAGTGGCAATCCAAAAATCATAACATAGGTATGTATTATAATATTCACCACTAGTGAATATGATAGATAAGGGTATATAAAAACTGCTACATAGAGGCCCTGATACACGCTCTCATTTAGAATAAGGTCCCTTTACACTGTTTTTAGTGTGAATGAGGTGCAGAATACCTTCTTAAATAAGCACACGCAAGCCATGCAAAACTTGAACACTTTTGTTTAAGAATCAGAATGAGAAACATAAGCTACAGAAAATCAGTATATTTTTCACTTGTATTTAAATACAAATTTTAACAAAAATCAAACTGGATCCTCTACAATTTCCCTTCAGTTTTGACAGCAGTATGTGAAGAGAATAGGAAGTTATTCAGTGACATCAGAGTTCACATACATTATAGGTGCTAACCATACCACGGGTATTTCAGGCCAAAAGAGGCATTTTTCCCTTTGGTGTGTTTTATTTTTATACATGAATCTGCAGTCATCAAAGTCCCCATCTACATGATGCTACAGAAGATGCAAGAGAAAGTAAAATGTGAATTTGCTCCCTTAATACCTTGACAAAAGTATCTATGAACATAGTGTTCATTCAAGGCAGAACCATGGGGAAAACACAAAGGTATAATTATTTTTTGACACAAATGAGCTTATTGCTACTTTTAAAGGAACATTATTTAAATGGATTGAACAGATTTACCCCATATCCAGTTCTGCATACATCTAGCAAAACTGAACCAGATTGTTAGTTTACTAGTACGAATGATGCTCTTGGAACTGAGACAAAAAACAGGCATTGAAGAGTTTTGTAAAACATTTTTTAAAATGTATTAAATATGGAATGTACAGATGCAAAAGATCTATTACAAAATCATTAAGCCTATTTCTTTAACAAAGCAAAATTATTTCTGAGTAAAAACATTCCCAAAAATTCTTTCAGAACATAAGTTTGAATAGCTCCTGCAATGGGAATTCACCACTGTTCTGTAAAACAAATTTATATTATTGTTAAAAACTTTTTCTTTATGTTGCTTCTAAATTATCACTCAATTTTATTCCATTAGCTACAATTTTTCTTTTCTGAACTATATTAAAAATCATCCCACTCATTTAGGCCCACTCCCATAGAAGCCAATGAAAAATATCACTTATTTTATTATTTTGTGTTAAGGTAATTCCAAGGCTTCAGTCAGCACTGAAAGAAATCCCCAGGAAGCCAGTCCCCACAGGTGTTTATAAATTAATTTAGTTAGCCATCAATTTCAAGGCATGCAGAAAACAGTTACCATGCAAATTGTTTGTCAGTTACTCAAATTACATATATTAGTTCCTTTAGTTTTTCCACATATGTCAGTACATCCAAGCTTTATATCCGTATTTAATTCCCTCTACAATTTTGTTATTATTTGAATTTAGCAAAAATGAACAAAAGCTATGTTATTTCAAAGGGATTTATTCCATCATTGAGGTATTTTGCCTCAAAGCACAGGCCATGTTTTTGGCCACCATGTCAGACTGAAAGACTATTAGTTTAAAAAAACAGAAAGCTGTAAGTCTTCCTTTATATTGCCACATCACAATCAGTTCCTGCCCATTATATAACTGTGGTTGCGATTATTTTATCAAAGTCTTTATCCAGCTTCTCTCCATCCTATCAAGATTTTTGTGTGTGTGTGTGTGTGTGTGTGTGTGTGTGTGTATAAATATAAATATTTTTTATATATATTTATTTTGTAGGACATATCCTTCAATATTTGAGAAAGAAAAACAGTTCTAATTCATGTTTGCTAAGCAAACCCATAAGGTTGGTTCAGGTGGCGAAAAAACAACTGTATGGTATATGATACTAATACATGAGTAGGGCCCTATCAAATTCGTGGCCATGAAAAATGCATCACGGACCATGAAATCTGGTCTTTTGTGTGCTTTTACCCTATACGATACAAATTTCACAGGGGGAGACCAGTGTTTCTCAAACTGGGGTCCTGACCCAAAAGGGGGCTGTGGGGTGGGGTGGATGGGTTGCAAGATTTTTTTGGGGGGAACAGGGCAGGTTGCAGCATTGCCAACCTTACTCTTGTGCTGCCTTCAGAGCTGGGTGGCCAGAGAGCGGTGGCTGTTGGCCGGGCGCCCAGCTCTGAAGGCAGAAGCACAGAAACAAAGGTGGCAATACCATATCATGTCATCCTTACTTCTGCACTTCTAGTGGCAGCGGCTCTGCCTTCAGAGCTGAGCTCCCAGATAGCAGGCTCTGCTCTCTCTCTCCTTCCAGCTCTGAAGCCAGCACCACCGTCAGCAGCAGTGCAGTAGTAAGAGTAGCAATACTGCAACCCCTTTACAATAACCTTGCAAACTGTCCTCCTCCCCAACTCCTTTTTGGGTCAGGACCACTACAATTACAACACTGTGAAATTTCAGATTTAAATATCTAAAATTATGAAATTTACAATTTTTAATATCCTATGATTGTGAAATTGACCAAAATGGGCCATGAATTTGGTAGGGCCCTATACATGAGCCAAGCCTGCAAAGAGGTCCATAGTAGACCCCTTAATCCCAAATGCAGTCCCATTGACCTCATTTGAAATCTCTGTAGGAATAAGGGTCCAGGCTTGTCAACACTTAAAATGCTACAGCAGCACAACTGCACCGCTGTAGCACTTCAGTGAACACACTATGAATTAGCTATGCTGATGAGAGAGCCTCTCCTGTTGGTACACATAATCCACCTCCCCAAGGGGTGGTAGTCAGGGCCGGCTCTAGCCATTTCGCCGCCCCAAGCATGGTGGCATGCCATGGGGGGTGCTCTACCGCTCGCCGGTCCCGCGGCTCCGGTGGACCTCCCGCAGGCGTGCCTGTGGATGCTCCACCCTCTGCAGGCACGCCTGCGGGACGTCCACCGGGGCTGCCTGCCGCCCTCCCAGCAACAGGCAGCGCCCTCCTGTGGCATGCCGCCTCAAGCACGCGCTTGGCGTGCTGGGTCCTGGAGCCAGCCCTGGTGGTAGTTAGGACTGTCTACACCAGGGGCCAGGTTGATTTAACGTCAATGCTCAAGAGTGTGGTTTTTCACACCCCTGAGTGATGTAATTATGCCAATCTAATTTCCTAATGGAGACCAGGCCTCTGTCTTTGCAAATATTTACCAGACTCATAAAATAAAAGGTACTGCAAATTTTTGTTTACAATAAAGAAAGTCAACTTAGGTGCAATGACACAGCCATGTTTTCCTAGTAGAAAATATATTTTTTTTTATTATTAGCTATATATTTAAAAGTTCATTTAGTCACATCTAAAATTTCCGGTATGAAATTTGTTTGGAAATTAATCAATTAGAAAATATTTCACTCTGTACTCACAGAATCACATTCCTTCTGTGCATCCCTGTACATATAAACCTAGAAATATTAATAGTGATACATACAATTGATAAGCTAAAAAAAGTATGAAATCTGACTTTTCATCTTGACATTATATTTGAAAACCTATTTCTGTAATTCTATCTATTAGAAGTTCTGACCTTTACATTTTATTAGATGTCAGAATGTAGTAAAAAAATCACAAGTATTTAAGAACATGTCTACACTGCACTTTCATCGTTAAAACTTTTGTCGCTCAGAGGTGTGAAAAAACGCTCCCATGAACGACAAAAAAGTATTAATCGCAAAAAGCTCCAGTGTAGACAGTGCTTCTTAAGCAGGAGACATTCTCCTACCGCCAAAGCTTCTGACTCTTGCTGGGGGTGGCTTTATTTTGTTGTCAGGAGAAAGTAAACTTTGTACCTTACAACGGTTTCGCTATAATGGCACAGCCACTCCATTGTAAGGTGCGCAGTGTACATAGCCTAAGTGATTGAATTCTCTAGCAGAATCATTTTGCTAAACTGTGAAGCCAATAAATACTAACATATCTGGTAACCTTGTGCATTTCTGAACTATTAGGTATCCAAATTATTTATTAAGACTTGCATAATAGTGGATTGTTACACAGTCAGATCAGTGTTATATCAGTGGTATCCCTTCACCTGGAAAACTGTACTCACTTCTCATCACCTGATGTCAAAAAGGATACAACAAAAACACAAGGGGTTCAGAGACAAGCAACAAAAATGATTTAGAGATATGAAATAGCGTCCATATGAATAGAGATTGGGACTGTGTACTTTAGGGAAGACAAAAAAGAAGCGACATGGGAGAGTATACAAAATGATGAATAATACAAAGGAATTACACAGGGTATAGTAAATCTGCAGAGTTACAAACACCAGAGTTACAAACTAACCAGTCAATCACCTCATTTGGAACCAAAAGTACACAATCAGGCAGCAGCAGCAGAAAGCAAAAAAATGAAACCCAATATAACCCATATACAATACAGTATTGTGTAAAATATGAACTACTTACAAAAAAAAAAGGCTGCATTTTACTTCCGCATAGTAAAGTTTCAAAGCTGTATTAAATCAATGTTCACTTGTAAACTTTTGAAAGAACAACCATAATGTTCTGTTAAGAGTTACGAACAACCTCCATTCCCGAAGTGTTCGTAACTCTGAGGTTCTCCTGTATATCTATTCCCCCTTCTCAGAACACAATAATGCAGACTGAAAGATAGCAAACCTAGAATTTTATTTTATTTTTTAACACAAGTAGCATGTGGAGTTCATTGCCACAAGACAGCACTGAGGCCAAGAGGAAGCCATAAGAAAAAATGGCCCAGTAATGACAGCGCTAGCCTGGGATCTTGGAAATCCATATTTAATTTACTTACTGACTCAATCTGTAGAGGAATAAATAGCTCTTCCCTACCTCACAAGGGTGTTTTCAGGATAAACATGCAAGGGAGAACACCCTTCACTGCTTTTGTGGGCCAAGCAAATTACACCTAGCAGGAGTTCCTTTACATTCCTTATTTCACACCCCCACAAACTGTGTGTGTGTGTCACCCTTCCCTGGCCACCCCATCCATCATGCCCCTCTCCCCATATCATTGTCCCTCATTCTCCATTCCCATGATAGAGGTGCTGTGTGACTCCCCTTCATTTCCATTCCCCCTCCTCTGGGTCTCTGCTCCACCTGCATCTTCACTCCAGGCATCTTCTGCCATGCCTATCCAGTCACCCAATTCCCTGCTGTCTAGATCCCTGCTTCCCTCATCATCACCACTCCTCAACCCTCCATTCCCTCGAGGAAGCCTGCTTTGCTCCCCTCACACCTGCACCCACTCTCTTTCTGAGTTTGTGCTTTCCTCCCTATCACTAAATCCACTTTCTCCTGTATACACCACTCAGGTCTATTCTTGACACCCCATACAATCCCTGCTGCTTCCACCCACCCACTCTTGCCCCCTGCTTCCTGCTCCCCCACCCTGAAATAAACTCTCTCTGTAAAGTTCTCTTCTGATATGCTTAGGAAGCAACAAGGGCTGGCAGGGGCACTCCTTTGCCTGTGGAGTGAGGCAGTCTTGTGAATCAGGCTTTTCCAGTGTGCCAATCTGCACCACAATCAGTTGGATTGTGCCCACTGACGTCTAGAAGATTCCTTGTAATTTTGGAATGGATGGAGGCAGAGCTCAAAAGTTATCATGTTAAGGCAAACAAATTGAGTTGAGTATTAGATCTCGCTTCACTTGACGAGTTAAAGTTTGATGCTCAGATATCACAGTAATGGGGAACATACAAGCACTTAAGATAAACATCTTAGCAAGGCGAAAAGAGGACTGGACATGTATATGGATAAATACAAACATTTAGAGTTAAGAGAGTGGTCACAAAAGCTAAAAATAATAATAAAAAAGGGAAGGGATATAAACATTAATGTTACAGGGCACAGAGATTAGGTAGAAACTATATCTATGGTCACTCTGCTCTACAACCAAATTACTATTGGAATTTGTGTACATCTGATTCTGCCCACTGCCAGAGACAGCATATTGGACTAGATGGACCAATGGGTCTGTCGTAGCATGCAACTGCTTGCAGAAAAATTGCATGATGATATACTGGTAGAGTCCCTGATCCTGCATTATGATTTACTGATGAGGATCCCTATCCCAGATGGAATCCCATTGTCATTAGGGTTCAGCATTGAGGCTTTAAACATAATTTCTTTTCAAGTAAGAGGAATACCTTCCAAATTAATGACAAGTTGACGTGCCCTTCCTTAAGGCTTTTGCAGTTCAAGGTGTAGACTCATCAAAAGGATGAGTCACTGGAAAGATATTAATGACTTTGCATTCATGTCCTTTACATTTAAACTTTGATTATTTCAACCAAAACAGTGACAGTTAAGAAGTTTGTGAAATATTTTTCAATTTCCGTTCTTCTGCTAGAAAACCAAAAATCACTCAGGAAATATACTAAAAAGATACTATAAATCAGAAAATCTAGTGTTTATAAAGTACTATACTGGTTTCCTGTAAACAGCAGAAGCTGTAAATTACCACTCAAATTCTTATTTATATTTTACTGGTTTCAACAGAAAATAAAAAGGTAGGCATGTCATATTAATTACAATTTTCCAAAGAACAAATGTATTTCAGAATCATTTTGATGAACCTGAACCTTTGTTCCAAGGTTTGAAAAACAAAAAAACATACATTTTGCCAATGCTGATCCAGCAGGAAATAAACGTCAAATATCAGTAATGCTCATAATTTTCAAACTTTAGGTGTAAACAATACCTAATTGGTTGTTTACCAATTTATTTTCTTGGTACAGAATATTTATTACATTATTCATCCTGATAATTAAAAGTTATTTATGAAAAACAGGTAGCTCCTGTGTACTATTATCACTTTACTGGGATAAAAATGCTTACAAATTACTTTTTAAACTCCAGATTTACAATGATATTTTGCTTTCATTTCTTTTATATTCTTTACTGCTTACAGTATATTGATTAATTATATTAACTTGTGTGCACAGTTTCCTAGTACAGTATTTAATTCAAATACATATTTGTAATGACAAAATAATGCTAAAGACTGATCAATAACTTTTCAGTCTTAGCTATCGAGAGTATGAGCAACAGAGATGTTATTTTACGTACAGGTTCAAAGCTAAATATTCAAAGAGTGAATATTTTCCTAAATGGATTATAAATTAAGTAGTTGCTATTTAATATAAATGGAATGTCTGCTTCCCTACTTTTTGGATCTTATCATGGTAAGAACAGTTTATTTTACAATACCTTCTTGAAGTCAGAAGTCAAGCAAAATTCAGATTTAGGACCTGATCAATCTCCCATTTAAGTTAATGAATATTTTACCACCAACTTCAATGAGAGCAGATCAGGCCTTTTACGTTTCTCCTTAGTATAAATATTTCACATACATATACTTTAGTACACAATATCAAGTACAATGATCAAATGAAGATGCCATATTAATAATAGCAACAGTATAAAAGTATATTCTATAGAAAGGCAGTAATCGCAATTCTACATATCCAAGATATTATAATGAACAATGTTTTCTTTAAAAATGTCATAACAGAGATGCTATAAGTATATCAACCGCGGACGAAAACACAATAAACAGAGCATCTGCAGACTAGCCAGTACATCCTGAACAGAATTATAGGCAAGTTTAAGAATGAATCACTTTGCAAGTGATTTTACTGGTTTAAAAAACATTCCAACAATTTAACATTTAAAAACAACATAACCCACTACCAGCACTATCAGATTGGAATATAATGTATTAAATTAAAATAATCAATATTATGAATTCATAAACTTAAAAAACTGTAACATACTAATTGTAAATGGTTAAATTCTTTATTAAAAACAGAGCTACAGTATATGCTCATGCTGAATTGAGAAGGACAGACTTCATAGTTCTTAAGATCTAAGTCACCTTATCAGAGAACAGTTAAAGCCAGTTTATATTTGGACCATAACCTATGTGCTGATTAAGTTAAATGTATTTTGACATCTGCTAAAAACAAGTACACCTCTACCTCGATATAACGCTGTCCTCGGGAGCCAAAAAAATCTTACCGTGTTACAGGTGAAACCGCATTATATCGAACTTGCTTTGATCCACTGGAGTGTGCAGCCCCCCTTCCCTCCCCGGAGCACCGCTTTACCGTGTTATATCAGAATTCGTGTTATATCGGGTTGTGTTATATCGAGGTAGAGGTGTATTCTGCAATCCTAACTTGGGCAAAACTTCTATTCAAGTCAGTGGAAATTTGTCCCCAGAAAGGACTTGACCCATAACAATCATTATATATAAATATTTGAATACCACCAACTACCACACCCAAGTGTGAACCAAAATTTTTGAAACCCAATAAATTGATGTAGGCCTTCTATGTGTGAAATACAAATAACAAAATATAGAGTTTCTGAGTAGCGTATTGGGGGAGGAAAGGAACTATAGGCTATCATACTACTTCCATAATTCCTAGTAATTATTTGAAGCAGGCATGAACATATTGATATTTAGTAAACTGAACACTGTAGCTTTAATTGAAGTTTGAATGTTATAAACAGTTAGATGTCTGGCTCTGGCCTGCATTCTAATATCATCAACAGAACAGAGATGGGAAATATAAACAAAACCTTTTAACTAGATTACAGCTTCTAAAATTGCCAAGAAACCCTTCATCAAGAACTAGTGCGACAAAATGTTAAAAGAAGGAAAATATTTTGAAACAGTAAAGGTTAGAATTTGAAAAAAACAAAAACAAAAAACTAAGACAGTTCTAAACTGGAATTTGATTATATTTCATTTTCTGAGAAGGATGATTTAAATTTTCCAATAAGGACTATCCTGGAGAAACTTGATCTAATCCTTCAAAACTTAAATAAAACTTTTCAAAAGAGCACTGCAAAACAGAACATTTTCCAAATGCTTTGTTCTATACTTCAAAATGGAATGTTTTATCAAACTTTGAAATATTAACATAGTCTAGTATTGAAATAATTTCTTATTTCGAATAGTGTTGAGTCAATTACAACATACTTAAATTATATGTCATTATCAATTTAAATCTACATTTCCATTTTTTCAAATCTTCACTGTCAAACAAAACTCATGTTTTATCCCATGAAACAACCTTCCCACGCCATAATGAAACTCCGAAACACCCAAACAGGAAATTCTATGCTGACAAAATCCAGAGTTTGCCACAAACATCTGAAAACTTTATAACCTTCGTCATGGATTACTCTGCTCATCTACTTTTTATAACATGATGTTATCTTAGTAAAAGCACTACATACATAAAAATTCTTCCTTCTATTAAGAAAGTAGTTAAAAGATTTTAGGCCCTGATCCTGCAAAGATTTACTTGCAGGCTTAACTTCACACAGATAAGAAATCTCACTCAAGTCAATAAAATTGAGCACATCCATAAGGCTCTGCAGGATGAGAACCTCAGAACATCATTTAAAAATGTTAAACGTATGTTAATCTCAATCACATACTTGGTAGTAAGAATATGTAAGAAAGGGCTGAAACACATCAGTTGTTTGATGTAGCTGGTACCTAGCATGGCCACAATCCTACGAAGACATAAGCATGTGCCATTCAGTGGGATGTGTAAAATTAGGTATAAGTCCTTGTAGGATCAAGAATTGTACACATGCATACATACTATTTCATTTAAAGGAAAACAAAATGCAAAAGTTATTAATACTCCACAGTAGCTTAAAATTATGAATTAAAATTATGGGCAAATTAAAATTTCATTGCAATCTATGAAAAAATGAAGTATTATAAATGAAGATAGTAAAACTAATCACATTTATTATATAGATTTATGTTTAAATTCTATTATACTGATCAGTTCTATTTTTCTCTTAGCTATCCTTACATTTGTTTCCTTTGGCAGCAACGTGTGTGGCAACATTATTGCAAGCTTCTCTTTATTTAAATGTTGAGAATATCACCATTTGATCCAGAAGGATTTGTTGTGCAAACAGTTGACAACTGTTCTGGTTCCCCCACTTGGGAACTTCTCTTCACTTTTAGAGCAGCTAGGCTAGTTACGCAATGACTGAAAGATCCTAAAACTGAAGCTTCAATTTTCATTTCAAATAATTGTCAAGTTCTTTGATAAATCACAAAAGCAACTTCTGACTTAAATGCTTAGGTTGATGAAAATCTACAATTGTCTGAAAACCTGAGAATTTTAATCTTAAAAATACTGGACCTGACTCTCCTCTTACTCTGGAATAAAACAAATAAAATGAATAATCAGCTCTGCAGGGTTTAGTTACCAGCAATAGTGTTAACATGTTTAATTCATCTCTGTACAGGAAAATTAACTCTGCTATAGTAAAATGATAACAGTGCATTCCACATCTTAATCCCAGAAAATGAATTAATCCTTTATTTTCTGTTCTAATGGAAATTAATATAAACTTCTAAAAGAATTTTCAAAAATATCACCTATTCAGTTTTTAAAGACATTAGTGGTGGTCATGAAAAGAGTGCCAACTTGACAGGGCTGAATCCTCTTTTTCTCCAGAAAACTGAAGTAGTACCAGCAATTCAAGAACTTCTCTGAACTGCCATGACAATGAGCCTCAATCCTATTTCAGATGAACCACCTCTAGTGATGAGAGGGGCATTCACTCAGATGAGAAAGATAGGAAGTAATGGAGATTTTTGTGATGTGGACATCTGTCATCTAGGAGCTGAACTGAGATGGTCAACATATTTCAGAAAGGTCAATGACTAGTTATCACATGGTAGTGACTTTGGTTCCGCTTGCTGGATTCAAGTCAACAATCTAGATGTACTCCATTATCAACTCCCTGAGCCATACAGTTCCTTTTAAATAAAAAAACTTCAGCCAGCATAACCAGATATTAGATTAAGAATAATTTAAAATGTGTTTGTATACACACATATGCATACACACACACAACTTCATAATTATCTTATACTTCACTCTGTTTAGGCAGCATTAGCAAAGAAGCTAATGAATTCATGAGTATAAGGCCTGAACCTCCCTCTCACTTTTAGGTCTAAAAATAGATACTATATAAATGTAATTAACAATCAAAGAATGATTTGGGGTCAGAACTGCTAAAGTTAGTTAAAATATTAGCACAATTTATTTGCATTAACTGTACTTAAACACTGAAACCCCTTATGTATTACAGGAAAGTAGATCTGAGGCTCCAACCTTTTTGTACAATTTCATTCCATGTTCCTTTTAATAAATAATGTGTAATTTGTTCTTATACAAGCTAAAGTAACCTTATTGGCAGCTGTATGAGTAACATTAATCCAGGTAACAAACTGAAAATTTTTTTTTACAGACACTAACAAGTGAAAAGTAAAGAAGGCTGTCTATTGTGAGCTGTGTCTTGCTCCTGTTGAAGTGACTGTCAAAACTCTCACCGATTTCAATGAAACCAAAATTGGGGAATTCATTTTCAAAAGCCTCTGTGACTAAGGGCCCAAGTCTCAATTTCAAAGTAACTTAAGCTCTTATCTCCTAAGTCTCACTGAAAGTCAATGAGATTTTGGCTTCTAAGTGTCTATAAGTCACTTTGAAAATGAGATGAAAGCATTTTTGAAAATTTTACCCTAGGCCATTTATAACTAAGGCCCTTATTCTGAGAACTGCACTTGTGGGCTCTTACACTGCATGATGCCCCATTGAAGTCAATGGAACTCCACATGGGCACAAGGGTCTACCACCAAAGAGTAGCTTGCAGGAGTGAGGTCAAGGACTTAATGCTGATTCACAAGCTAACATTGTAGTTACTGGTTGTGTTCAAGCAACGAGTTCCTGAATGCTGATCTCCCATACATAAAATCACTGTGAAGAATATAGCGAAACAGTCTATTGACAGATTAGTAACAAAAAGCATGAATGAAAAATAAAACAGTTTTTTGTTAGTAAAGTTGTTAATGATCCCACAAAGGCTCGTTTTTTCCTAAGAGATGCAGAGAACACTAAACTCCCAATGAAGAGAGCAAGGGTCAGGACCGGAGAAAGGTAACAAGTTTTGTTTAAGGGGAACAATAACACTGCTTTACAAAAACCTTTATATCTGATTAAAATAAAGATCAGCATGCTCACCTAAAATAACTAACTAACAAACCAATAAACTGATCACAAAGTTAGTACTGGATAAGCAAGAAAAGACAGATAATTTTTAATTTAAAAATATCGAGGTACGGGTCTGGCCTGAATAAGATCTTTAAATGTTTTCCTTGTTGTTAATCTGGTATAGCCTAAATATAGTTATTGTAGATTCCTTATAAATTCAAAATTAACTTTCCAAACATACATTTTTGGTTAAGAAAATGAATAAGAGACACAAAAAATAATTACTAATGTTGGATATACAAATGATCCAGTTACGCAATAGGGAAAAATACGTAGATGTTCCTCAATGCCTAAAAAAAAAAAAAATCTTGAATATTTTCCTATGATATTAGCATAAAGACTTAAAAACAGAACAAAAAAATTGCTACTTAGTAATAACTGTTGGTGCCTAACAGTTTCCCATGATTCCAGTTGATAGATGCAGTTCTTAGAAAATTATTAAATATTTCATATTATGGCAGCATCCTGTAAAGCCCTATTCGAGTTAAGGCCTTCTTGCAGCATAGTGCACTATAAGCCACAGAAATAGACTGTCCCTGCTCTGAATGGATTATCATCTAAGGCCTTGGACCTATATTCCACAAGATAAGCTTCAGTGAAATCAGTGATGATCTGCCAGCAGAGACCTGACTGTAGGATCAGAGCCTACGCAAGCTAAGGTTTCAAACATAGTTCCACTCTATGGAGAGGAATCTGTCAAAATATTGGGTTAACAAATCAAAATTGGGATTTTAGAAATTTTACTCATTTGTTTTTACTGAGAAACCAGTTTAATTTACATATTTTTTAACATTAAACCAGTAAAGAAAGTGTTGCCCTAGGTAATAAATAAATTATCCATCCGAATATCTGTGTTTGCACAACAAATTGCAGATGGACTTGAAATAACACTGATACTGGGAGCATAATCTTGAACATAGTACATAGGTTTCTATGTGCAGATGAAAAACATCAACGGTAACTAAGAGTAAGAAAAGAACTATTTACAGGATAGCAGGTTGGTATGAAACATGAAAAAAATGTTATTCCTGGATAAGCTTTTAGTTGTGTGTTTCCACTGTTGCTTGTAGTAAAATAAATAAACAACCACAGTTCTCAAGAACTATACATATTTGCTGATCTTTAAAAGAAATATTACTTTACAAATTTGATTTTTAAATAATTCTGAATACAGCAAGTTGTTTTGTCTTCACAAGTGAAATAGAAAACTAAAAGCAAGACAATTCTACCGAACTATAGTAACATTTGCTACTCCAATCTCTAACAATATTTGTCAAGTATCCTTCTAAATTTGTTTTCCTACAATTCTTTCCAATCTGATCAAATTGTTATTTTCATATTGCCAACTTGATCATGATATTGCTGTTTTACCCAAAATATTTTTTGCTGATGCAAATTATGGGATAAGAGATACATAAGCATTTACAAGTGAAGACTTTTTTGTGTATTCCTCTTCAAATACAGGATAAAGATGAATATATGAAGCTGAATCCCATTTTGCTGAGATGCCCCACTGAAATGCACAATCCCTGGCCTACCTCACAGTTCAGAAATACCCTGCATTATTTACTAAATTAATAGCACATAGTTCTCTTTTTAAAAGACAGTTACATGAAAAACAAACACAAATTATTCGCAGACAACGGTGTTTTTTAAAACAAGTGTCCCTGTAAAAAAGATGACATTGAAATACAAACCCAGTTTATCATTAACTCCTAAACTCTTTCTTCTGGATTCTTATGACTCTAATAGGACTTTTCTGATGTCCTAAAAATATATTCAGAAGTTTTATTGTCATCCTAAGTCATACAAAACTCAGATTTTTTTGACATGTGAATCTTACATTAATAAAGAAACTGGTTAGTTAAAACTGAAAGTGGTACCTAAGCCAGACAACTATCTAGTGCAGCATAAATACTGCTGGACAGGTTTGGCCTTCCTATCAGAAAACCATGAAAAAAAAGTAACATAAAAATTTTAACAGGAGCCAACTGTTTACTCTAGCTAAGTATTGAGATGATTTATTGCATAGGCCCTGATCTTGCTAATAGTTATATATTAGACTAGTTCCCATATAGGGACTACTCAGATGCTTAAAGTAAAGTAAGTATATAAATCTTTGTAGGATCAGGGCCTTAATGATTATGTAACTAAGTTTATTTATTCAGATTGTTAACAATGGCAACATGCAACTACACAAAACAAAGACAGATAATAAATTCCAAAGTGCTTCCAGCTCCATATTATTCTTTTTGTCATTTGAATTTCTTATTATGACATACGAAATATATGCACTTTTGAAATAAATCATAAATAAAACAAACCTTGGCCCAAACACCTTTTAATACTTCACCTACTTCTCTACACAGAAAAACTATTTATTAAAAAGACAACTACCCATGAAAACCAAAAGACAAATACAGCTCCCAGAAACAGCAAATCCCCAAATCAGAAGCAGCTCCAAAAAGAGAGAGATATTGGAACACACTTGAGGGTACCACTAGCAATGCTTGATCATCATCTACTCCATGACATTTGCTCATTAACTGAAAAATAAATAAAACTGAGGCAGGACACAGAGAAAGGTTTCCACTTCCTCAAAGAGTGAGTAAAAAGTGACAGATATGAACACTATAATATCTTCTGCCCAAAGGGGGCATGAAGATTAGAGTAAGACACAAAACTGAAGTGTTTCATTTGGAGCAGGAAAAATAAGCCACTTTGCCAAACCAGTAAACAATCCAACTATCATCAAAGCTAAAAGATGGATCCAGAAAACAAACACCTTCCCAACCCCCAGCCCCCAAAACTGCCCGCCCTAGAGCGAGAGGCAGAGCTGGGAGGAGGTATTGCTTCCCCACACACAAACACACTTACCTTGGCTGCACCCCACTTTTATTCCCTTCCCTGGAGCAGTGGAGAAAGAGACACACACAAAGGGTAATAAAGGGGGAGGAGGGGAGAGCAGGGGGTGGGGGAGCTAGTGAACTGGCTGCTGCTCGTGTGTGTGTGTTGGTGAGGTGTCTCCAGCCAGGGCCAAGCAGCATTAGCAGAGAGAGAAGGGGCTGTGTTGCTAAGAGGCTTTTGGTCTCTTTCTCTCTCCTCTGATGGCCAAGGGGGGGAAGAAACTCTCCTTCTCTCCCTGTGTCTCCCTGGGATCCTCTAGCAGGGCTGGGCTAGGGGGAGAAACTCAGGCTCCTCACACCAACCCCCTCCCCCTCCACACACACCAATTCAAGATGGAATTAGTGCTCTGTCCCTTTAACAATATAAATAAAAGGTCCCCCAGTCTCCCCCTCTCTCGTCTTCATCATCAGCTGCTGCTACTGCTGCTGTGAGTCTCTAGCTCTGCCTGGGAGAAAGATGGGAGGCTGCTATTGCGCATGCGCCCCAAGGGGGCTCGGTGGGTTGAAGGGAGGAGGGAAAGAGATTTCTCTCCACAATACACCGCGCGGCAGGCGAACCCGGAAGGAGATGCCGTCGAGGGAAAGGAAGTTGCGGGATGGGGAGGGAAGTGGAGCGGAAGTGAGTGGGCGGGCGTAAAAGGGGCAGAGTTGAGGCGAGTCAAGAGCGGGTGGGGGGAAGGAAGGAGTGGGCGGTGCTGTCATCGGCATGTGACCCGGAGCGATGGGCGCGGGGGGTGCCGGGAAGGTTTCTGAGGCACTAGCGGGCGAGGAGGAGGGTTGCTCCGTTGGAGTCCGAACCACGCGCTCAGGCGGAGGCGGGAGGGAGTCAGCGGCGAGCGGAGCCGACCCAGGTAAGGGTTCCGCGGGAGCGGGGCTACGGGGGTGGGAGGGCAGTGGAGGGAGGTGACATGACCTGGCAGGGGAAAGCGGGCGGGAGCCCTGACCTGGTGCGCGCGGAGGGCGGCGGGGTCCCTTGGGGCAGGCTCCCTCCTGCCGCGCTGTGTCCCGCCCCCCGTTCGTTAGGGCCAGGTGTCATACGGCGGGAAGGCCGCTTGCCGGTGCCCGGCGCTGGGGCGATGCTCATGGAGGCTCGGAGTTGAGGTCTAAGGAGGAGCGTCGCGCGCCAACGGGGCGTTGTGGACTCCTGCCGGCGCCGCTGAAAGGCACCGCGGGCGCTTCCTGCCTAGAGAGCCCGGCGCTGATCCGGGTGGCCGCGCTTGGTCTTGGGAGCAACCCCGGGTTACCTGCTCTGGGAAAAAACCTGAGTCGCCGCAGTTCGTCCCCAGTGACCTCCTAACAGAGCCGCCTTGGTGTCTGGTGTGTGTCCGCTTCCAGAGCGCTTTCCCTTGAAACTCTCCTGTTCCTTGCTTACAGATGCTGACGCCTTCTGTGTTGCAAAGGGAGGCGTTGGGGAATTCTTTAGAAGAAAGATCAGACTTTAACTCGGACTTAATGTAGCTTAATTCTGCTCCTGGGCATTTACTTGTGCTGGTCAAAGGCACTTCTTTATTATTATTATTTATTATTATTATTTTTCTTGTGAGCAATGTAGTTGCTGTTTAAGTGATTGGGACTTTGCTGTATTTCTACTTTTTGTAAAGGAACTGAAGCAGTATCGCACCAAGCTCTTCAACATTACAACTAGTTTTGTTTCTTAGGCACTGAAAATGAAACCTCTTGTAATTTTACAATTGAAGGGATTACAATAGCTCAAACTAAACTTGTGAAAAATTGAATTAGCCAATTTTATTTATAGAGGTGGTTATAATTGGATCAGGGATGTTTGTGTGAGTTAATGTGATCAACAAAGGCAGGATTAGGGTGTCAAAAAGATGGAGTTACTTTTCCAAACTTCACCCGTGTGGATCACCAGAATAAGAAGCCACAATCACTGTGGATTGTGCATCCTATGAGAGCTCTACTGGACTCCTTGAGCTAGGCTCCCATTTGGTGGGTTTTCAGCTATGCCTACACTACACTAAGCTAGTTTTAGGCTTTGTCTCACTAACACGTTTGTCGGTATAACTTAAATTGCTCAAGAGTGTAAAAAATCACCTCTCCCTCCCCCGAGTGACATAACTTATACCAGCAGAAACACTGGACTATACAGAACTGTTGGCAGGAGAGCTTCTCCCTCGGACATTACTGCCACTCAAGGAGGTGGTTTTATTATGTCAAGTGGAGCGCTCACTCCTGCTAGCATAGGGCAGCTACAGGAGTGATCTGGCAGTGTCACTGCTGTAAGCTCGCTAGTGTAGATGTATGCTGATGGACTCAACTAAACTTTCTTTGATTGCATTTGGTTCTTTGGGATTAAAGTAATTGAGGGTCCTCTCTCAAATACTAACCACTTAAAGCACTAAAATGAGTCATTACAGATCTGTAAAACTCCCTTTTCTTTCTTATGACAAATGAAATTGTAATACCTTAATGAAAGGAAGAGATTAGGGCAGGTCCCATATTTTGGAGCTACTGTTGTTTGAGTCATATAAGATAAGTCTTCACTGCACTGTTAACCTGGGTCAGTGGCATGATGGTTAGTATAGTCCATTTGTGAGCATCCCCATAGCAAATCACTACCTGTAATATTATGTCCTCATTGCTTCTGCATTTGTCAGTGTATATCTGGGATCAAAGCCCATACTTCTTTGTGCTGAAATGCTCTAGGATTCTTTCCTTGTCAGTTGTACAACTTGCCTGACCCTCGTGAGGAACTGCGGGATATGCATGGTAGGACTGTCAGCAGAGTGACTTGGATTTTTACCTGCTTCCTCATTGCAAAGTGGGCATGTTTCAGCCAAACTTAGGATACTGACCTTGACATCCAGCCATGTAAGCCAGCCCAGGCTTAAAGCACCTCCGAAGCCTGGTCAGATGGTTTTCTGGGTGGATGATAAGGATGGCAGGGCTAAAACCTCGGGTTAGCTGTCCACTGAAGACTACCCCCAGACATCTTTGCTGGTTTCTTGGCTCAAAATTTGAGCCATTTGAAGCAAGCATAACACTTAGACTTTTTTTTGTGAAAGCTGAAATTCTGTAAAGCATGATAGTAGCTTCAGAAAAATGTCAGGCATATGAGCCTTACTCCTGGGGAAGTAATGGGCAGAATTTATGTTGCCCACAGATTTCTTTGCTTCCCTGCAAAAAAAAAAAAAAAAAAAAAAAAAAAAAACTTTCTGGCAGGGAAGTAAAAGGAAGCCAAAAGGTCAGTCATGTGACCGTCACCATCAGTATGTTTCGGGTGTCAAGGGCAGCTGGCAGAGAGAGAAATCACTGTGGGGCAGGAGGCGGGACTGGGGAAGACCCGCTGGTGGCTCCTACCTTGTACTAGGCTTAGCTGCTAGTCCCAGCTGGGCTGGGGAGGATGGGATTTTCTTTTTGCCTGTATGGCATCTGGGGCTGGGTCAGACACACCCCCTGATTTCTCCCCCCGGCTGCAGGAAGCTCTGCAAATTTGTCTTCGCCTGACCCTCGTACATGGAACTTCTCCCCCATCTGACCCACCCTCATGCATCCAGACCCCCTCATTTCCAGATCCTCCTGCTGAGCCTCAGCTCTCATTCTCACTCAGAACCCCCACTCCCTCTGCACCTGGACCACCTCGATGAGCCCCCCACACCTGGATCCCCACCGAGCCCCAACCAGCTGCACGTGGATCCCCACATCACAGAGCCCCACTCCCTGAGCATCTCTAACCCCCCCCCGAGCTCCCCATACCTCCCTCTTGAGCTCTGTCCCCCAACCCAGACTTTTCTGCTGAGAGCCCCAACCACCTTCACCTGTATCCCCCTTCAGAGTCCCATTACCATTGCACCCAGAACCTCCCAACAAGACGCCGTGCATCCAGATGCCCCCTGCAGCCAGATTCCCCACTGAGCTGCCCACACTCAGATTGCCCCACACAGAGCCCTCTCAACCCACACCTGGGTCCCCCAACACTAAGCCCTCCATGCTTGGATCCTGCCTTTCTGAGCCTGGCTGCCCACATGGAGGTCAGGGACCTGGGATGTTTCTGTGGCAGGCCCAGGCCTTGCAGTGTGTCAGGATTGGGTGCAGCCTCACCACTGAGTCCATGTCCTGGGGGTAGCTGCACAGTGATCTGCCATGTGCAGCCAGTGGCCTATTCTTCTCAGTGCCATGCTGGAGCCTCCACATTTATTTGCAAAATAAAGGTTGCAGAATTTTTCACTTTTTGGTGCAGAATGCCCTCAGGAGAAGAGCATGTAGCAGCTGTTTTTGAGCCTGGAGATGAACTGAATTCACACACTATTGATTGTAGATACCATTAAGGGAAGTTTATGCCTTGTCTACACTACAGACTTCTGCCGGTACAGCTATGCTGTAGTGTAGATTCAGCTGCACTGGCAAAACTGCTTTTACTGGTACAGAGTGTGGTTTGCTGTTTTGTCTGCATCCACGGTAGATACTGTAGCAGGGTGCTGGTGCAAAAGCACCTAATTAGCTCCTGCCCAGTCAGCTCTAATCAGGGGAAAGAGATTGGGGCTGATGGAAAAGGCCTGATGCTGGCCTGAGGTTTGGCAGCACCTGCTAGCCTGACAAGCCAAGAGCTATAAAGGCTGGGAGGTGCCAGGGCAAAGTCAGTCAGGAAGGGAACTGGACGCCTCCTAGCTGAAGACTGCCTCTGCCTGTAAAGGAGGTGACTAATCCTGCAAGATTTCTATATAGATAGACACTGCTGGTGGGAGAACCTTGTATAAATAGACATGGGTGTTTCACAGCCCTGAAGCCTCTCTGAGCCTTATTAGAGGCAGCAAACAGGCCCCAGGAAGAGGGGCAGGAGGTGGAGCCCTGTTACAGTACACTTTGGTGGTATAGTATATCATTTCTATACTATACAAGCTCTCCTAGTGTGGACATAGCTTTAGCTACAGTGGAGGTAATTTGAAACTTTTTAACTAGTAGTTTTTAGGTAATATCAAAGGACAGAAAGGACCATTAGGATCGCCGTGATTTGTATAACACAGGACACTGAATTTCACCTAGTAATTTCTGTATCAAGCTCATAATATGTATACTGGAAATCAAGTATAAACCTTGCTGAGAATATACATACATAATTATGCACGCAAGGCCCGATTCTGCTACTTTTATTCTCAATTAGTATGTAATCCAGTG
Organism: Gopherus evgoodei; assembly: GCF_007399415.2. Taxonomy (NCBI): domain Eukaryota; kingdom Metazoa; phylum Chordata; order Testudines; family Testudinidae; genus Gopherus; species Gopherus evgoodei. Next base: position 55,171,831 of record NC_044332.1, read on the forward strand.
AGTTCAATAGACCTACCAAGTGTGAGAGTGTGCCATATTCCAGCACTTAATTTTAATTGATTTTCATTTATTAACTTAAGTATGTCTGAATTGATAGTTCAGATTTATTAAGAAGGCAGTCTGAGGGCTAAATCAAGTGTAAGATCTTAATTTCATTAGTATGTTACAAAGAAGCTTTGTAACTAAAGAAAATCTGAGCATACACCAGTCTTGCAGAAGGCTATATTCTTTTTGTTTCTAAAAAGTAGAAAAATCTATCTTAAACTAGTGGAGTTCACTGTGCATCTTAGCTTTTCAGAGTACCTGCTATGGTTGATCTGCTGCTGCTTCTATTTTTAGGAGAGGATGTGGGCATGGAGGGAGGAAGAATTCAGTCTTACAGTAAACTGGTGATCAAGTTAGATGAATATTTATTTTGTTATGAAAGTGCAGGTTGTTACTCCCCTCAATAAGAGGGGTGACTTACTGACAGATTGTCAGTAGGTATGGGAAATGCCTTTCTCCATATAAAGAGTTTAAATCACTGTGCCTTTAAAAGTGACCCCCATGTACATTGGAAATAGATTCTTCACTAAAATATATGTCTAGGTCTGTATTGACAGTTGTCCACAGAGGTGTTCTGCCTTACTAAAAGGTAACTAGAGAACAAGATTCTTCTTGAAAGGTAAAATATAATAGAAAATTTGACTTTGACGGTAGGATGAAACTGATTTTTAATGAGAATATTCCTGGTGTAGTGTAATCACCTAATATAGAATACGTATACAAATTTACAAGCTTTTTATGGGTTATTTGTGCCCTCCTGACAAGTTACTAGATTAAAATATAAAAAATTGTGGCTTTAAAATCACTACAGCCATTTGGGGAGCAAATTAACAACAAGTGCATTCAATGAGTAATTGACAAGTCAGCAGGACTTTAGTTACTTTATCATGTGATATAGAAAAAGATTTGGGCTGAAAGCACAAAGGAGGATTTACATTAAGCCAATTCTTATGAAACTTTGTATGGGATCCGTAGTTCATCTAATCCAGAGATTTTTATAATAGCATTATGTTTTCAATGCTTATGCATCCTAACATCTTGTTAGCTTTTTTACCACAGGTGTAAATTGAGCTGTTTTCATTGAGCTGTCTACAGTGATGCCCAGGTCCCTTTCTTGAGTAATAGTTAATTCAGTTCAATTTTTTTCTCTCCAATGTGCATTACTTTTATTTATCAACATGACTTCATCTGCCATCATGGTACCCATCCAAGAGCCCATCTCTTGTAGGCATACTAGTATCCTGTTAGAGGCAGTAGTTGCATCAGTGCTGAATGAGAGAAATAGTTGAATGTTGTCTGCAGATTGTTGTCAGATAAGGTCTTGTCTACACTAGGAATTTATGTTGGTATAGCTATGTCTCTTCTGTTGACCTAGGTACTGCATCTTGGGGTATGTCTACACTACGGGATTATTCTGATTTTACATAAACGGGTTTTGTAAAACAGATTGTACAAAGTCGAGTGCACGTGGCCACACTAAGCACATTAATTTGGCGGTGTGTGTCCATGTACCGAGGCTAGCGTCGATTTCTGGAGCGTTGCACTGTGGATAGCTATCTCTTAGCTATCCCATAGTTCTCGCAGTCTCCCCCGCCCCTTGGAATTCTGGGTTGAGATCCCAGTGCCTGATGGGGCAAAAAACGTTGTGGGTGGTTCTGGGTACAGCCTCACCCCTCCCTGCATGAAAGCAGCAGACAACCGTTTCGCACCTTTTTTCCTGGGTGAACTGTGCAAACGCTATAGCACAGCAAGCATGGACCCTGCTCAGATCAAGACCACAATCGTGGACTTTGTAAACACCTCGCGCATTCTCGTGCAGCCTATGCTGAACCAGGACCTGCAAAGCCAGGTGAGGAGGAGGTGGCTATGGTATCGCGGTGATGAGGACATGGACACAGAATTCTCTCAAACCGTGGGCCCCTGTGCTTTGGAGATCCTGCTGGTAATGGGGCAGGTTCTAGCCACTGAACGCTGATTTTGGGCCCAGGAAACAAGCACAGACTGGTGGGACTGCATAGTTTTGCAGGTTTGGGACGATTCGCAGTGGCTGCGAAACTTTTGCATGCGTAAGGGCACTTTCATGGAACTTTGTGACTTGCTTTCCCCTGCCCTGAAACGCCATAATATCAAGATGAGAGCAGCCCTCACAGTTGAGAAGTGAGTGGCAATAGCCCTCTGGAAGCTTGCAACACGAGACAGCTACCGGTCAGTCAGGAATCAATTTGGAGTGGGAAAATCTACTGTGGAGACTGCTGTGATGCAAGTAGCCAAAACAATCATTAAGCTGCTGCTGCGAAAGGTTGTGACTCTGGGAAACGTGCAGGTCAATGTGGATGGCTTTGCTGCAATGGGATTCCTTAACTGTGGGGGGGGCGATAGATGGAACCCATATCCCTATCTTGGCACCGGAGCACCAGGGCACCCAGTACGTAAACCGCAAGGGGTACTTCTCAATGGTGCTGCAAGCACTGGTGGATCACAGGAGACGTTTCACCAACATCCACGTGGGATGGCCGGGAAGGGTTCATGATGCTCACGTCTTCAGGAACACTACTGTTTAAACGGCTGCAGCAAGGGAATTACTTCCCAGACCAGAAAATAACAGTTGGGGATGTTGAAATGCCTGTAGTTATCCTGGGGGGCCCAGCCTACCCCTAGATGCCATGGCTCATGAAGCCATACACAGGCAGCCTGAACAGTAGTCAGGAGTTGTTCAACTACAGGCTGAGCAAGTGCAGAATGGTGGTAGAACATGCATTTGGCTGTTTAAAGGTGCGCTGGCGCACATTACTGACTCACTCAGGCCTCAGCCAAACCAATGTCCCCATTGTTATTGCTGCTTTCTGTGTGCTCCACAATCTCTGTGAGAGTAAGGGGGAGACCTTTATGGCAGAATGGGAGGCTGAGGCAAATCACCTGGCAGCTGATTTCGTGCAGCCAGATGCCAGGGCGATTAGAAGAGCACACCAGGAAGCAGTGCGCATCAAAGAAGCTTTGAAAACGAGTTTCATCACGGGCCAGCGTACGGTGTGACTGCTGTTTGTTTCCCCTTGATGAACTTGATTGACTCATTCCCTGTAAGCAACCCATCCTCCCCCTTTGATTACAGCTTGCTTAAGCAAATAAATTCACTATCGTTTAAAAATCATGTATTTCTTTATTAAGTCATTATAAAAAGAGGGAGAGAACTGATAGCCCGGGGTGTGGTTTGGGAGGAGGATAGGAGGGAAGGAAAAGGCCACTAAAAAAATGTCAAAGTAATGACAGCCTTTTGGTTGGGCTGTCCACAGGGGTGTAATGGGCAGGAGCACGGAGCCTACCCCCACGCATTCTTACACATCTGGGTGAGGAGGATATGGAACATGATGAGGGTGGTTACACAGGGGCTGCAGCAGTACTCTGTGACCCTGCTGCTGTTCCTGAAGCTCCACCAAACATCGAAGGATGTCAGTTTGATCATGCAGCAGCCCCAGCATTGCATCCCGCCGCTGCTGATTTTCCTGCCACCACCTCTCATCTCGAGTGTCTCTCCTGTCCTCACGTTGGTCCCTCCTATCCTCACGTTTACTGGCATCTCTCCTGTTATTTGATACCACGTCCTTCCACTCATTCAGATGAGCTCTTTCGTTGCGGGTCACTTCCGTGATTTCCGAGAACATTTCATCTCGCATCTTTTTTTTCCGCGCCTTATCTGAGATACTCTTCAGGATGGAGTAGGGAGGCTTGAAAAATTTGCAGCTGCATGAAGGAGGGAAAAAAGGGGGAGAAGTATTTAAAAAGATACATTTTACAGGACAATGCTTATACTCTTTCACGGTGACCAAGACTATTCACCTTACATAGCACATGTGATTTTACTACAAGGTCGCATTTTGCATCTTAATATTGAGTGCCTGCAGCTCTGTTGTTAGAGATCTCACACACGCAGGTCAGGGCAGCAGAATTCAGCTTGCATGCGTCCATGGTAAGCCATTGTCTTTCAGCTTCTGCAGCCTTCATATACACAGTGTCCTCCTTTCCCAAATACCAAGCAAATCCCGTTCAGTGCTGCTTCTTTCCTGTTAACATGCAGCAGCAGAAACCACCCCTACAATCCAATTCTCTGGGATGATCGCTTTACCCCTCCCCCCACCGTGTGGCAGGTATCATGGAAGATCCCTGCTAGCCAAATGCAAAAAAGCTCAGTGCCATCCCCTGCCCCCCTCCGCCTGCTTGGCTACCTGCAAGGAAGGATTTCTTTTAAGCAACAGGAAAACAGCCCAGTAGGAATGGCCATCTCTGTCCCCTTCATTAAATTCCTGAATTTCAACCAGGTTACCATGAACAATATCACTCTCCTGAGGATAACACAGCGAGATAAATAACTGATGTTGCTTGAATGCCAGCAATCACCAGGACCATACGCAGCTAGGCTTTGTCATGCAATGATACCAGATTACTTGCTACATGCATGGCGTGGTCAAGTGTCCTACCATGGTGGACGGAATAAGGCTGCCTTGCCCAGAAACCTTCTGCAAAGGCTTTTGGAGTACCTCCAGGAGAGCTTCATGGAGATGTACCTGGAGGATTTCCGCTCCATCCCCAGATATGTTAACAGACTTCTCCAATAACTGTACTGGCCACGAATGCATCCCAAGTCATCAGGGCAAATTAATCATTAAAAAATGCTTGCTTTTAAACCATGTTTTATATTTACAAAGGTATACTCACCAGAGGTCGCTTCCATGGCTTCATTGTCTGGGCTAGTGGCTTGGGAGGGCTGGAAGGGTAATTCCATCTGGGTGGGAAAAAGCTCCTGGCCGTTGGGGAGAACGGAGTGCTGTGTGTTCTCTGCAAGCTCATCCTCCTCTTCCCCATCCGCAGAATCCGCAGCCATGGCTGAGATTACCACCCCCACCTCGGAATCCACGGAAAGAGGTGGGGTAGTGGTGGCTTACCCCCCTAGAATTGCATGCAGCTCATCGTAGAAGCGGCATGTTTTCGGCCCTGCCCCAGACCTTCCGTTTGCTTCTTCAGTTTTCTGGTAGGCTTGTCAGAGCTTCTTAACTTTCACACGGCACTGCACTGAGTCCCTGGTGTGGCCTTTCTCCATCATAGCCTTGGAAATTTTTTCAAATGTTTTTTCATTTCATCTTTTGGAACTGAGTTCTGTTAGCACAGAATCCTCTCCTCATATAGCGATCAGATCCAGTAACTCCCGTGAGGTCCATGCTGGAGCTCTTCTTCGATTCTCAGGAGACTGCATTGTTACCTGTGCTGATGAGCTCTGAGTGGTCACCTGTGTTGGTGAGCTCTCCACACTGGCCAAACAGGAAATGAAATTCCAAAGTTCTCTGGGCTTTTCCTGTCTACCTGGCCAGTGCATCCGAGTTCAGATCACTTTCCAGAGCGGTCATAGTGGTGCACTGTGGGATACCACCCATAGGCCAATACTGTCGATTTACGGCCACACTAACCCTAATCCGACACGGCAGTACCGATTTCAGCACTACTCCTCTCATCGGGGAGGAGTACAGAAGCCGGTTTTAAGAGCCCTTTATAGCGATATAAAGGACCTTGTTGTGTGGATGGGTGCAGGGTTAAATCAATTTAACGTTACTAAAATTGGTTTAAACGCGTAGTGTAGACCAGGCCTTGGGGAGGTGGGCTTCTCCCATCAGTGTAAGTAGTGTTTACAGTGAAGTGTGCTGCTACAGCATCTTAAGTGTAGACATGTCTCACTGTCTCTCCCAGTGACTTATCGGGGTGTCAAAGGTGTGGAAGGGAAATGGGGGGAAATAGTATGGATCCTTGTGGAACTCTGCACTTGAGAGCTTTTGGAAAGGAGGAGTAATTCCTTTCCAGAAGACTGAGTGGTGAGAGGTAATGATTGGAACAACTGTAATTGTTACATTTATTCTTAGTGTTAAGGCTTATTAATATTACATTTAAGATCTGCTCTGTGAAATGCTGCAGAGAGGTCCATCAGTATGAGCATTAAGATTTTGCCTGTCAGTGGTTAAAAGTGCCACTAGAGTTGCCTCAGTGCTGTGCCCTGGTCCAAAGGCTGATTGTAATGCATCAGGGACATTAGAATCTTAGAATATCAGGGTTGGAAGGGACCTCAGGAGGTCAATTAGTTGATGTAACATGTGCTTTGTTAATTATTTTGCCCAGGAAGGGAAAGTTAGAGAGAGAATAATAGCTGGAGAGGTTACACTGCTCTACAGCCAAAATGCTTCTGAAATAAATGTAGTCCAACTTTACTAATTCTGGGTCACTGAGAACAAAAATGATGCTTAAAATTTGGCTCTATTTTCAATATATGCTATTGGGTCAGTATATACGACCCTTGACTTGAGAATGGCTGAGGATAAGTGAGTTATAAAGGGAAGGGATCTCAATTTAAACCAGAGATGACTAAAATACATCTTTGACTGGATCTAGGAATAAATCTATGACTGGGTTTGGACAGTACTTTCTTTTTAGGCAAAACAATGAATGATGCAATCTGAAGCTGGTATTGCATCATACATGATATGAATTGCATCATGTTATTCCTAGAAGTCATGGATGATGCAATCATAACGAAGCTTACATCACTCTGCTGAACAAATTGCCCTATATCAGCTCTAGAAATCATACAGTGTCGTGCTCTTATTTTGTCAGTTTTTGATTTTGCAAAGGGACACATTTCTGTTTAGCCAAAGTGAGCAGAGATGCCTCGTACTTGTGTGAACAGTGCAGATAACTTCTGCTATGTTTGTGGTGAAGTGACTTTTGCATCACAAAGGCGCAGTATAACCACTATGGTTAAGAAAGTCCATCACCTTTCTTTTGGCTGCAAAATTGGAGATCAGGACAAGAGGTGGGCCACACACATATGCTGCAAGACTTGTGCAACAAATCTTCGCCAGTGGTTGAACAGGAAAAGGAAATCTATGCCTTTTGCAGTGCCAATGATTTGGAGAGAGCCAACAGATCATCCCAGCAATTGTTACTTCTGCATGGTGCCTCCAGTTGGGAAAGGTGTGTCAAAGAAGAAAAAGTGGACTGTGCATTATCCAAACATTCCATCAGCTATTCGCGCAGTACCTCACAGAGAGAGACTGCCGGTTCCTGATGCACCAGAATCATTCTCACTTGAGTCAGACGAGGAAGAGGATGAAACTTCTGGTCCTGAACCATCAATGTCACAGGACCCACATTTTCTCCCATCCTCCTCCTCTGAACCACACCTCCTAACACAAGGTGAAGTGAATGACCTTGTCAGGGATTTGGAACTACCCAAGAGTAAGGCAGAGCTGTTGGGCTCCAGACTACAGCAGTGGAATCTCCTGGCAGGCTATCAGGGCAAATGGAGCCCATCAATGCTTGCAGACTATTGCTGGACAGTGACAAGAGATGCTCCATTTAATGAATACAAGAGACAAGCCAAGAAGTGCCGAGTAGACACTGAATAGGACTAAACTATGTACATAATCGTTTTTTGCCTTTTTGTTTCATAATACATTTTATTTATATAACCCTTTTGCTGATTTTTAAAGTGTTACATAAACAGGACAGGTGAAATATTATCATGTAAAGCAACCATAAACACATGAGAAGACCCAGGTTTACAATTTATGATTAAAACTCTACTATCTACACAATATACATAGACATAAAATGTAAAAACTTAAATATCTTAGAACCAGTAGCCAATCAGTTGTTTTAATTGTCATATTTGAATTCAGCACATCAAAATACATAATAAATATCACATTTTATCTCTGAAGCAGACGACTTCTCAAAAATTGTAAACCAGTGTTATCAGAGTCAAGAGAGAGCTTCTGAAGAACTATTGCATTTTTCAAGGAGTTAGGCAAGTATACTTCTCTGAACAAGGCCAGAACTATTTCTGTTAATTCTATCCTCCAGAGCACTTGGAGCCATTCCCAGGTTAGTGGTATTTGCAAACTTTAAGTGTACTCTTGATGCCATTATCTAAATCATTGATGGAAATATTGAACAGAACCAGACCCAGAACAGATGATCCCTGGGGGACTCCACTTGATATGCCCTTCCAGTTTGACTGTGAACCACTGATAGCTGCTCTCTGGGAACGGTTTTCCAACCAGTTATGCACCCACCTTATAGTAGCTCCATCTAGGTTGTAGTTCCCTAGTTAGTTTGAGACGCTCATGCAAGACGGTATTGGAATCCTTACTAAAGTCAAGATAGACCACATCTACCATATTTTCCCCCCACTCCTCATCCGCAAGGCTTGTTACTCTGTCAACGAAAGCTAATGCTTGTATTTAATGTAACTATTGCAAATGCTCAGTAAGTACATGGAACTTCAAAAATTGTTCAAGGATATATATCTAGTTATTTGACATGCTCTGTTCCTTACTTTCCCTTAATATGTATTGACACTACTTGGGAGATGTAAGGGTTTTTTTAGGAGGTGTTGAGGTATAGCAAGAGAAAATTATAGAGGATAAATTTCTGTATGCATTAGTGATAGTAATATCTATCCAAAGTGGAGAGAGGAGAACAGAGGTCAGACTACCAGATACTACCAACTATAACTCGATATGAACAGAGGTTGGATTTAGGGAGGGCACCAGAGGAAGTCCAGGGGCAGTATCTGCATGAAGAGCTGTTTTCTTCCTTCCTTCTCCTGGGCTTCTGAAAGAAATAAGAATGAGGTGCTTAGATTGTCTTTGGCCAGTTCTACTCTCTGAATGGACACCAGTTGATTGTGATTGGAGCACTAGGGATTCAGCAGTCAGATCCAGAGTCCCTTGCGTCTGGGTAGTGACTGATAACCACTGCTCTCACTTCTGGGTCTCAAACATTCACACGTGCAGATCCAGTGTTTGGCACTGTTCTTGGCAGTTGGACCCTACAGTCTGGCTGCTTAGACCAAACCAATACTTCAGCCCTCCTCCAACCCCCTAGTTACTTAAACATGAAACCCCACCCCAAATCCACTGACTGTGAAAAGTTTTCTGTTTTTGTTTTATTATACCCTTTTAGGGACTACATGGCAGTGAAGTAAAGAAACTCAGGATTAACAAGAATGAAAACTTTTGTGATTAAGAGATTCCTTTAAGTAATCCCAGCATTACAGATCTTAGGAAAGCATCAAACCCTTAAATGCAGTCCCCCTCAGTGTGTCCTTACCACCTCTGAGAGTCCTGGGTTTTATCCTACGCTGTGGAATGGCCAATTGTTTAGACAATCATTTTGAAAACAGTTTGTCACTTTTCTGGCCCATGTTCTTCTAGTAGGTTACTTCCAGGGCCCTAGTAGGTTGGAGAAACACTGGAGAGAAATGAAGATGGTAACTGTCCCATTTATCTCAGTGGGAGACTGGTGTTCCCCTTCTCCCAAAGTCTACTTTATTGTATGTTGTGGCATACCGAACTTCAAGACAATCTTGCTATGCTTGGGAATTTGAATATTAAAACCAGCTCCTTCTGGAGGGGGTCTGTAGCTGAGGGACACCTTGCACTAGTAGTTCTACACTTGTGATCTTATGTGGCCCAGCAGTATTATGATAGGGTGTTAGCTCCACCACAGTCAAAGATGCACCAGGAGTTCCATTGTAACATGGATTACAATGTAACTTTTAAAAAAGTTGATTGTACCTTGCAGACTGCTTGAGTTTGCCGTAGCAGTTTCTGTAGAGAAAATATGACTTGAAGTTTGCTGTAACATTTTAAAATGGCCATACACCTAAAATTATCTAGAATCCAATGTGTCTCAGAGAAACTACTGCACTTGGAGGAATAAAGCTTGATTTTTGTAGATTGGATGAATTATTGTCGACCACTGAAATTTATCTTTTTCACTATAAACATGTTAATGTTTTGACTGGGAATGGTATGCTGATATCTAAATGTTGACATTACACTTGTCCTTAGACATAGCCTTCTCTGAGGGCATTTTCTTGTTTTAGTTGATTTTGCTCATGCTGACATTGAGAGTTGAAGTTACTTGCTTTTCTTTGACTAGTGTCCCATTGATCAGGAAATGGGTTAATGAGTGGGGCATGATGACTCCACCTAGAGCTGTCCCATTCATAGGATGGATGAGGGCTCCGAGGGGTCCAAGGTGGCATGCAGGGTCAGCAGGGGGCCTGGCACTCACAGCAGCAAGTGACCTGGCCCCAGTCCACCTTGCCAGTTCCCAGCATCGCTCAGGGAGAGGTGGAAGTCGGGAAGAGGCAGTGCGGGGGCTTGTGAGAAGGAGTGGAATGGGGGCAGAGCAGGGGCAGAAGAAGGCAGCGCGGGAGTTGGGGAAAGGTTGGGAGTGGGCCTGGGCCGACAGGAGGGGTTTGTCTCGGCTCCTGCACCCCACAGGGATGGCCCTGGCTCTACCCTAATGTTTATGAGGCCTGGTTTACACTAGGAAAAATTCACATCTCTGAGTGACTCAATTTAAACCAATCTGACCCCAGGTGTAGACAGTGCAAGGTCAAGTAGTGGCTGCCTCTCAGGGAGGTAGCCTGTCTACACTGATAGGAGAAGCACTCTTCACTGAAGCAATGAAGCACTTTAAGTGTAGGCAAACCCTTAAAATCTTATACCCTCTTACATTAATAGTCTTCCATGAAAATATTTCTTAAGTAAAATCTGAGTAGCATGTGGATTTTAGAGCATGCTTTATTGCAGGGGTCGGCAGCCTTTCAGAAGTGGTGTGCCAAGTCTTCATTTATTCACTGTAATTTAAGGTTTTGCGTGCCAGTAATACATTTTAATGTTTTTAGAAGGTCTCTCTCTAGAAGTCTTTAATATATAAACTATTGTTGTATGTAAAGTAAATAAGCTTTTAAAATGTTTAAGAAGCTTCATTTAAAATTAAATTAAAGGCAGATCTTAGTTAGTGTGATCCTTGCCCTTGCTTTTTCTTGCTGAGTTTTCCAATATCTGGCACATATTTGGATAGTTTAAGCTGCACACAGGCTTCTGAGTGATCAGTTCTTAACTGGCTCCGAGAGGGACAGAGGACAGATTTCATGTGTGAAAATACCTGTTCACATAAGTATGTGGATCCAAATGCTGAAAGCATTGCAAACGCAATTTTCTTCAAACAGTAACATTTGACTGGCAGGGACATCCAGCAGGTCAGAATAGAGGCCCATGATCTCTCTTGATAGCTTCAAGTGCACTCCACAGATCTCCAAATTTTGATGCCCACAATTCTGAGCTTTTTAACTGAACAAGCTGCATTTCGAAATCAACATGCATCCACTGAAATACAGACAAATCCAAGTGCTTTTGTTGAACTTTTCAGATTTAATTAGAAAGAAAGCATTGGACCCAAATCATTGGAAATCTGAAATCTGTCAAAATTCTGATTCCAGTTTTCATGTACATTCCAATCTCATCGACACTGACAGTGCAATGCATCAATAGCTCTCTACATGTTAGAAGTAGCAGAAAATTGAAGTTTGACTATCCCTGAGAAAAAATGCTAGTTTTTACAACAAATGCCTTCTAGGCTTCATAAAGATCCCAGAACTGTTTTCCCGGGCACCCTGGAGGCAGAGGTGAGTTCGTTTAGTTGAAGGGTGGTGTCAGAAACATGAGCTTACACAGCCATTTGTCATCATCCAGTTTGGGGTAGTTTTGTGTGTTTAAATGACAAGGCCTTGATTGCATCAAAACCTTGTCATGACTTAGCCACTGAATGTTGCTGTGAAGTGGAATGTCATTATAAGCACTGTCATCTCAGTGCTTGACACTGTCTGAGTCAAAGCAGATTGAGCTTCACAAGGAAATTTACAATTCGCACCACTGTAGTCATCAAATATTAACTTGTGTGCTAAAATTTCTAATTCAGACCTTTTCTTGATGGATGATACAGTGAAATTTGACTGTTGGGCAGCCAATCTGATCTTCAAGTAACTTTACAAATCTCTTCTGTTTTCCGACCATGGCAGGAGCACCATCTGTCACACAAAATATTTTTCTGATGTCAGCTCCTCATTCTTCAAAATGGTTTACAAAACTTTCCACTATATCTTCCCCATTTGTTGTACCATGCAGGGGTTTTAGGCAACAAAGTTCCTCTTGGATTTCATTGGAAGCACAATATCTTGCAACAACTGCCAAACGTGGAATGTTGTTTATATCCACTCTCTCATCAACTGCAACGCTGCTGTTTCGCTTATGCATGTCTCAACTGTTCTGGCAGAGACAGGCAGTTCTTTTATTCTAGATACGGTTGTATCTTTATTTGGCAAATCCATTGAACAAAACCTTCGAATTGCTGAGAGTAACTTCTTATATATTCCCCATCTGTAAACAGCTTTCAGTTTTTTGCAGTGCACTGTGCAATATTGTAACTTCCTTCCTTCTGTAGTTCGTTTTTTTTTACTTAAACTTTTTAAAAACACTGCTTTGCTACTGCGTTTTTGATCGATTCAGTCTTCTCTGTTTCATCCAAAGGTTTTTCTCATTGCTTCGTTCAAATACTGTTGAACACTTGATGTGCTACAAATGCTTTCACAACAGAAAGCCAAACAGCGTAGTCCTTCTTTTGAATAAATCCAAATGTCTGTCCAAGAAGGCTGAAATTAATGGACATCTAACTTTGCTTTCTTAGGAACTGACATTTTTGTCAAATGTACTCCTCGACTCACAGCGGGGGAAAAAAAAAATTGACAGACGGCACAACATCAAACTCCATGCACTGTTCCATGTAGCAGGTATAAGCAGCAAATCAGGACTTACAAAGTCCCGGCGCCACTGGGATATTTTAAGGTGGGGTGCTGGGCTGTGGGCCACAGGTAGGGGAGGCTGCAGAGCACCAGACTGAGGCCAGGAGCAGAGTCCTGGGCTGGCAGCTAAGACCCTGGGCCAGTGGATGGACCCCCATCTGGCAGGGGGTCGGCAGCGGGTTGAGCGGAGCCGGCGCCCGGGACCCCAGCCGGAACCCCAAGCCGGCATCAGTGTGCCACTGAAAATCAGCTCGCGTGCTGCCTTTTGGCACGTATGCCGCCAGTTGCTTTATTGGCTTCTAAAACAAAGCTTTGCACTCAGAGCAAAAACCCAAGAGGGAGCCCCTATAGAATGGAGACAGAGAGCAATTAAAGATGCGTGGGAAAATTATTATTTTTTTTTTTTGGTCCAACAAAATTTTCACAATTTTTGTAAACTTCCCTTTCTCAATTTAGGATAAAAAAGTCAATCTCAAACTTTCATGTAACTGACAATCTGAAAACCTCTTTGGATCTAAATATTTCATTTTGACCGTATTTCTCCCCCCCCCCCCGCTTTAGTACAAATTAACTGAAATTCCTAAACACAGCTCTGTCAGACCAAAACATTTCCCTTTAAAAGTGTCAATGGGCTATTTCGTTTATAGAAACTTTTTTTCAAAAATTTCTCATTGTGACTTGTTGAAAGCAGCTCTTTCCCATGAATACTTTAGGTTTCAGTCAAGTGGCATTTTCAGAATTAAAAAATTTTTTTTTCACCAGCAAGATTCAAACTCATGATACATGGGCTGAGCTCAGGTTCAGCAGCCACAGCATGTCTGAAGTCAGGCTGCCTGCAAACACTCGAGCTTGAGACAGCCTCTACCCTACTGCACATGCCTCTGATACAAGCCAGAGTTAGCTAACACCTCACTATGTTACTGAAGCTTATAAAGCAGCTTACAGATCAGTGGTTGACTGGCATAATTTTAGTCCTTTGGTATACTAGCTGTTTAGAGTTAAAGCTAATCTTCGGTTTTATCTATATGAGCACTTTTGTTGACTACTGTGCTTTCATCAGTATTTTTTCCCCCACGCGCCCCAATCAACAAAGTTTTTTGCATACATAGCTACTGCCATTTGTTGGTCTTGGTTAAATTATTTTGGCGGGAGACTTTTCTCCCACCAGCATAGAGTGGCTGCATAGGAGACCTTGCAGCAGTGCAGCTGCAGTGTTATAGCTGTGCCACTGTAAGGTCTATACTGTAGCCAAAGCTTTAATGTAAAAACTGAATTGAAATCTGAGATTCTATTTTAATCACTAAGGTAACTGTAGATTTTAAAAATCTCTTAAAACGGGGATGATTGATTTCTCTAGCCTTGAGATATTGTCTTGAGCAAATACTTCTCACAAAACAATCACTCCATATCTGATCTGTGTTCATTCTCAAAGGAAACCTGAACAACATCTTTAAAAGACGACCCTAGGAGCTTAAATGCAGACCTTTGCTAGACTCTAAAATCACGGTCTTAAAAAATAAATCCAGTGTCTGGCTTACTGCACCAATCTACTACTATTCCCAGACCTGAAGAACTGGAAAGCTTGTCTCTTTCACCAACAGAAGTTGGTCCAATAAAAGAGATTCTCACTCACCTTATCCCTTACAACATTAAAGGAGTTGTAATAGACACATTTCAGGATTTAAGTGTGACTTTTTCTCTCTAGTGTCAAATGATGTGGTTTCATTGTAGGGAGATGTTCACATCTTCAACACAGGAGTTGTCCAGGATCAGCACTGAGACAGTCTAATTTTGATGCTGACTATGTGGCTGGGCATTGCTTGACAGCTAGCTTATTTTACTGCTGTTTTGTTCTGGTTATGTCAAAACTATAGACACAATGTGAATCAGAATTTTTTTTTCAAATTTATTCCTCTGCTCCTGAAACAGAGTAAGCCATACTAAGGAATAGCACTTCAATTAAAGGATAAACTTCCTTCCTACTTGCCCCCCAGAAGATGAAACAGACTCTTAAGATTCTATATATAAGTGCTGTAGTCTCCATCTCTATGCTGAAAGTCCATTTATTCCCCTTCATAAGGATAAGAACACTGTGCTTACTATTCCTTTCTCTGTTGACAATGCCCTTCCAGTTCCTTTCGATAATCTGAAATGTATATTGTACGTAAATCACCTTCTGGTGGTAAAGAAGCCTTCACTTCCTCTATTACAAGGGCCACAGGCTTCTGTGAACTTCTGGTGCATGTTTTGTTTACTTCGTGGAGTCAGGAAAAAACCCTAAGGCTTGTAAAATTTATCTAAATGGATTGTAATAGGTTGTCCCTGTAAGGTTCTGGATCACACTTGCTAATTAGGATTCAAAGATCACTGAAAGGAGAGAACTGCATGTCACCTTCTACAGTTTTGTGTTAGTTCTTCCACACAACTTTTATCTGTTACTTGGCATGTCTCTGCTGACAGGTTTTGATGAAGCTGTTCTAGTTTTGTGGTTTGAAAAATAATCCTTACTTATAGATGTTGTGTAACTGCCTGTGAAGCTAAAACTGACCTTTATTCTCTGGAAGAACAAAATATTCTTTAGCTGATTTCTTTGGTTTAAAAATTGGTCATTCAGACATAACCATAACTGTTAGGTCTTCTGAGATTGGTTTTTTTGTGGTTTTGGGGGTGTGTTCCCCCCATATCTTTTGTCACTATCGGACTACTACTGAAGCCTTTCTCACTGAGGGCATAGTTACGCTTGGAGGTGTAGAAAGCACGGGAGTGAAACCAGCCCTCGGAGACTGCAGCAGGGAAAACATTGCCATGTGTTTACACTGTCAGATGCAAGTGGAGTGTCGTGATCACATGAGCAGCTCTTGCAATGCCACAGAGAGAGCAGTGCCTTGTGGTAGCTGTCCCGATGGGCAAGTGGCTGCAGTGTGCTTTTCAAATGGAAGCCGGGGGGGGGGGGGAGGGCGACAGGGTGTGGAGTGTGATGGATTGTGTGGTGTATGTGGGGGGAGAGACAGTATTTTGGGGGCAGTGTGTGTCAGTATGCTGTTTTATAAGTTCAGATAGCAGCAGGAGGAAGGGGAAATCCCAACATCAGCCCACACTTCCATCCCTCTCTCTTCACTCTCTCTCACACGCACAAACATCTACCTCTGCAGCAGGAGCATTCCACAGTAATGGTTTGCTTTGTCCCAGAGCACATAAGCATGCCGGCTGTCAGAAACAGCTTTGAAAGGGGATATTTGCATGTCTGCAGCCAAGTTCAAAACAATGACCAGAGTGGCCACTGGATTTCAAGGGATTATGGGATGTTTCTGGAGGCCAGTCACAGCTCAGTAATGCAACATTTCATCCACACTGACACCTTGGCATTTCAGCCAGCGTGCAACAAGCTCTGTGCTGCTTGTGGAGGTGGATTACCAGCTGCAGAGTCCAGTCGCTCTAAGTGCCTTGACGGTGTGGACACCTCAGGAGTTAGGGTGCCCGAGGCTGATTTAATTTGCTCTGACTTGGAAGTGTAGCCAAGGCTTGAGAGTCTCTGGACTGTAGTTTTTTCACTTTGCTGAACTCAGTCTTTCATTGCAACTAAGTGCCTTTCTTTTCATTAGTATGGAATTGGTTTCTCGGCTCCTGGTAGGAAGCTTTAGCCAGATGTACACACCAGTTTTGTACCAGTATAATTGTCAGTTGTATGACTTCTTTTTAAGCGGATGTAGTTATGCTAGTGCAGTGTCCAAGGGTGGACAATTATATTCGTACAAAGGTTCTTTATAGTGGTATCACTTATTCCTATATATAAAGGGGAATAAGCTATACCAATGTAAAACATTTTTTCATGCTGGTATGACTGTCCATACTTTGGGGTTTGATTGGTATAACTATGTTAATACAGTTATAGCAATTGTGTGTGTGTGTGTGTGTGTGTGTGTGTGTACACAAAGTCTTCATCTAAGCTGTCATGGTGCAAGACTTTTTTTTCTTTTGATATTAGTTGTTTGTACCAGTAATATGATATAACCAAAAATGTTGGTGGTTTTGCCTGTTTATACATATGAAAAACTCGACTACTCAAATTCAGTTGTTTGTTAATGGCAGTGTTTACACATTCATATTGATTTGGTATTGCATTAAGTGCAGTCCGCTAACCTCTCAAATTGCTCTTTTGACAAGCATACAGTTGAACAAAAAGCTAAACTTAGAGAATCTTTTTTTTTTAATTTAAGATGTGAATTACTGCAATGAGTAAACGTAAGTCAAAGGAGACGAGCTCTGTAAATGGAGAATGCATCTCACAGGTGGGTAACATTTTTTTCTGACTTCCTTCTTTGTGACTCTAATTCATTGATGTAGGGTAGGTGACACTGACCTCTTCAAGTGTTTGGCTGCAGTGAATTTCCACCCTTCCCTTATAAAACAGCTAAGGGAGTCCTCTTGTCAAGCATTATCTGGTCCTGAAGGCCCTAGATTTGATCCCTTTTGATGACCGTGCATCATCAGTCCTGTACCTGCATCAGGTTGCCACTTGATGATTCACTTGGTTAGATACAGGTATTCAAACCATTGGTCTAATTTTTAATTATTTATAATAAAAGTGCTTTGGAACAATCCTGTATTTTGTAAGTCAAATTTTGAAGGCAGTCTACGGTTAGCTCACTGACAAGTCTATTACACTTCATAAAAGTAAACATTCAAGGTAAGTAAATAGCAAATCCTGGCCTGTCTTCAAATTCACGTTCGAGGTTATTGACTGATCCTATCCTCTTCCTATGTGCAGTGTGAGTCACAGCCCAGGTGAATTCCTCCTTCACTACAGGGGCCAGGTGAGGTAGGCTCGCAGCTCTCTGAAGAGGCTGCAGCTTAAACTTTTGTGCTCTTCAACACCTCAAACGGACTATCTAGATATTATCCAACATACTTTTATGTATTAATCATTCAGTGGTTGTAATAGGCTTCTTCAGTTATAGATACGCTGTCTTCCATGGTAGAGGAGTGACTTCTATTTTTTTTTTACTATGAATATGTTGCCAGAACTTAGACTACTGTTAAAACTGAATTTTGCCATTGATTGTACTTGCAGTCCTGCTGTTGACCGTTCTAAAATAAAATTGGGTCACTCGGGTATACATCTATATTCCCGCTTTCACACTTCGGTATCAGAAGGGCCACTATATTTAAAATGCTTGAGCTGCTGCGCTAGCTAATACTGAGTTCTCAGAACTCTGCAGACCCTGCTGACGCACACAGATTTTTGTCTTAAAGCACTCTCTCACAACTCTTGACTTGCGTAAATAGCTATTAATTCAAAACAGGAAAATAATCAGTTTGTCTAATAGAGAAATCTGTTAAGATAATTTTAAGCTTCTCTGAGGAATTTCTAAACAAATGGTGGCTCTCTGGGTAAGGTTCAAATTATTTTGAGGCTTAGATTCATGACACATTTTCACATAAACAGACATGAAAAGTGGGATGGGGAGAAGTATATTAATTTGTACTAAGGACAGGAAGAACAATTACTGAATAGCACATTTACAGGTAAGCAAGCAAAACAGGAATGATGCATCACCATGTGCTCTGTTCATCTATTTGCTGTGATTACACTTTATAAGTATTCAAACGTGTTTAGTATGTTATGTAAGGTATAACAAGGTTTTGCTACTGAACTTGTCAGGGATTTACCTGGCAAGGATATGCAAACCTAAAAGGGAGGGTAGCCCAAGCTCCAGGCAGTTAGACTGTATTTCCAAATCGAATGGCCTCTTTCTCCTCACTGTTACTGAGAGATCAGTCCAATCAGCTGTAAGATAGAAGACCTTTCCTTCAGAGACTACTGAATTTTTTTCTTTCCAAAGGGAAGTCTGATCTACAGCACCTGTTAGGCCTGCTACCTCAAATCAGACATTGGAGAGGCTTGAGAACAGCACCTACATTTAATAACCCTTCTGTCTCCATGTTACAGGCATTAAGTATTTTGTGCCAATCTTACTTTATCTCAATAGGTACAAAGAATTTTACGTGAAAGATTTTGTCATCAGTGCCCTAATGGAAAACTGTTTGGGGTTCAACTTCAGTACAAGTGAGTAAGCAACTTCATAACTTTGTGGGCAGCACCTTACTATTTTGACCTCGGCTGAAACAGAGAAAATTCTGATTTATACGGGGCCTGTTATGCCTTTGATCTTTTTTCTGTTAGGTAGCGATTTTTTTTAAATGTACTTAAAAGAAGCAACTTCTTAAAACCTTTTAGTAGAGCTTGAAACTCATTTAAACTTTTTTGTTTTAAAATTAGATTATTAGAAAAAGACTTGTATTCCTGTTTTTCATGTGTATACATTTCTAAAAGAAAATCACCACCTGGGCTGAATTTTTCTCATGTACGTTCCAAGCCTAAATGTTTTTTGGTTGGAAAGTTTTGGTAAAATTCCCTTAGTAGGAAAGCTCTTAACTTCATTTTTATATAGATATATTATATAATATAGATTAAAAAATAAGTGGTGTGTGCGTGCGCACACACATTTTTATGTTTTTTATCCTCTTGGATCACTGTAACTTTGCCATTCATGAATAGTCTCTTGAGAATTCAAAGCAACTCTAGGATCTTGGATGCCAGACTGATAAGTGCTATGGGATTGTACAGACAGATCTTTGGAAAGCCTAATTGATGCTATAGTGTCGAAAACGCACAAAAAATTGCCTGAAAATCTAGGGATAGAAGTCAAATAGTGAGGAAAATAAGAGAAGGTTTATTCTAAAGTGTAGTTAGATCCCTTAGCTATTAATTTCCACGTGATGCAATATAATATGGTATCTTAGCTACACCTCAAAAATGACACTGCAACAGGCTGGCTGCCTCTTGTGCATCTCCTCATGACCTAGGGTCATGTGATAGCTAGCCTGCAGTTCCCCTCCTGCGCTGTTCAAGAAACTCACACATTTTGTGCATTCCTATCCTTTCTTGGGTTTTTTTATTTAAATTTTTGAATTTTTTTTTAGTGTAAGTTCATCCAAAAGTTGAGAGATCTTGGTTTGTATCTTCTTCTCCCAGGCCTTCCTGCCTGGAGCCTTTCCTGCTTTGTCAGAACAGTGCAAGGAGTTTCTGCTAGAACCTGCACACTCCTAGCAGTCCAGTTCCTGAGTATTCATCAGTTCATTGCAGCTTCCTGCTGCTCTTTATAGGGCAGTCACCCTGATCTCGCCTAGATATGGCTTATTCTGTAATTAGGAGTGGCTAGCTCCAGTTTAAGGAGTGAGACACCCTATTACAGGACCTAATAATGAAACATTTGCTAGTATAAATGAGGACTCCAAAAAATAACATGGAGAGGTAAATAGCGGTGTCCCCCAGGGTCTGTACTGGCACCAGTCTTATTCAACATTCATAAATGGTCTGGAAAAAGGGATAAACAATGAGGTGGCAAAATTTGCAGATGATACAAAAGTACTCAAGCTAATTTAAGTCCCAGGCAGACTGCAAAGAGCTACAAAAGGATCTCTCAAAACTGGGTAACAAAATGGCAGATGAAATTCAGTGCAAAGTAATACACATGGGAAAACATAATCCCAACGATACATATAAAATGATGGGGTTTAATTAGCAGTTACCTCTCAAGAAAGAGATCTTGGATTCATTGTGAATAGCTCTCTGAAAACATCCACTCCATGTGCAGTAGCAGTCAAAAAAGTGAAAGTGTTGGGAGTCATTAAAGGAATAGATTATAGAACAGAAATATCATATTGCCTCTATATAAATCCATGGTACACCCACATCTTGAATACTGCGTGCAGATGTGGTCGCCTCATCTCACCTGGCGTTGGCCACTGTCGGAAGACAGGATCCTGGGCTAGATGGACCTTTCATCTGTCCCAGTATGTCGGTTCTTATGTTAACTTTTTTATTGTCTTCCTCTTTTGATAAAGAATTTATTTTGAATATTGATCATTCATTGCTGAAAGACATCCAAGATGATATAAGAGTTACTTTGTTCTCCTTTCTTCCATTCAGAGGGAAGAATACACTTGGAAGATTGTTTCAGTTGTTAATGTTATGTTCCTTTCTTTCTTTTCTCTTCTCTTCCCCATTGTCAGTGTAAGAAAATAAAGTGTTCTACTATAAAATGCATATTGTAAGAGACTTTTTAAAATAATGAATAAAACAATGTTATGCACACATTATTCACTGAATTAATTCCATTTTTATGGGAAATAAATGTAGAAGATAGACTGGTCCTCATTGGTTAAAAAAAAAAAAAAACTTGTGGGACCCATTCTATATGCTTTTGACATCTTTAAAATATTTCCAATCACAGGGAATGACCTCCACGGCAACAAAGGTGGTGGTGGTGGTGGTGTTACGCTATGGAGAGGCAACCTGATGAAAAACTGAATCAGCAGGAGTTTTTATTCTTCAGTTATGGCAGAGAACTGAAAAAGCCCTTGTAGTTACTAGAATCTCTCTACAACCATTTCAGTGTTTTACAGTAACACTTCACTGAATCACTTACATTATCTTAATATGCAATAAAGATATCCTAAAGGGGAATGGCTTTGGCTTAAGGAAGGCATCTAGAACTGGCACTTTAGTAGTTCAGTAATTGTTTAAATTTCTAACAAAGTATTTTTGTCTGAACTTCAAATAACATTCCCGTAACTTTAGATTTGTGTGAAGTTTGAGTGACAAATTAATAAAAACCAGTGTGAAGAATCCATAGTTGAATATTCTTACCAGAATAATATAGAATAAGTTTACCACTTTATGATAAATGACTTACTGTTTCTGCTTAAAATTCTAATCTTCTATGCTAAATCAATTCACTTACATTTTGAACACTATTCTAGCCATCTTTTATTTTCTGTAATTTCATTGTAAATTTAAGTTCTGTCAAAGTTCACCTATACTTTAGCTTAAACACCCTGAATTTCAGTGAATGCATCAGAAGCTTAGTATGGGTAATCAGTTGGTTAAAATTTAGTCAGTGTTTCCACATCTGTCCTAATGGTCTCTCAGCTGACACATTTTTGAAGCATTTTTCTCCTTCCTTTGTTTGTCAACCTGTTAGTTGCTGTTCAAAAGTCTTAATACTAATTGTGGTTAGTTTCTTTCCTATTTGAAGGAAGGAGCTAAGAACTGAATGTAGTAGTTTTTTCTGTGAAATTTGCCTTGCATATATGGCATACTGCTGCCTAACATAGTATGTAGAAGACTTGTAAAGACCTAGTGATACTGTTATAATATACACATTTTTAATGTTTATGAAATCTGAGTCTAATCACCTTTCTTACTTGGGTTGTACTACATTTTGCACCTAGTGTATGTTTCTGTGATTTACAGTTAACAGGCCATCCTGTGTTAGGCTTCTTTTCTTCTCTGAATTCTCTTCTACAGCTACAGCAAATACTCCTGTTCTTGAAGTTTTAACCGATTGTCATTGTCATTATAGACATCTACTGGAGCTGCTGAAACGAACTACTATCCATGGAGAAAGTAACTCTGCACTCATTATTGGACCCCGGGGATCAGGAAAGACTATGGTAAAAGCTCCTAATACAAGTTGATGTAAGGTGTAAATGAGTGCAACTCCATTGGTGTCACTGACTTTGCACCACAGCAGAGTTTGGCTTGTTGGTCACTTCCTGTCTTTGTGGGGTTTTATTTTTAAAGATACCTTGTTTTGCTAATGCCTATTTTTATGAGCATTTCAGGAGATGTATTCATGAGGCTGGCCAAAAGAAAAACCCTATTTAAATTTTTCTTGTTTTTGTACTACAGACATCTGGATATTATAATTTGCAAAAGAATTTCATATTTGAGTCAGACTTTATGTGCAGTTCACAATAAAGAACATAATAGGAACACTGCCTCCAGCCTGCCCCCTTTTGGTATAGGGTGGCTCTGCAAGCACCCCGCCTCAGTTTCTCTCAGGGATCTTGGAAATAATCCACAAAGCTTTCTTGTGGCTAATGATACTCTTGGTGGGGACTGGTTTAATAATGAACAAAACACTCGGTGCCCCAAAGTAAAGTCATCACTGTAACACACAAACTCATACTCACTCTGGCATCTTCATTCCAGTCTGCCCTTTATCCAGCAGCCAGTGCCAGCCCTTTCTAGGAAGTCCTTCCGTGGTCTTCAAACAGCCACTCCCACTCTTACCATTTCCTCCCCAAGAGGGATCCAGAACTGTCCCTGATTTGTCTTCTCTCTGAGCCAGAGAGGTCATCAGGCAAACCTTCTCTTTTGCTCTCCCCTGCTATCTTGGTCTTCTGCAGGAGCCTGGCTACTCTGCAGTCTTCTCCATGCATCCTTTGCTGAAGTCTGTCTCTGTCCACCTGGGCTTCTGTCGTATCCCAAAGGCCTGATCGAACCGTATGACCCCTCCCCTCTGTGGGAAAGTGAACTTGTCACAGCTGGGGCTGAGACCCATTTTCCTTTAAAGGTGCATCCACCCTGTGACAAAGTGTAATAAATTCCTAGGGTGACTGACAGAAACTTGTTATCTTGAAATGCTCTGAATGCTACGCTACCCCACCAGCAGAATGTACCAGCCCTTAGGCTTCTCTTAACTCAAACTGTAGGCCCTTAATTCATCATAGGGAGGAACAGAGGTAACTTGTACTGCTGCATTAGTGGTATTTCTCTGATCTGGCTTCGAGTGGGTGCTTTGATATTTGACCTGCTACTCAACTGACTTTTCCCTTTATAGATTGAGGTTTGTGTCCTACCCAAAAAAAAGGAGAATTTTTGTCCTTGGAAGCAGGTCATGCTTTATGAAGTTTCAATTTGCTTTTACTGTTTTTCACTCTTGTGCTTTCTTCTGTGAAGCTCCCTGATGGCTGTATAAAATCTGTAACGCAGACTTGTTTTCACTGAAGTCATTGCAGCTCTACTTAGAGGTATCAGTGTGGATCCCACTGTAGGCAAATGTGCACTGTGTGAGAGGCCAGAATCTTTTGCTTATCCGTGTCCATGGGGACCACATATGCACCTTGTGCTCCTATGCAAGGGCATAAAGGCAGAGTGACCCTGGCTCTCCCTCCATTCCCTCTTACTACCTGTGGTAGCAATATGGAACCTGGATTGTGTCTGACCCGCTTAGACAATCCAAGCTCCAGATTTATCTAAAACAGTCATCACTACTTAGTTTATTTTATAAAGTTTCTCAGTTTAGTTGAACATTCAAAAAAAGCCCAGACATGATGCGGGAAACCTTCTGCAGACCTGTTGTGCACACCCTGTACAGCAGGGAAAAGTTGTACAATGGTTAAAATATGGCAAACTCTCAGCCTTCGAAGTTTAATTCCTGCTCTGTGTTCTGTCTAATGCCCCGATGAACACAATCTGTCTCTCTTCTCCCTTGGGGAAGCACTTGTCCCCAGTGAATGCTTTTTTTCCTTGTGCTCTCAGAAATCAAGGGACACAAGGCTTAAATGCCATCTCTTGGAACAATTCACTGAAGGTAGCATAGATCTAGAGGAAGAAATGTCATCCTGTCTGGAACCTGGGAGGCGTTCCTCCAATAGAGCCCCAGAAACCTCTAGTTTCAGCAGGGAGAAGAGACCGAAGAAAGCAGTTGAATCAGCATAAGGACTCATGGCATCGGATATGTTCTCAATATCAACGACATCAAAACTGGTATCTTTATTGCTGGCTCTAGGACAGTGACCCAAAACACTCTGCATTAGGTATGTGCGCAGAGCTGTGTTTACAGTAGTGCTTGACATAACGTCCACCTCAAAAGGAGGACTCAGTCCAAAGGTAGTTTATCAAGGCCATTCAGCTTCAGAGATGGTAACAGAGCATCGGCACCCAATAAGGCCAGAGACTTGGGCTCTGGTACCAGCACTGACTGAGGAACCACTCCAGATGCAGGGGTTTGCCTTTGAGAATCCACCCTTACTTTTCTTTCTGGCACTAACATCATTACTACTGACCTTCATAGGAACTGTGCCTGATGGCGTTGCTGGTCCCAGAGGTGTTCTACCCCTCATCAGGCTGTTCTAGTCTCTTTTTGGGAGGGGAATCTGCTGGAAACAGGACAGATGGAACACCACCCTAAGGGTGCCCAGTACTAAGGCCTCTTATAAGACTGGCACACACCCACAACCTGGCCAACACCAGTACAATATCCCACTGGTCCCAGAGTCCTCCATCACATATCTCCGTGGGGAGGAGGAGATTACCAGTTCTCCTTGGCATCAATAGGGCCCCTTTACCAGAACCAGAAGAGCAGCTGGGCAAGCTGCCAGAACAAGCCTAGGGGAGACACCAGCTTCCCTCCCATCCCCAAGAATCATTTTTTCCCATAATGAGGCAGTCACTGTGGCTGCCTATGAATGCTTTTCAGGCATTGTAGGAACTGTGGATACCTTGGCTATTGAAACCATTCAATTCGAGAGAATATTTGTGAACTATTTGACACCTTGAGTTCTGCTGTCCCACAAGAATGGTCCTATCTATCTGTAAGGGTTTGATGGAGCCTATAATAGGCTATAGAACTTGATTAGAGTAATTAATAGGTGCATCTCCTGTACCATATATCATGTCACCACGTTCATAGGGAGCCTTTAGTCAGAATGTGTGGAGTAACACTTAAGTGGTTGCTATGAACTTACATTTACAGTTTTACCAAACTTGAATAACAAAGCTTAAAGGCTATATTATATATTGTTATAAACTGTAAACATTTTGGCTAAAAAATACCTTTTTGTAATGTAAAAATTGTCTCAAACTGGTAAGTTATAAAATAGCTAAAGAATTTCATAACAGTAACATTAAAAAAATTGGTATAGTTAACACTAAAGTATTCTTTTTTTAAAAAAAAAGTAACATATGGAGAAAACATTTGCTATATAAAAGTGCTTGTACAACGTGTCGCTGGTTTTGTCTACTGCACTTGACCTTTTTGAAGTGCTAAATAGTAGTATTCTTCCACTACCATTGGGCTCTCACTCTTCAGAACTGAAAGTAAGCTAAATGTTGCCAGTACAAAAACTTTGCATAAAGCAGACTGTGTGAAGGACAGACTGAGACGGAGGAAAGAGATACAACATGTAAGCAAAGTGATCATGGTTGTGACAGACCAATGTTTAAATTATGTGTCTTGGGTTTTCTACTGTTAAAGACACTAAAGTCTTCTCTTCCTCATCAGAACAATTTTCCAGCTTCAGTGTTGTTATGGTCCTTCTTCCCAGTCTATAACCCATTTTTGCTACATAAATGAGCAGTTAATTCATAAGACAAATAAAAGATTTAAGTATATTTAGTTAGCTTCTTGAAGGTGAAAGGGAAGAAGTTTTCAGGAGAGCTATACTATGTTTAAAAGGAACTAATGATATTGGGTAGAGGAGGCAATGGGGGAGAAGTAACGAATAAATATTAAATTCATACTAGAATATAAAAATACTTATGTTTTAAGATCAGATCTTGCCAAGGGCTGGGTAGAAAAATTGAGAGCACAGATAAGTCTTTAAAATGGTGGTTTTTAAAAAAGTTTTCTTTGGTATCACATTATGCATGTTGTTGGTTATCATTGCATGCTGCCATTAATTTCGTGCACTCTTTGCCATCTTAGTGCGCAAGGTGTCTTTAACATTTTCCACTCTTCAAGGTCAGGACCTTAACTACTTTTGTCTTGTACAGCATCTAACACAATGAGGCCCAATCCTGATTGGGGCCTTTGAGTGCTACTGTAATCTACTAAATGAAAATGCTAGACTACCATTTCTGAATCTTTTAAAAACTTTTTCCATTATTGGAGTTTTATATGCTTGCTATAAAATAGTCTGCACTTTGTAATTTGAAAAATTATTGGCCATATTTTATATTCTCCCACAAAGAACTGATACTACTACTAATCCGCTTAACTCATGATCCTAGAATAGAAGTTTAGAATAGTGAATTTAGCCAAATACCACAGTATCTGTCATATTTTCTGCCAACAGCATGCGCCTCAAGAAGTTTCATGCATACCACAAAGTTCTGGATCCTTGCATTTTGTTTTTTAAAGATAAAAGGAGTGGTGAGCTCATATAGAAGGGGTTCATTGATCTGATTTGAAAGACTGAGGATTTTTTCAAAACCTGAAGAAAAATTTCTTAAACATTTTTCCTCTGACGCAAATGTTAGATGTCAAGAATGTAGTTAGCACAGGAAGTACTCGCGTTCTTTTGAGTATCCTCAACCCAAACTAATAAAGTTTGATTAGATCAGTCACTGAGCAGTATCTTCAGTTTTAGTAGATGTGTGATCCTCTTGTTTTATTTTCAGTTTCTTCATTTTATTGTTTTAAATTTAAAAAACATAATGGAGGGATTTTAATGTGAATTATGCTGTTTCATTCTAGTTATTAAATCATGTCTTAAAAGAGCTCATGGAAGTAAAGCAAGTGAGAGAGAACCTCTTGCAAGTTCATCTGAATGGCAAGTAATATGTCATTCTTTTAAATTAAAAATACTATATATTGTTGTACTGGGTTTTCAGTTACTGTAAATTTCAACCAATAGTGCCTTTTTAAAGATGTTTCAAAATATTTGCGCTCATAAAAATCTTTGCCTACTATCCATTGTTCAGTTATTAAAGATTGTCTGTCTGTACCTCTTGAAATGTTGCTTCAGATAGTCTTACTGCAAAAATAATAGCCCCACTTGGGGGGAAAATTGCTGGAATAAGTCTCTTCATTGGCTGTATAATGGTGTGACCACTGGAGTGTAGAGAAAGCAGAGGAGATAATTTAGTGTTTGATGTGTAATCACCGCTTTCTTTTAGGACTCTTACAGACAAACGATAAAATAGCTCTCAAGGAGATCACCAGACAACTACAAATGGAAAATGTGGTTGGAGACAAAGTTTTTGTGAGTATGAACTTCTTGCTGCTCTTTTAGGCACCACTAAAAAAATGAGCATTATGAGACTTAAACAAAAGATCTCCCTTCAGAAAAACAATCACACCAAATAAGTAACTTTTCCAGCCATTGACTAGAATAAAAGAAATGGATTTGAGCCTTACTGCAAAACTCTGATGGACTTAACTCACTTTTTTTCCCAAAATTGTCTTTTTTTTTTTTTTCAAAATTTATAAATTACCTTGACTGCTACTGACAAGAGATTTATGGTATTAGGACAGTGTTAACCTGTTAAAGTATTTCCTAAGCCTAAGTCCCAAACTGGACTTCTGTGTTAAAAGGTTATTAAAACCAAAAATTACCACACATGAGGTTCTTCCAGCCCCAGAAGGCCAGTCACCTACCCAGGTGAAGAGATGCTCAGGACCTTCAGCAAAAGATGATGCTATAGCCAATACTTAGTAAACTAAATAAAGATCTAGTTACTAAGAAAACAAATGAGTTATTAAAAGGTTAAACCTTAGCTTGGTGGGCACTTTAAGGTAAAACACATAACAGTTGGATTAGAGTATATGGTTCAGATTGTTTGCAGGTATGTTAAGTCTGCTAGTTTTTTCTATAGGTCATTCTGGGTTGCCCAAGTAACTTTGGAGACCTCAGTGATCTTGTTCAAAATTTCTCTGGTCAGAACTCTCAGTCCAGAGATGGGGTAGAAAAGAGGTGACTAATGTGGGCATTTTCCAGGCCCACAACATGTTTCTGTTAGACACAGCAAAATTTCATAACTCATATATAATGTAGATATACACATTGTAACAGGATAATAGTATTTAGCAGATTATAACTTTTTTTTTCCCCTGTGATACCTCAGAAGGCATACTTCGGGCGAGTTGTTTGAGCATTGGCCTGCTAAACCCAGAGTTGTGATTTCAGTCCTTGAAGGGGCCATTTAAAGATCTGGGGCAAAATCAGTACTTGATCCTGTTAGTGAAGGCAGGGGGCTAGACTCAATGACCTTCCAGGGTCCCTTCCAGTTCTATGAGAGAGAGAGATCTCCATATATTTTATTTTTTTTGTAAAAGATTTATCACAACTTTTTACAGTGGTGACCATGTTAGTGTAGATAGTCACCTTCCCCTTTAGACAGTATTACACTCAATATTACATATAAATATATAGTAACTTTTATACAGTTAACTTGTTTTTCTGAAATGATCTTTTAAATAAGAAATTTTAACTATTTCCACCACAAAATAATGAAAAGACCCTCTTAAAACTTGCTTGAAACATCTAACGATATAGATGAGGCTAAGAGTTCTAGTGGAGTTCAGAACTGACAGTTCTAAATGTATTGCCACTAACATACTGGAGCTCTGGATAATATCAGCTACAATATTCCGTTACAAATAAAGGATTGATCAGTAACTTACTAAGTATTTTAAATTTGTTTACCAACTAGCAATATTTTAGCAGTATTAGTCTGAAGCATGTTAAACTGTAGTTTATTACCACTTTCTAGTAAGCTTGGCTTTAAAATCTGAATTGGGTGATGACGACAGTGAGTATGAGGTCTGCTGGGTCCCTTACAAAGGAGAAAAAAGCCCCTTATCTTCTGACCTAAAGGGAGACAAGATCGAGTAAGTGGTAGATACCTAGCTTTTCACATAGTATTTGTGGGGTCTCGATATGGTTTAAAGTGCCCACCTAGCTAAGTTTTAAGTGTGCAGTCATTTGATAAATACAGTCTCTCAGTCCCTTCCTGCAGTCTCAGCTTCTCTGCCCATGAGTCCACATTATTGTGTCCCAGGAAGGACAAGTGACAGAGTTCCAACAAATCTTTGTCCTTTGCTAGTCACAGTCATTCTTGCTTGATGGTTTCCTCAGGGTTCATTGACATACTTGCTTTGCAATGTCACACATTGCTTAAGCCAGTTACTATAACTTCAGTTTCTTTTGTCATTTTTAGAAGTACCCCTGTTCCTTGCCTGTAGCCTAGAATGATTCTATTAGATGACTTCCTCTGGAAGTATTGGCCCTTAAGGGTATATTTACATTGCAGTTGGGAGTATATCTTCTAGCATGGATAAAAAGGCAAACACTAGCTCGGCACTAGCGCGCAATATGGATATAGCGGCACAGGTGTGCAGACCCAGGGGTTTGGGTGGGCTTCTACTTGAGTGGCAAGCCTGAGCTAGCCACCTGTGCAGTAACAACCACACTGCTATTTTTAGTGCAGTAGTTTAAGAAGAGCTAGCACGTGTTTGTCTACCTCTACTGGGAAGCATCCTCTCAGCTGCTGTGTAGACATACTCTCAGTGCTTTCATCTTGTGTAGATCTTCAGCTGAATGCATTTTGCTTACACAGGAAAGCCATTTTTCCTAATATGTTGGAATATCAGAGCAGTGTAAATGGAACAATTGAAATAATGCCTCAAATTGTAGACTGCAGCTATCATAGAATATGACACCTCTCATTCTTGCTTCAATCAGTGATGCTCTTGCTTTCTGAGCTGCACTGGTTGACTGTTTAGTGTGTGTGCCCAAGGTCTGTCTTCTGGTATATAATGACATAATAGAAGATCAGTCAGAGGATCATCTCACTATCCCTCCTGATAGGCCACTTCTGATTGGCAAGGCTGCGTACTTAATCATGTGCTACTATAATTCTCAAGGATGGAAATCAAATGTATATGGTAAGAGGTAAGGTAAGCGGTTTGGAGTCCATCAAGGGCTTCAGCCTTGGAAATGTTCTCCCCCTAAATCAGTTTTGAAGCCCATTAGTTTCTCCTCTTGCGTGACTGGGGATAGGGGGAGAGGCAGTAAGTAAACAAGTTTAAGATTTTTTTGTTAGTTAGAGAAGTTTTTCCAAGTGTGTGAAGTTGTTGGGCTATATTGCCTTTAGGGAAACCCTTCTTAATTTGTCGTATTGTTTTCTTGCTCTGACACTAGTATCCTTACTAGTGAGTGAGTATCTTAACCTAAATGATTTCAGTCTCAGAAAGAATTTTTTCTCCCTGGAAAGATACAAGGCAGTTTTCCTGACTGGGGTATATAATGGGAAGAGCCCAAAGCAAAAGTATTTAATGTTAGCACACACAGCAATTGTAACATTGCATGTCTTTCCTTTTCCACTTACTTGAAATAAAACACCATTATATCAAGTTCTACAACTGCACTTACCAGGAAGAAGGAGGCAAAAAGACCTCAGTCACTAACTCAACATAGGGACTTGTTCAACCCTCCTTCCTCATTTTTCTTTGCCTCCTCAGCAGGGACACTACAGCTTTACCCTCTCTGCTGTACTTCTAATCTGTTTTTGTTCCCTGCATAAATAAGTAAAACAATTAGTGCAAAAGGACAGGACAAGAGAAGAAGAGAGAAATAAAATTCCATTCTTGATCCACACTGGAGGGAAGAGACCACTAATACACCAGTCCTGGGCTAAGAAACCATTCAATTCCTCCCCCTACACACAGCAATTTACTCCCTTCTAGGATTGCTCCCACCCTCCTTCTATATAAACTCCCCTTGACTTGCATTAACTTAACTGTGTTGATTTAACCTGTAACTAAATTGGAGACCTTCTTTTCTTGTTATAGTCTTGCCCTTGTGCCAAGTAAGTTTTAGTTCTCACCCATGTTCAGTTCACTGGATTACTCCTGAGGGATTTCTGTATTTTAAAAAACTTAAAATTCTGTGCACAATATTTTAAATTTCTGCAAAATCCTGTGTAAGTTTTATCTATCAAAATAACGCTATATATAATCATGCCAGTTTCAATTATCTTGGTAGTTTGTTTCAAAATACCTGTCAGCAACTGTCTGTAGCAATACAGACAAAAATTTCCCCCAGGAGTAAAGGGTTAAAGAAATTCCTCCGACAACATGGTTCCTGTTTCTCTACCCCACTTGTCTCCCTGAGCCCAGCCAGGGAGTGCCCTCCCAGCTCAGACACCCACATCCCTACCCCCCAAAGCCCAGCAGTCCCCTAATGGTGGCCAGCAGCTCTGCAGCCCATTTTTGGGGGCGGGGAGAGAAATTCTACACAGAACATTAATTTCTGTGCAAATTCTGCATTGCACAGTGTGCGAATTCTCCTAGGAGTAATTGGACATTCCACCTGAACGCTGCTGCCATAACCTCTATTTCCTACCCCCTTCACAATTTTGTGCCCTGGAAGAAAGAGAGGGGGTGAGGTGGCAATAGGATAGAGCACTTTTTTCCAGCAATTCATCGCTGACTATTTTGAGAAGTACCACAGGGGCTGCAGGAACATAATACAACTGATTTGAAAACTGCATGCCAAATGTGTTGCTAATTAAGTAAAATCTACTTGGGTCAAGGAATTTATAATTTTAATTTATGTATGTAGTATGAGGAGGAAGAGACAAAGGAAAACTGCTTAGTACAATAGAACCTCAGTTATGAACACCAGAGTTACGAACTGACCAGTCAACCACACATCTCTCTCAGAACTGGAAGTGCACAATCAGGCAGCAGCAGAGATAGGAAGAAAAAAAAGGCAAATATAGTAAACATATTGTTTAGTGTTAAACATGCTACTGTGGAAAAAGGGAAAGCAGAATTTCTTTTGCATAGTAAAGTTTCCAAGCTGTATTAAGTCAATGTTCAGTTATAAACTTTTGAAAGAACAATCATAACCTTTTGTTCAGTGTTACAAACATTTCTGTTAAACGGCTTTCATTCCTGAGGTGTTTGTAACTGTGAGATTCTGCTGCAAGTTGGTTTATTGTAATTTTCTTTCTCTCTATCCTACTTCACTTCATTCCTACATCTTTCTGTTGGGATAAATCTTTTCAGCTTTCATGCAGTAAAAGGTGGATGGAATTAGTCCTTATGAAGAAACAGTTAGTAGCTTTTTTGTCTCCTGCTTAGTAGAACGTGGCTATACAACATGTAATATTGTAACCAGTTATTCTTTATAACATAGAATTTAAAAGGTAGCTTCATTTCAAAACAATTTTTAAAAGATGAACTTTCTTATAGTCTGAACTTAAGCAGTTTTCTGTTTTTAAGGGTAACTATGGAAATCTACCATGTACTTTGAAAGACAAAATTAGAATTCAGAATGAATTTGATAAATCAGAGAAGTGTGAAATCAACCAGATGAAATTCAGTAATTACAAGTACAAAGTACTACACTTCAAAAGGAAAAATCAAATGGAGGAATAACTGGCTAGGCAGTAGTATTGCAAAAAGGGATCTGGGGGAGAATAGTGGATCGCACATTTGAACATGAGTCGATGTGATAGTTGTAAAGAAGGCTAATGTTTTGGGGTGTATTAACAAACGTATCAGATGTAATATACAGGACACAGTTGTTCTACTCTATTTGGTACTGGTGAGGCCTCAGCTGGAGTATTGTTTTGGGCACCATATTTAAAGATGTAGATAAACTGGAGAGTAAGTAAAAGGACAAAAGGCTTAGAAAACATGACCTATAAGGAAAGGTTATAGACACAGACACAATGGGCTTAATCTGCAGCCAGGGAGATTTAGCCTAAAGATTAGTGCTTTCTAACTATAAGGGTAGTTATATTCCGGTATAGATTACAAAGGGACCACTCATTGGAGATTTTTAAGAACAAATTAGACAAACACCTGTTAGGGATGGTCTAGTTATACTTGATTCTGCCTCAGCACAGCGGAATGGACTAAATGACCTTTGCAGTCCTTCCTACCCTAAATTGATATAGTTTTATTACTTCCTTTCCTTTAGGGCAGTTTTGCTGAAAACCTTGCATTTCTTCTTGAAGCTTTAAAGAAAGGTAAATATTTTTGTATAAGACTTTAAACCCCAGGTGAGTTGTAGCAAACTTTTCACCCAAATGCTGTAGAGAAATCAAGGTTTACCTCACACTGTAGACCAGTGGTCTCCAAACTTTTACACTCCTTGAATCTAAGGGCAACCCAGGATCTACCCCTTCCCTTTCCCCAAAGCCCCGCCTCGTCACTCCACCCCCCCCACTCTGTCGCTTACTCTTCCCCCACCCTTCCTCACTTTCACCAGGTAGGGGTTCGGGGGGGGGGGTGCAGGCTTTGAGCTGGGGCTGAGGGGTTTGCAGTGTGGGAGGGGGCTCTGGGCTGAGGTTGCGGTTTGGGAGGGGGGGTGAGAGGTGCAAGCGCTAGGAGGGAGTTTGGATGCAGGAGGGGGCTCTGAGCTGGGGCAGAGTGTTGGGGTGTGGGCTCCGGGGGAGGGTCAGGGCAGAGGGTTGGGGTGCTGGCTCTGGAAGGAGGATCAGGACTGGAGCAGGGTGTTGGGATGTAGGAGGGCGTATAAGGTGCTGGCATTGGGAGAGGGTTAGGGCTGGGATTTGGGGTGCAGGAGGGATTTGGCGTGCTGTTCTAGGAGGTGCTCAGGGTGGGGTTTGGGGTACAGGAGGCGTATGTGGTGCTGGCTCCTGTCAGGCAACACTTAGCCTTGCTGCACCTGCTGCCAACTGGGAGCCGCTGGAGGTAAGACAGGCTCCTTGCCTACCCAGCCCCACACCAGTCCCAGAAGGCGCCAGTGTGCTCTATGTGCTGCCCCTCTCTGCAGGCACTGCTCCCGCAGCTCTCCCATACAATCAGGGCTACGGGGACAGTGCTTGCAGGCAGAAGCAGTGTGCAGAGGGAGAACTCATGGGGCCGGGGTAGGCAAGGAGTGTGCCTTAGTGGCAGCCACGCTGCACCACCAGAGATCGTGATCAGCTGGGAGATGCTCTAGGATCAACTGGTTACCACTGCTCTATACCATTGTACAAGCGACTTCTGCATGAGAACAAACCTTGGTTGCAGAATCAATAGCACAAACAGTACTGCGGTCATATCAAGCATTGTGATATTTGAATCAAATTCTTAAGCTTAATTTACAGGAGCATCACTAAAGACTTCTTCCTACTATTTATTGAATGGCTAATGGTGGAGGTTTTTAAAAAAAAAACCTGGAAATAGTATTGAACTCTTTTCTGTTGCTTTTTAACAGTTACTGTGTGGTGTGATTTTTGTTTTT
Organism: Gopherus evgoodei; assembly: GCF_007399415.2. Lineage (NCBI taxonomy): Eukaryota > Metazoa > Chordata > Testudines > Testudinidae > Gopherus > Gopherus evgoodei. Next base: position 55,206,410 of record NC_044332.1, read on the forward strand.
TGTCTCCTTCACACTGCCTTCCCCCCACAAAATGCAATCAGATTTTGCAGGTTTTATTGCTTATCCTACCAAAAGCATATATTTGCTATGCGTTCAGGTGGATGTGCATATAGATTTTTGCAATGCTGTTAGCAGTCTGTTGCCCATGATAATGGATATAGCCTTTTAAAAATTAAAATGGTAAATAAGTGTCTTAACTGTGTGTCGTCATCACTTTTTGGTTTTTATTTGCAACCAAAAAAATGTCTTGACAAACTAGTGTAACCTCCGCAGTACTTTAAGCTAAATAATCGTCAATAATCCTGGCGTATAGCAAATACATGTGAGATAGGGGGGCCTTATGAATTAGCAAAGATTCTATAAACAGGTTAAAACTTGAGAGCACACTAGAACACAAGTGCTGCAACAGTAAGAAGTCTAGTAGTCATGTACTTACCAGTTCACTAATATACTGACTGTTCTAATTCTTGTTTTAGGTGACCGAGATAGCAGTTGTCCAGTGCTATTTATACTGGATGAATTTGATCTCTTTGTTCATCACAAGAATCAGACATTACTGTATAACCTTTTTGATATATCCCAGTCAGCACAGACTCCAGTAACAGTTATTGGAATTACATGCAGACAAGTAAGAGTTTTTTTTCTATTTTATAGAGCTTATGTTGCTGACAACTGTAATGTTTCATATGCTTTTCATATTTTTATTCTTAAGACTCATGCCTTAAGGAGACAATTCTGCTAATTTTGGAAACTTCTCCCCCTCCTTACCTAGTGTTTTATTGGCTTACTTTAAAAATTGATTCTAGTACAGATACAAAATAAGTGACAGGAAATGCTACGTATTCAGAGCAAATGGGAACAGAAGTAGGAAAACAGGAATATGCTCCAGTAACCTTTCTTACTAAGAAAATGAAGGAGGTTCTTTCAGATTTAATAGGAAGCAAATTTTTCCTGTATTCTAGAATAAGCATCTCACCAAAACATGTACCAAAAGTTCTAAAAAGAGAAGGACAACACAAGATGCTATTAAAGCTAATGCCATAGAAAGAATTGTCAGTGCTATGTCAATTTCTCCTATGTCTTAACCAGACTGTACTTCAGGAGAAAAAGCAGTGGTCACCCCACTTAATGTGTGCGCTGCCTATGTCAGGACTGAAATGTGTTACTATATCCTGAAGATGACCCAGTCCTCAATTCCATCTTTATCACTGGTGTCCCCCACGAAAAAGATTTAGAATAAGCACTGGAAATGACCTCGAACCACACTGACACAAAGAAGAATGCCCTTTCATTTCAGATAATTAAAAAGAAATAAACTATACATAAACTTCTACATTCTTAAGACATGGGGAAACACAGGACAACAATAGGCAAGTTTTACTTGTTAGTAGTAGTTTTATAATAAAAAGAACTCTCAAAACAAACTAAATGTTGCAGGGATTACATACAGGATGTGGCCACAAACTCAATAGTAGTAATTGTCAGCTATCAATCTTCAGGCTTGCCTCACTATGTAATTAGGCTTTTTGGATCTCTGCTTTTTTTTTTTTTTTTTTTTTTTTTGTTCCCTGTTAGCTTCAGTTTTACTGCTTAAAAATGGTTACGTTCCTGAGAAGAGGATAAAAACTTGGACGACTTTTACTACTTTGCAGGAGCCATGTTAATCTATTTCTCATTAGTTTTCCATCTTAAAATATCAGGATCAACATTGTTACCTATCTTTCGTTCTAGAGGCTGCTGGTTTCTTCCTTTCCTCGTTCACTAATGAGCAAGAGTAGAAACTTTGATCAAGCTACCTGTCTTTCTACCACAATATGAAATATGACAAATGCTATTTAAAAAGCAAACCTTTGTCACCAATAATTATTGCTATAACACTGCTATACTTAGAAAAGACTTCTGATCTAGACTAATTTTGGGAATTGGGGGGGGGGAGGGTAAAATGTTTCAGGGTTTCCTTACATTCACTTTGTAAACTATAAGGCAATCTTGCGTTATCGTTAAACACTTAAATCCTGCATTCCTACAATACAGTATGTCTGTGGAATACAAACAACATATGTATTTAAAAAGCTGCTTAAACAACCATCATTACTTCAGTCAAACACTCATATGATGATGATATTAAGAATCTAGAACAGTGTTAGTAAAGATTTTAAATTTTTTCAATGCTCTTAAAGCAACAGTTGAAAAGATGACTAGGCCACAAGAAAAGAAAGAAGAGGCTGCCTCAAAACAGTGGGCCTCCAATAGAACAAGTTTAGGGGTGCTTCTGATTTTTTGTTTTGGGGCAGTGTCTAATGAGCAAGTTACTTTAAGTTAATATTGGACCTATTAATGTACAGAATGTACTGTAGTTAATGTAAAGAATCTCTTCAGTTCTATAAAAGTTTCTTTTTCCAGAGTTCATTACGCGCTCCATCAGTGACTTATCGTAATTGGATTCAAGAGCAAAAATCAGCTTTTTTGTTTTTAATAAAAATCTTCCACGTCGTTTAGGAATCTCATTAGATTTCATGGGAATTGGAGGTTGATAAACAGTGGGTCATCAGATTGTGTACAGAAGATTGTGTTTTTTGCATATTAATTTGTCTTGATTTCATTCTTTCTGGAGACCTCACGCATTTTTAACCAAGCCTAAAGCTTCCTGCTTTCAGGGCAAGTAAAAAGACTAGAAACAAAGTAATCCTTCTCTGACCCAAATGTCACTGTAATAGAGAAGCAGTCCTTAATTTTCCTTTTAATAGACAAATACCAATTTTTTCTTTCTTCCTTCTGATGACAAGCTTTGTTACCTCTTTAGAGGAAATCAGATTATTCTTCCTGCTCAAAAGCAGCCTAATAGTATTTGTGTGGTACAAGAGAATTTTTCTTCTAAAAGACAAATGTTGGCTCTTAAAATTTTTCTGGCGAGATCAGGTTCAGCCTTCCAAAAGACATGTGTAATGACAGCCACCAACCTACACATGGTACAGTGTACAGTGGCTGAAGTATCTTGAATACAACCCAAAGTAATAAAAATATTTACTTAATCTATGGAAAAATTACTGTGTATCCCAGCAACTAATTATTGTGACTTATGTAAATAGCTTATAGTTGGACATTTAAAAGGAATATTGTCAATTATATTATAAATTAGCAAGTTTGTTACTAATCATGCTTTAGATTTAAAACAATTTTAATAATCTAGTTTTTTTTATTTATGCTGTTTGTGCTTTCATCTTGGACTGTTTCACTGAATATCTCCATTTTTGTTTTTACAAGGATATTCTGGAACTCTTGGAAAAGAGAGTGAAGTCAAGGTTCTCCCACCGACAGATATATTTGATGAATCCATTTGATTTTAAACAGTATCTTAGAATATTTAAAGAACAATTATATCTACCTGCAGAGTTTGTATACAAGCCTTTCGTACAGAAATGGAATAAGAATGTTCAGGTAACTTGAAACACAGGTAGTAATAATGAAGTAATTAACTTGTCTCACTGAAGTGTTTGAAAAAGTAATTTTTAAATTTTGCAAAATTGTTGTGGTTTAAAATAGTTTGTCTTTACCTTCCTCTGTTTTTGGTGCTTACTGTTTAAGAAAGGAATAAAATATGAAATAGTATGTTTTCTCTTTTTGCTTCAAATTTAAGACCCCTAGTTTTTAGAAAAATAGTGAGAATTTAACTGTAATATCAGCTTCTAGTAACCCTAGCCCCATTGTGCTAGGCATTGTACAAATAGAACAAAAGTACAAGGAAAAACAATAAGACAATTTTGGTCAGCAGACCAGTGGCTGAGCCCATTTTCAAGTAATTTTATTAATCTGAGTAAAGGGTGATATGATGGCACATAATTCACCATTCACATGATTCATCTCAAATAATGCTGAGCAGATTGTGCTTGGATGTAAGTTCTCTTGAGAGGGAATGAAGTTTACATTGACCATGTGTCCTAAAGAGACTGTGTACATCTAATATAGCTTGTATTGTGAATTAAACCTTGGACTTGGTTTAATAAGCTGGTTAACATGTATATCTTCAGCTTTACTTCACTATTTGATATGAAACTGACAGATGTAACACACCCAAGGCAATTTGGTCCTGAGCAGCACATGGATGGGAAAGGTAATAGTGTTGGTGACTTAATAGCACTTTGGTGAACTATTGAGTCAGAATGCCCCAGAATAGCATTAGAACCACAAGATGATTGTGCTGTCATTCAGAAGATACTTAGAGGCCCTGTTTCTGGCCATTAAAGAACCCCTGGCACTTTGTCGGAAGAGCAGATATTAAATTAATAAAGTTTAAGGCCAGATGTATCCACTAAATAGTCTAGCCTGACCATGTGAAAATTATAGGCCATTACATTTCACCCAGTTAGCCCTGTATCAAGTTGAATTATTTGTTTAAAGCATATTTTCAGAAAAGACACTCAATCTTCATTTGAAGACACTGAGATAGAGAATCCACCTATTGCCTTGATACATTTTAACTAGAAAAAGTTCCTTATTTCTAATTTTGAATTTCTCTGGCTTCAGCTTTCAGCCATTGGATTTTGTTATGCTCTTCTCTGCTACATTAAAAAGCCCTCATTTTTGGCATCTGTTACGGGTTCGATTAAATATGCTTGATATCACCTCTTATTGTGATCATGTTTCTTTGCCTTGAAAGTCTCAGTTCCACCCCAAAGATGGCTGCATTTCAGTAGTGGATAAAATGATTCCAGTATAAGCAACTTGCAGGGTTTATTTACACACACTTTTTTGGATTCTTTGGAGGTGAATGGTGCTTTAAAATATTAAAGACAAGGTGAGTGAGGTAATATCTTTTTATTGGACCAACTTCTATTGGTGAGAGAAACAAGCTTTTGAATGTACACAGCTCTTCTTCAGGTCTGGGAAAGGTACTAAGAGTGTCACAGCTAAATAAGAGGCAGAACAGATTGCTTGTTTAGTATAAGTCGTTAAAACACATTTCAAGAGACCGTTCAAGGTGAAGATGCCTATTACCACATCTCTGGGATGCGGGAGAAAGGGACCTGTCAGTGTGGGACATTATGGGATGGCTCCTGAAAAAAGTAAGTCAACCTAAGCAAGGCAATAGCTACGCTTTCACTGACCATGACTCTCTCCACCAATTTACCACCACCCTGAGTGGCAGAGGTACCTGGCTTCACTTAAATTTGGCTCCCACTTCCACACCTAGTCCGACACAAGACAGCTTATGTTGACATAAACATACAGTGTAGACCAGGCCTAAGTAAGATCCCAGGAGAGGGAGTGGCATTTGAATGATCCATTTGAAGAATCTCAATGGTATGGAAGTACAATGGAGTATTCTTATTTAAAGAGACTATAAACTTGTCTGCTGAGAGGCTGATTTACAAAGTGTTGGCCAGAGGAGGTAAGTTACTCTGAGAAGGCAAGCTGAATTGCTTTGTGTACAGGTATTTAAATGATTGAGAATCATATGTGGTTTTAAAACCACCAAAATATGGATACAGATAAGAAAATACATGTATTTCTTTCAATAACCTTTTTTCAATAGGTGTATATAAAATCTAGAAGTTCAGTAATTATCACCATATGTATTTCAGAGCTGGAAGGGGATTCAACTAGTGGCATGTTTACTGTTACTGCCTAGTTAAATATTATATGGACTGTACTTTCAGTTTTTTCAGGTTATACTTGTGGAAATGTTCTCTACAAGAGCCTGGCCTGTCTTTCCCCCTTAAAGAGAGATGACCGTGTTTCTTTTCAGAATTTTTGTTCTGATTCCACAATAAATATTAATACTGATTAATAAAAACAGGTCTGGTTAGCTAACCAAGAATTTTCCAGTTGGATGAGAACCAGTGCACTTATTTTACCAGTGATCTTAAAAATTCCATTTTTAGTCTCTTTCAGAAGACAGAACAGTGCAAGATGTGCTACAAAATCATTTCCACTGCAGCAAAGACCTGCGATCACTTCACATGTTATTGGTATGTTATATATTGATATGTTTCTAAAAGATTGTTAAATCTCATGAAATTGCTAATACAGTAGCCTGTAAGCTACAATTTTTCATACAAGTTAATTGAGCTTTACTTGAAACATCTTATTGGATAGGTTTTTTTGAAGTGTGATTAGGAGGCCTAAGTAGACTTAAAGAAGGTAAAGAAGTAGACTACTGTCCTAAGTAGACTTAAAAGAAGGTGTTTTTGGTTTCCTGGTCTCCCTCAAGCCAAAGCAGGAAGCACTGGATGTTATCTAGGGTTATTCAAGTGGCTTCATATTTTTTGTGACACGGCCTTCAGCTATCCTGGGTTCTCCTGCCAGATACGTTGGTTTCCATGGTGGGCTGTCTCAACATCTGGCTTCTTTAATTATCGAGTAGAGAAGAACATAAACCAGATTGGCAGAGCTGCCTCCTAAGCAGCTTTTTGGGAAGAATCTGGCTAAACTTCAAATATCCATTGACCAAGTGGTCTTAGTTTTCTCAAGGTTTTCAGATGGGAGGAGCTTACACCAGTCCTCCTCTTGGAAGCAGTCTTGTTCCAGGGCAGTCCAGGAATCCTTCACTTCTGTCTGTAGGGAATCTCCTTCAAAAAGAATTCCTTTTTGCATTGCTGAACGCTGCCCTCAAGCAGCCCTAATAAAGCCTTGCTTGCCAGCATGCTACCCCTTTTTCAGTCATCTCATTAGAACAGTGGTGGGCAACCTCCGGGCCGCATGCAGCCAGTCAGGGTAATCCACTGGCTGGCTGTGAGACGGCGTTTACATCAACGATCCACAAGCATGGCCAGCTGCAGTGCCCAGTGACTGCGGTTAGCTGTTCCCAGCCAATGGGAGCTGAGGAAAGCGGCAGCCAGCACATCCCTGCGCCACTTGCCACAGTTGCCATTGGCCAGGAATGGTGAATCATGGCCACTGTCAAGGTAAACACTGTTTCGCAGCCTGCCAATGATTATCCTGACAGGGTGCAAGTTCCTCCCCCCCCCCCCACACACTGCATTAGAAGGTCAATTCAGATCTTTCTCTTAGGCCTGGAATTATGAATCTTCACTACCTGTACACAAGAAGTGATTAGTTTAGGATATGCCACAGTTCTTTCCTGGATATCCTCCTGCCCATATGATCCGGAATGTAGAGGTAGAGAGCTGAGATCTTCTGAACAAAAAGGCCATCTGTCTTGTCTGACCCTACACCTCCCACCTCCTGACCAGACACTAGGAATTTTACTCCGGATATTCCATCGTCTACTAGAGCACAGGTTTTATTGTCCACTTTGAAACTCAGCTACTTGGTCTGCTTTAGAAAATGCTGAATCTGAACCACCCCTCTTGTCTATTCTTCAAGCCATCTCACCTTGAAACTTCCTTTGCTTTGTGCACCTGTAGGATCTACACTTTTCTTCACCCTCATGCTAACACATTGACAATGCCAACACTTTATGATGTAACTAGAACTTCTACTTTTGCCCCTCCCTTTGGTCTTGCCTCTGACTTGTGGGTTTTCTGTAAAATCCTTAACCTTCATAACCAACGTGAATGAGGAAAAGTATTCACATTTTATCTCTACCTGAATGTGATTCAAACCTCAATCTCCTCTCCAGTCCATGAACAGTTTCTCTTACAGACCACAGACACCTCTTCTGCAGGGAATTCCTATCTGCTTCCAGCCTTGGTAACCAGATATCAACGTATGACACAAATCTTTTCAGCAGACAAATCACTGCATTCTGAGTGGATTTGCACACTGGGTCAGACTCTGCTTATGCCCCTGCAGAACTTTATTTTACAGAGATGGTGCAAACTCTTACCTGAGGAACTCGGTGCACATTGCAACCAGGAATCCTTTCTGTGATGCTCTTCCCTTTGGACACCAGGGAGCTAAGTTTCTCTGCATTATACATGCTGTCATCCTATCAGGCTGTAGAGTTCACTTGAGCAGTTTGTCAACCCGGTAAACTTGCCCTCCTCAATAACCAAATCTCCAAGTGCTATTTGCTTAGCCACATTGAGCTTGGAACCACTTTTGAACAACAGTTTTATGTTCTGGTTTGCTGTGTCAACAGGCGAGGGTAGACTGCGCAGATTTCACTACAGGAACTTAACCCAACTGCTTTGGGAAAAGAGACTTTCTCAGGGGATAGGAACAGAGAATTGAGCTGCTCCCTCCCCGGTATGTACCCTAAGAACAATTAAACAGGACCATGCTGAGAATTTCTCTGCATCTATTGCTTCTGAGTCTCCACCGTGATCTCTGCTACTGTCCTCTATTGATATTCCCCTGGAAACTTGACCTGTTATCCTGAGGCCAAAGCATCTTCTGCAGCTTGGAACATTTAGCTTTTGTGGCCTGGAGGCTAAGTGGTTTCCACTCTAAGGGGAAGGCTTCTGTGAAGAAATAGCTAACTGCCTCTGAGATAGCTGTGCTCATGTCATACCTTTACCAGTTAGTCAAAATAAAAAGGCTGAGGTGCTGAATTGTTCTCTCTAGCATGTCCTGAATGTCTTGTTTGGCTTAGAAAAGGGGCTGAAGGTGAGCCCTGAGTTTACTCTTTGGCAATAGGAGGTGGTTAGAATACAGATTTTGGCAGTTAATCTCATTACAGCACCCTAAGCACCCTAAGCATAGCCCAGTTTCTCCTTAATATTCTTGATTATCACTTAACTGAATGGGGTAGAAACCAGGCATTCCTTCAGATGGACCCACAAGAGTGGGAGACAGCAATAAAAGCCATAGCTCACACAACAGGCCAGAAAACTGCAAATGTTTTGTAGAACTGATAAATGAAATTGTTTTCAATTGTTCACTTTATTAATGTAACTTCTGTTCACCATTCACTACACTTGCCTATACTGTAACTTCTGTTCCATATTGTAATTCAAACCCCATTTTAAAACACTCACTCCATTTTGTAAAAGCTTCCTCCAACCTTCATTTTTGCAAACCCTGCTGTAATCTTATTAGTTTAGATGTGTGAATGAGGTATGTATGAATGATGGAATCAACCTCCAGCCCCAGCCTGTCCTGATGAGATAAAGTTCAAATACCAACGGCTGAAGACCTAGACAACAGCCCTAAACAAAGTAAGAAGCATCCACCCTAAAAAGAAAAGGACAACAGAAGGAAGATCAAAGCCAGGTCCAAGGCTGAAAGTCACGCCTGCAATTGATGGGTGATCAATCTAAACCCAGAGGCAGCGTGACACAGCAAGACCTATAGACTTTGAATCCAAACTAAACGCCTATAAAAAAGAAGGGTGAGATGAGAGACTTTGGGTAACATTCTGCTGCCAACATGGAAGAACATCGGTGCCTGCCCAACAGAGATCCAGCTCAGCCTTGTGCCCAGCTTTCCTGGCCAGTTAGCTGCCACAAGCTACGAACCCAAGCTGCAAAATCAAGCCATGAACTTAAGCTATCTTCAGGACTGGTAACTATGCAGCAGCTGCAGAACATCTGATGGATGTATGTGTGTGTGTGTGTGTATAGGTATTAGGTATAATGTGAGTGTGTGTGTGTGTGTGTGTATAGGTAATAGGTATAATGTGTGTGTATAAGAATTAAGATATTAGTTATTAGTCATAAATTGTTGTTATAATAACTGTGGCATCTTTGTCTTGTCCCCTTTAATAAGATCCTGCTGGTTTTTACTGGTCTAATATAATTGGTATAACAGTTTTTGTTATAATTTTACAAAGTAAATCTCTGCTGTGGCTGAGATTTAATCTTCTGTTAATGTGCCTGTTTCCTCCCTCCACCATCTTAATATGCAGAAGATTTAAAGAATTAGAATGATATTTGTTTGTTCCATTGAAGAACATTGCTTGGCTGTGTTTAAGAGTAGGTTATCAGCAGCTTTCTTAAATACTTGCCTTGTGAATTTCTATAAAATAGAAGTGAAGGTAAATCTGACTGCTGCCATGTACCATGCCTGTCAGTAAGTACATCTACTGTCATTTTGAAATCAAAACAAATGTACAGTGGTGGTATGGGATACCAGTCTGGTCTGAAACAAAGTAATTTCTATTTGCATTGTATTCTTAATCTCAAATGTCCTCTTAATGTTACTTTTTCTAGGGCTGGTAACTGAAGCCTATCAGTCTAGTGTACTCTGAATGTTTTAAAATTAGTGTTACGTGTTCTATACTACATTCTAAAAATTCTGGCATGTCTTCTAAACTGATAAGTGGGTTCTGCCCACAAAAACATTATATATAAACTGTAATATAACTTTATCTTGCAGGGGAGATATAAATTTATTGGGGAACCTTGTCTCTGTGCTCCACAGGGTCAGCTCACTTTCATTTTCTATAAGTGCATTGGGCAAGTTGCTCCTCCCAGTATACAAAAGTAGTATCTTGAAATGTTCATAGTAGCTTTTTCTTAGTAGAATAGGGTACGTCTACACTGGAAACTTCAAAGCGCTGCTGCGGGAATGCTCCCGCAGCAGCACTTTGAAGTGAGACTGATCGTGTGCAAGTGCTGGGAAGGAGCTCCCCAGTGCTCCTGGTAATCCACATCCATGAGAGGATTGGCTCTTAGTGCTTAGAGCCTGTCTACACTAGCACTTTAAAGCGCTGAGATTTGCTGTGCTCGGTGGTGGTTTTCTCACATCCCTGAGCCAGTAAGTTAGAGTGCTATAAAATTTAAGTGTAGACAAGCCCATAGTCACTTGAAGATCAAGCTAAAGCTAATTCATTAGGAGTATCACTTAAGGCCAGTTCTTCATTGAAATTTGTGTTTCAGCCATTCATTGCATCAATTTGTGAGCCATTAGTGTTTTATTGTCATGTTGCATTTGGAATCTAAATGTGGCTTGGCTGTGGTGTTACCCAGATCTAAGGTTTTTCTTCTTCCAGTCTTGTCTTCGGAACAAATAATTCAAGCTGAGCAAAGATGTATTAATGAACTGTCCTAGCAGTAACTGCCAGATTATTAGCTGCCTTTAGTCTTGTAACTTCCACTGTAAAGTAATGCACCTATCAACTTTATTAATGTTTCCAATTGATTAGCCTAGGAAGCGCATCCACTTTCACACGAGACTGTCATGAGTATGGAATGTATCCGGTAATCAATATTTCAGTAAGATATTTCTCTTGCTTTACTTTCAGATGCTTGCTTTAAGCAGCATAACAGTATCTCACCCATTTATGACTGGATCAGATCTTCTTGAAGCAAGCAAATTGTGCAGAATGGACTCAAAAGCAAACATTGTACATGGTAAATAGCAGTATTTTGTACTTTAATAATTTGTGAATATGAAGCCCTGAAGATGCTATGGTGGTGGCCCTTAAATTCCCCTCTTGCACTGGACAAATACAGTTCAAGAAACAGTGTCTTCCTCCTCACAAGTCCTCCACCAGGACTGAACTAAAGGGAACATCTCTTCCTCTGGGTAGGCTCTCCCCCCCACCCCCCGGCTTTCCCATTACATCCTGTTCCTTACTTTTGAAACAATGAAGTGTCTTTGGTTCTCTCCTCTTAGTGTTGGTTGGTATAAGTACTCTATGCTTTCATACCAGATCTTTCACTCCTGGTCTTTGGAGATGAGTGAACTCTTACTTTTTTTTATTTTAATTGAGAATGTAGGACTTGTCAAAGGTGCTGTAGTTAGGGCATGGGAGACAGAATCCTATCTACAGGGGTGGAAAAAAAAAGCATGGATGACAGAAGGCTCCTTGCCCTGATCATCTGCCTTCCCTCATGGCTGGAGCAAAAAGTAATCTTCTCTGTAAAAAGAGCCAGGTTAGTGTTAGGTGATAACCCTTGAGGCAGAGGAGCAGTTTCCTAGGACACAAGTTGCAATTCTGTTTTATCACTCATTGTCAGACCAGTAGGGAAGAGTGATGGCTTGAGATGTAGTGCCATTAGTATGTTGATGATAGGAAGTTCTCTCCCTTTCTTTAGTCTACTCTATACTCTTCCACTGTCTAAACAAAATGGGTTTAAATGAATGAGCTGGTTGAGGCTTCCTTTAAATAAAACAGCTGCTAGTGCTGCACTAAGGAATCAACTTGAACAGAGAGTTGATGCTTGTCCCTTGGGCTAGGGGGGACAGGGCAGCAACATGGCATGTGCTGAACTTTTGCTACCAAAGTTGGTGACCTAAGTCTGTTTGAGATACTGAACATACAGAAACAGTTGAGGATCCAAAGTGCTTCTCCGTTGCGGGCACTGTAAAAAATCTATGCCTTGGACACCTCCATTGGATTACTGCAGTGAGCTGCTCTTGCAGATATCCTAAGGACTACTCAAAACTTCAGCCACAGCAGAAGGCAGGTGCTCCTACATTTCCCTGAGTATAGTGCATATTACAGATGTATCAGAAATAAGACAGTGCAGTTCCAGAAGCACAATTCAAGGCATTGATTATTGCTCTAAAACACACAAACTTTAGGACATGGATATCCAAAAGATTGACTTTCTCTATGCTTTTACCTAAGTTGAGAATACTTAAGCTAAAAATACCTTGGCCATAGCTCTAGCATTCACTTGTCCCTAGTAGCCTGACACTCTGGGTTTTGTGTTTTTTGTTTTTTTTAAACTTTCAGGGAGCACACCGGAAGGCTCATTTCTATTTGGTTTATGGGTGAGAAAAGACTGTTACTCACCTTTGTAACTGTTGTTCTTCGAGATGTGTTGCTCACATCCATTCCAGTTAGGTGTGCGCGCCGCGCGTGCACGTTCGTCGGAAACTTTTTACCCTAGCAACTCCAGTGGGCCGGCAGGTCGCCCCCTGGAGTGGCGCCGCCATGGCGCCCAATATATATCCCTGCCGGCCCGCCCGCTCCTCAGTTCCTTCTTGCCGGCTACTCCGACAGTGGGGAAGGAGGGCGGGTGTGGAATGGATGTGAGCAACACATCTCGAAGAACAACAGTTACAAAGGTGAGTAACCGTCTTTTCTTGTTCGAGTGATTGCTCACATCCATTCCAGTTAGGTGACTCCCAAGCCATACCTAGGCAGTGGGGTCGGAGTGAGAAGTCGCGGCACGGAGCACTGCAGTTCCGAAGGCCGCATCCTCCCTCGACTGCTGGACCAGGGCGTAGTGGGAAGCAAAGGTGTGGACCGATGACCAGGTCGCTGCCCGACAGATTTCCTGGATGGGCACACGGGCGAGGAAAGCCAGCGACGACGCCTGCGCCCTGGTAGAATGCGCAGTCACACGGCCCGTAGGGACATGGGCCAAGTCATAACAGGTCCTGATACAGGACGTAACCCAAGAGGATACCCTCTGGGAGGAGATAGGAAGCCCTTTCATACGATCTGCTACCGCCACGAAAAGCTGGGGGGATTTTCGGAAGGGCTTAGTCCTCTCTATGTAGAACGCGAGAGCCCTACGGACATCCAGCGAGTGGAGCTGCTGCTCCCTGCCTGAGGAGTGAGGTTTTGGGAAAAAAACCGGAAGGAAAATCTCTTGGTTGACGTGGAAGGCTGAGACCACCTTGGGCAGAAAAGCAGGGTGTGGTCTCAGGTGCACCTTGTCCTTGTGGAAGACCGTATATGGGGGGTCTACCACAAGAGCTCGGAGCTCCGACACCGGTCTAGCTGAGGTGATAGCCACTAGAAAGGCAGTTTTCCAAGAGAGGTAGAGCAGGGAGCAAGTAGCTAACGGCTCAAAGGGGGGCCCCATGAGCCGGGACAACACCAGGTTAAGATCCCAGGTTGGAGCAGGGGGACGGACGTTAGGGAATAAACGTTCCAGCCCTTTAAGGAATCTCGACACCGTCGGGTGAGAAAAAACGGAGCGACCGTCCGCACCCGGGTGAAAGGTGGAGATAGCTGCTAGGTGGACTCGCAACGACGATAAGGCCAGACCTTGCCCTTTGAGGGACCAAACATAGTCTAAGATTTCGGTTATCGAAACTTCCATAGGGCGGAGATTTCTCTCTACGCACCAACAGGAGAAGCGCTTCCATTTCGCCGAATATGTGGCTCTTGTGGACGGTTTTCTGCTGCTCAAGAGCACCTCTCTCACAGGCGTGGAGCAGCGCAGCTCGGAACCAGTCAGCCACGCAGGAGCCACGCCGCTAGGTGCAGCGACTGCAGGTCTGGGTGACAGAGGGTCCCGTGGTCCTGGGTAATCAGGTCCGGATGAAGGGGCAGGGGAACTGGGTCGGCTATGGCCAAGTCCAGCAGCATGGTGTACCAGTGCTGCCGGGGCCACCATGATCACGAGAGCCCTGTCTCTGCGCACCTTCAGGAGGACCTTGTGGACCAGAGGGAACGGGGGAAACGCATAGTACAGGTGGGTCGACCACTGGATGAGGAAGGCATCCGCTATCGACCCCGGCTCCCTGCCCTGAAAGGAGCAGAACGCTTGGCACTTCCTGTTCCCCTTGGACGCGAAGAGGTCCACCCGGGGATAACCCCACCTCCGGAAAATGGAGAGAGCGACGTCCGGGCGAAGGGACCACTCGTGTGACAGGAAGGATCTGCTCAATCGATCCTCCAGTGTGTTCCGTACTCCAGGGAGGAAGGAAGCCCTGAGGTGAATGGAGTGGGCTACGCAAAAGTCCCAGAGTCGTATCGCCTCGTGGCACAGGGAGGAGGACCTGGTGCCGCCCTGCTTGTTGATATAGTACATGGTCGTCGTGTTGTCCGTGAACACGGCGACACAACGACCCTGAAGCTGATGACAGAACGCTTGACAAGCAAGGCGGACCGCTCTCAACTCCCGCATGTTGATGTGTAGCCCCACCTGCTCCTGGGACCACAGGCCCTGTGTCCGCAGGGCCCCTAGGTGGGCCCCCCAGCCTAGATCTGAGGCATCCGTTGTCAGGGAATACCGAGGGCTGAGAGGGGTGGAAGGGAAGACCCGCGCATAATACGGACTGGTCTAACCACCAGCCGAGAGAATCTAAGACCTTCTGGGGGATTGTGACTAACATGTCTAACGGTTGCCTTGCCGGCCTGTAATGACTGATAAGCCACAGCTGGAGAGGCCTCATGTGGAGCCGAGCGTAGTCGGTCACAAAGGTGCACGCCGCCATGTGGCCTAACAGGGTTAGACATGTCCTCACTGACGTCAATGGGGCTGACCGCAAACATTGAACGATCGCCGCCATGGTCTGGAACCGTTGCAGAGGCAGCGAGGCCCTGCCCACAGTGGCGTCCAGGACGGCCCCGATAAATTCCACCTTCTGCGTGGGCCTCAGGGTGGACTTGTCTGTGTTTATCAAGAGGCCCAGACTTGCAAACATGCCGGTGATCACGCGGACATGGCTGTTGACTTGCTGTTCCGACGTGCCCCGAATCAACCAGTCGTCCAGATAAGGGAACACGTGGACACGGTTGCGCCGAAGATGTGCCACGACAACTGCCATGCATTTTGTAAACACCCTCGGGGCCGTGGACAGGCCGAATGGGAGGACTGCAAATTGATAATGAAGAGCCCCCACAACGAAGCGGAGAAAGCGTCTGTGGCGCGGCCAAATGGCAATGTGGAAATACGCGTCCTGCATGTCGAGGGCGGCGTACCAGTCTCCCGGATCCAGGGATGGAATAATGGTCCCCAGGGATACCATGCGGAACTTCAACTTCACGAGGTATTTGTTGAGTTCTCGCAGGTCGAGGATAGGCCTGAGGCCCCCCTTGGCCTTGGGGATCAGAAAGTAGCGGGAATAAAACCCCTTGCCTTTCTCGTTTTCCGGAACCGCCTCTATAGCTCCTTTGCTGAGGAGCGTCTGCACCTCCTGCCGAAGGAATTGCTCGTGAGAGGGGTCCCTGAAGAGGGACGAGGAAGGAGGGCGGGAAGGAGGAAATGAAACAAACTGCAGGCGGTATCCCGTCTGCACCATGCTTAAGACCCAGCGGTCCGATGTTATTTGGGACCACGCCGGGAGGAAAAACGAAAGGCGGTTGGAAAACGGGGGGGAAGGATCCATAGGGGAAACTGTTACCGCGCCCTCGGGCGCACCTTCAAAATGAAGGCTTAGGACCAGGCGGGGGTTTTGAGGAGCCTTGGTTCTGCCCCCCTTGGTTCCCCGACTGCCTGCGCCTTCCGTTCCTGCCGCGGCGCCTGTAAAGGTCCTGCCGCTGGCGGAACTGGGAAAACGGCCTACGTTGTTGCTGTTGTTGCGACCTAAAGGGTCTACGCTGCGTCACGGGGGTGTGCATCCCGAGGGACCGCATAATGACCCGGTTGTCTTTTAGACTCTTGAGTCTGGGGTCTGTCTTATCAGAAAACAGGCCCTGGCCTTCGAAAGGAAGGTCCTGTATAGTATGCTGGAGCTCCGGCGGAAGGCCGGAAACCTGCAGCCAGGAGATGCGACGCATCGTAATTCCTGATGCGAGGGTACGGGCGCCGAGTCCGCAGCGTCCAAGGAGGCTTGTAAGGCCGTGCGTGCGACCTTCTTGCCTTCGTCCAAGATGGCCGTAAACTCTTGGCAAGCATCCTGTGGCAGCAGCTCCTTAAATTTGTCCACTGCCACCCAGGAATTAAAGGCATATCTGCTCAGCAGGGCCTGCTGGTTGGAGACCCTGAGCTGCAGCGCCCCAGCCGAATACACCTTACCGCCAAGGAGGTCCATCCGCCTGGCTTCTCTGGATTTGGGGGCTGGAGTCTCCTGGCCGTGACGCTCCCTATCGTTCACTGATTGCACCACCAGTGAACCCGGAGTCGGGTGTACATGGAGATATTCGTATCCCCTAGAAGGGGCCATGTACTTCCTCTCGACTCCTTTCGCTGTCGGAGGGATGCAGGCCGGGGACTGCCAGATGGTATTGGCGTTGGCCTGGATGGTCCGTATGAAGGGCAGGGCGACCCTGGTGGGAGCATCAGAAGAGAGGATGGTTACAATTGGATCCTCTATCTCCGAGACCTCCTCTGCCTGCAGACTCAGATTTTGAGCCAATCGCCTGAGGAGGTCTTGGTGCGCCCTGAGATCCAGCGGGGGGGGACTGTTGGAGGAGGTACCCGCCACCGCCTCATCCGGGGAGGAGGATGATGAGACCCCAGGCACGAGAGTGTCTAACTGAGGGTCTTCCTCAGCCCTCGCCTCTGCCTCCGGAGCCGCAGCGGAGTCCTGCTGCTTGGACCCTTCCTCCCCTTCCGGGGAGGGAGGGGGGCGAGACAACGAGGCTTCAGGGGCCCTACGCTCCGCAGTCGCCGGTCTAGCAGGAAGCTGCTGGGGGCCCTGGGCCTGATGGTATGCCCAGGGTGTCCAGAATCCCCACTGTTGTGGGCCTTGGTCCTGCAGCGGCGGATCACCGAACAGCGCCGCCTGCCGGTCGGTGCCCAGCGCATACCCGCTGTCCGTCTGGGAGGATACGGACGGCTGTCTCGAGGGCCATGGTGGGGCCGACCCTGGATGGTAAGGGTCTGCGCGGGCTGGCACTGAGGATTGTCTCGGTGCCGGGGACCGGTGCCGGGAGTCATATCGGTGCCGGGATCGGGACCGGGATCTGTCACGGTGCCGGGATCCTGATCGGTACCGGGCGCCGCTTCGGTGCCGGGACCTGCCACCAGCTCGGTGCCGGGAGGTCGACCGGGACCTACCACCAGCTCGGTGCCGGGAGGTCGACAGAGACCGGGACCTGCCACCAGCTCGGTGCCGGGAGGTCAACCGGTGCGGCGAGTAGCGTCGGGACCTGCTCCTGGAATCGCGGTGCCGGTGTCGACGACTGGAGCCTGACCGCGACCGTCTCGATGCCGACCGGTGCCGCGAGTGCGACCGGTACCGCTGAGGGGAGCGGTGCCGGGACTGCGAGCGGCGTCGGGATCTGGAGCGCCCAAGACGTCGGGACCTGGATCGTGAACGACTGTCTCTGGGCGGTGCCGACATCATGGGCTTGCCTCTGGACACGACCCGCACCGGAGGTACCGGGGGTGGCAGCCGAGTGGGCTCAGTCAGGGCAATAAGGTCCCGAGCCGAGGCGAAGGTCTCCGGTGTGGATGGGACCACTATCTCAACCCCAGATCTCATGGGGGAGCTCGGCGGCACCGGACTCAACGGTGCTGACGGTGCCGGCGGCGCCGCGGCCGATGTCGAGGCTGGGCGCTCTAGCCGGGTCTGCCTGGCCGGAGTATCAGACTTCGACGGCCTTGGCTCTGACTCCAGTGCCGGAGAGGGTCGGTGCCGAGGAGTCTTCTCGGTGCCGGAGAGATCCGGTGCCGGTGCCGATACCACGGCCTGCGAAGCCGTCGGGTCAAGTGCCGCCTCCATTAGGAGAGTTCGGAGCCTTTGATCCCTGTCCTTCTTTGTCCTCGGCTTAAAAGCCTTACAGATGCGGCACTTGTCGGATCTGTGCGATTCCCCGAGGCACTTCAGGCACGCTTCATGGGGATCGCTGGTAGGCATGGGCTTCTTGCAGGCCGCACACTGCTTGAAGCCCGGCGAAACAGGCATGAGCCTGGCGCTGGGTGCCGGGAAGGGCTAAGCCCCTGGCGAAGAACTACTTAACAACTATTTAACTTAACTATCTACTTAACTATCTAATTAACAACTATAATGGAACTAGAGATGAACGATAGATAACTAGGAGAGCTAGGGACGTGGAGGACAGCTATGCCGCGCTCCACAGTTCCAACGACCGACACGGCGGTAAGAAGGAACTGAGGAGCGGGCGGGCCAGCAGGGATATATATTGGGCGCCATGGCGGCGCCACTCCAGGGGGCGACCTGCCGGCCCACTGGAGTTGCTAGGGTAAAAAGTTTCCGACGAACGTGCACGCGCGGCGCGCACACCTAACTGGAATGGATGTGAGCAATCACTCGAAGAAGAAGTTTGTTTTTTAATATGCTTGTCTATTTACTGGTCTCTGACAAGGAAAGATACATGTTTATATAAACCCAACATGAATTCTTGGCCTTGGCTTCCCTTCTGAGACTTCCATGAGAGATACTACTAGTGGTGAGGTATCTTAATACAGATACCTGTTTATAAGATGGTGAACTGCAAATATCAAATAGCAGTCAGAAGTTACCTTGTTTCTAAGGAGCTGAGCTGAGCTGAAGTAGCCCAGAAAATGTACAAATATAAGTTGAGAAATTATTACTAAGGTAAAGGTAGAGAGACAAGGTGAGTAAGGTAATGTCTTTTCTGACCACCAGAGTGGTCCAATAAGGTTTTGAGCCACACAGTGCTGTTCTTCACTTCCATGAAGCTTGAAAGCTTGTCTCACTAACAGACATTGGTCCAATAAGACGTTCTCACCCACCTTGTCTCTCTCTAATATGCTGGGACTGCTGTGACCACAACTATACTATATACACCAAGGTAAATGTGTCAGTGTAGTAATTGCATAGTGATTTATTAATGTAATTGGGAGGCAGTGATAAACTTATCAAAGGAATGATTAACTTGACCATAAGACACAATTTATCTTAAGTTGCAATATTTTTCTTCCCATGGGCTTCAAGATCGAAGGCCTCTTGTTTTTTATCTTAAAGCTTTTCCTAAACTTCCTGAGCTATTAAAGCAGTACAACAGGCATCCAGGGCCAGCTCATTTGTCTGCCTTTCAGAAGGATTGAAATTTAACTCCTATAGCACTACATTCTACATTTGATAGCATACAAGTGTGAGGCCTTGTCTGTGCTGAAACCTTTTGCTCAGGGTTGTGAAAAAACACCACCCTGAGCAATGCAAGTTTCAGCACTTAAAGTGGCAGTGTAGATAGCGCTGGTAGCTGCTATACCCCTCGTGGAGGTGGTTTTATTACAGTGCTGGAGCTGCAACTACACAACCATGATAAAGCATTGCCATGGCAGTGCTTTAATCTCAGCTGTGTAGACCTACCCTTAGTTTCACTGGGGCAAAAGTGAGGGGAGAGGTTTTCTTCTGTTTTTCCCCCCAATCTTGTATAAAGCTGACTATATCAAGTAATCAGAATCAAAACGAAGCAACCCAGTCAGACCTGAAATATCAAAAAAGGTGAGTCAGTTTATTTTCAAAGACCTATTCTATTCACATTTAACAAAAGCAGGAAGTTTAATCTAGTCAGCTTGCACAGCTTTTGTTCAACCCTTACATTTATATAACAATTTTGAATTGTTGATGTGCTTCTATAAATCAAGTAATACTATATTGTAAATATGCTTGGATTTTTAATGTGCCTAGAACCATGCACATATATATGTGAAAGAGTTCTAAATATCTTCCTTTTCTCCATATAGGTTTGTCTGTGCTGGAAATCTGCCTAATTATAGCTATGAAACATTTAAATGATGTTTATGAAGGAGAACCATTTAATTTTCAAATGGTCTATAATGGTGAGATGAAAGTATCAAACTTTTAAAATCTATAAATATCACTTTACTGTTACTCAAGTAACGTTTTCCTTGGTACAGAATTTCAGAAGTTCATACAACGGAAAGCACATTCAATGTACAACTTTGAGAAACCTGTTGTTATGAAGGTAAACCCTTAGTTTGTTTCCTTGCATACCTAAATACTGATCTGTACTTGAGGTAGTTTTCTAGGAACTATTTTTAAAAATGTTTATCTCTTCCATAGCTAAAGATGTAAGGGATTTTGCTATGTGAAGTGATAGGATAGTTCAGTTCTTGAGGGGGGCCATTTACAGATTCTGGGGCAAAAATCTGCCTGGGGATTTGTCCCCCTTTTGAGCAGGGGGTTGGACTAGATAACTTCCTGAGGTCCCTTCCAACCCTGACATTCTATAATGAAAAGATCAGAAAAGTCTCTTATAATGAAACACACACTTGTTGTGGTACTTGTACTGCCATCTGCTATATCTCACTATCCATGGTTAAATATGATGGCAAAATTTTGAGGGTGCTAATATCTGACTTACTGAAACAGAAGCATTACATACCTTACCAAAATGGACTTTATTTTTAAGGAGTTTAACAGCTGAACACAAGCACCTGTTGCCATGTATCAAGGAATAAGTTTGATATTGATTGAATTTAGACAATCATTTCTTTTAGTGAGTGGAAATAATTGAATAAAAGGTTCTGTAACTGAAACATTTAGAGACACTATTCTGGTTCCTGGCAGACTTCTAAAGAGTTGCCTGTTGTGGCATGGAGGGGTTTTTTGCTGCCCCCAATTACTCTGATACAAGTTGCAGGATGGTTAGTATTTAGTCCTGAATCAGTAACAGGTTTTAAGTTCCAATATCTCTCAAACCAAGAAGGCTCAAAGTAGCTTATTATCAGTAAAGAGCTGAAACTCCCTTTTCTGTCTTGAACTAATGTATACGGGTCTGTCAGTGAGTCTTCATCATAACTGCATCTTTTGGACATAACTGGACCTATCAGTCACTAGCAGAAAAGGGTGTGGCAGCTGCTGAAGACCCTGCCAGTTTGTCTGTTCTAGCAGATTCAGGCCTCTCTGCTACCAGAACAGGTGAAAAAATCACCCAAAAAGCTGCTGCTCACTTCAATCCCTGAAGGAGTCATGCTGCCATCATTTTCCCTGGCCTTTCTTTTGAGTTGTATGAAACTCTAGCCTTTCATCTTCAATTTGTGGTCCCCTGCTCACCTTCACAAAAATGCAGCATGGTGGAAAAACTGTGCTGATTCCTTTTGCTTCCTCAAATTCTCACTGACTTGGCCTTCAAGTGTGGCCACACCCCTTTGTGCCAGTGACAGAGGTATGGCTGTGCCTGGAAAAGTGCAAGTAGCGTGAAGAGCCCTCATAACAGATCTGTGGACCATAGTCCTTGGCAGAAAGGATGTACTTGTAACTACAAAATTTTTCCTTTTCCATAAGGGTGCAGCTCTTGACTGAACTGTTTTATATTCATTACCCCATTATGATTAAATTTATTTGATCTGAGACTGTAGTGCAGTGCTCCAAGACTGTACATTGTGGTGAATAGATTACTTATGTGAGATAACCTTCACAATTGATTCATCCACTTGCTGCTACTCTTAGGGAAATAAACTGTCCCAAACTGAATGGCATCTCTACCACCTATGTAGTCTATATCAGCTGATAAATCTAGATGTTGCCATTCAAGTCTGAGAAATCAAACAGGTCAGGCAATGCAGAGTTCAACTTATAAGCATAGAATCTCGTTTCTTAATGAGTTATGCAAAAGTTATGTATTGTGTTAAGTTTAATGATACATTGTGTGCCTTTAATAAACCAGATATTAGTTTAATTTTTAATACTGTAAATTATCAGTCTGGCTTGGGTTGTTTTAAGTTTGACAGATACATTTGAACTTTTCATTACATTTTATAATTTAAATGCTATTCATGGCCTAGAGTTCAAGATGGACCACCCTTTTCAATTCTCCACTTCCAGGTGAGCTCCAGCAACTAACAGCTCACTATTCAGTCTTACACAAGCTTTGTATTGATGTTTTGTTCAGTTTAACCAAGTTCATAGCTATAAGTAAGTTACTAAATGATTCTTCAGACATTGACCAAAGGCTAGATACTGTACTTACTGTGATGAGGTAGTGCAAAAGTGACCTGTTCAAAACTAGTAAACCACTTTTTTCAAGCTTGTATTGATCCTTTGGAGATCTGGAAAGAGTCAAGTTTGAATGAAATCCATTCAACCAGTGAGTTGTGTGTGTAAAACTTGATGGGAACATTGAACTTTCTAGAATACCCTTAGTGTATCTTGTTCAGACTTTTTGAAAAATCCCACTTAATATATCAAGCCCAGAAAATTTAAATCCCTGGTTCTTGCAAAAACTGAGTAACTGAAATGAGTATAAGCAACTGTATTTGTCTATAGTTGTTGATACTTCTGTAATATGTGGGCTATTCAGAATGGTTGTAGTCTGGAAAATGTTTAACTGGTTTTTTTTTTCTTTTTAGGCTTTTGAACACTTGCTACAACTAGAGTTAATAAAACCAATAGAAGGACTGCCTGTGCGTGCTCAGAGAGAATACCTACTAATGAAGCTACTTTTGGACAATAATCAGATAATGGATGCTTTGCAGGTATACCCAAACTGCCCAACAGATGTGAAACAGTGGGCAACATCCTCACTGAGTTGGTTGTGAACTTTCTGAACCTTATAAAACCATATTAAGTTGAAATACAATAAAGTGGCTGTACTCAACATAATTTCAGTGGAATACTGAATCATTTACTTGAAGTTAGAACATGTTTTTTACACATGGTGTGCTTTCCTGAAGTGTTCCATGGTATTAACAACAAACAATGAATGATTACAGTGCCTTGGTAATTAGTTCAGGGACTCTAAACACCATTCAAACTAAAACACTCTTTCCAGTCTTCAATTAAAAACACTTCCCTAGTCACTGCCATAGTTGAGCTAGATTTAAGTTCTCTTTAGGAATCTGTTGTTCAGATGTTTGGCTAGCACTGAGCAGGATTCTTGGGTAAACTAGAGGAAAGAAACCCACCAGTTTTGACTTAGTTAATCCTAATTTTGAGTTGAATAAAATTTGAAGTTTGTATTCCCTAAAATATATTTTAAATCCCTTTATGAGCTCAATCTAAGTGACTGTAGATCCTATTACTGTGATTCTTGTGCTTAAGAGGGACAGATTGGTGGAATTTCTCAGAGGGAATCACAGGCTAGGAAGGACTGTCTTCCTTTCCACTGAAGTAGAAAAATAGGGTGATTTGACCTAGAACTTAAGAAAACTTTGGTGCCAGGCTGTTAGTGAAAAATGGAAATGATGGATAAAATCAGCTCTCTACCTTCTAGAGAAGCAAGCTGCTTGTTGGTCAGATAGTCGTTTCAAGTATCAATCCACAAGAGCTCCCCTTCATGTTAGGAGTGCATACCCAGTCATACTCTTACTTAATATAAAAAACAGGGATGGTGAACAATCTGTTAAAGGGGATTCTGTTAAAGGTGATTCTGTATTTATCTCACACACCTGCTACTGCCAGAGATTACAAAACACCAAAACATTTCAATTTAAAAACTCCAGAGAAAGGATGGTAATGGAAATAGTATTCCTTATATCCCTTGTCCAGCACTGCATTATGACCATGGTGTATGACTGACTTACAGCTATTGCTTGTGATTGCTAATTCTAGCTAGAAGATAAAGCCATTATCTGAAGAATTGTTACTCCTTCCACTGCACAGGCCAATAGCTGGCTAGTTTATAAATTCTGGCATAAATCTCATAATAGTGATAATTCTTGCAAAAGGACTCATGCCAGCTGCTACTAAGGGCCATCAACTTAAAGAAAAGTAGAGATTCTATACCGCTCAAGGATCTACAGGCACCCAGAGTCTGTGGTTGAACCAGTGCCACCTCAATTCTTCTCCCCTCTCTCCTCCCCCCTGCTATCTAGAACCCCTGGCCAAGTCCCTGTGCATCCAGATACCCCTCCACCTGCTGGTATGCCTGGCATGGAGGGTTAGGGTCCCATGTTTCTGGGGCAGACCCAGCCCTTTCACTGGTGCAATCTCATGGCTCAGTCTGTAGGGGAAGGTGGCTGCAGGGCCTCTGCTCCCCAGTGCTATGCTGGAGCCTACCTTTGACAAATAAAATGTGCCACATTTTAAAAATAGCATGCAGAAAGCAGTATTTTAAAGAAGGGGACTGGATGATGTGTATTTGACACACAAGCCCCCAAACTCTTTCCTAGCAAGCCTTGTTTTTTTTTTTTCCAATAAAACAATGTGTGTACAATAGCAGTGCTGCTACAGTGGAAGAGCTTGGATCTTGCGGAGACCCATGAAATCCCTTCACAGTTATGTCATTTCAATATGTTCAGCTTTTGAAATTTTCAACTGGGAATCAGGTGTAAGAAGGAATCAGAGCCGAGAGGCATGGAAGCCTTAGATCAGGCCTGCACAACATGCAACCCACAGAGGGATTCAAAAGTCTCTGAGCTGCCCGCAGCAGTGGGGAGCCCAGAGCCATTTAAATCTCAGCCGCAACTGGGATTCATAGGGCTCTGGGCTGCCCACAGCTGCAGAGAGCCTGGAGCCCTTTAAATCTCAGTTGCCAGGGCTGGCTTTAGGCCAATTAAATCAATTCCCCTGAATGAGCCTGCCCCTAAGAGGGCCACATGCCCAAGCCCCAGTACAGTGTACTGGCAAAAACTAGTGCACTGTAGCAGGGTGGCCCAGCTTCCCCAGGGGGCAATTTAAAAGGGCTGTGGGGGCTATTTAAAAAGTCCAGGGTTCCTATCACTTCTACTGCCCCAGCCCTTTAAATAGCCACCAGAGCCCCACCACTTCCTCAGGGTTCCCATGGCTATTTAAAGGGCTGGGGCAGTAGAAGGGGAGTAGCAGGGGGCCCTGGGGGCTATTTAAAGGGCTGGGGCTCCAGCTGCCTCTGCCACTGTCAAGTATAATTCCCAAATCTGGACCTTAGTGTCCAGGATATGGGTACTAGCATAAAGTTCTCTAAGCTTAATTACCAGCTTAGATTTTGTAGCACTGTCACTAATCCGGAATTTTTAGGGCCTGATACCCTCTGATCCCCCCAAACCCTTCCCAGGGGACCCTAAGACCCAGATTTCTTGAGTCTCACAACAAAGGGAAATAAACCATTCCTTCCCCCCTGGGAACCCTAGGAGATCGATCACCTGATTCGACTTCTTGAATCACCACACCGAGGAGTGTTACCTTCCCCCTCACCCAGAGGCAATACAAGCTGCATGAATATAACACAAAGAAAATTCATCCTTCCCTTCTCCCCACCAATTCCCTTGAACCTTAACTAGGAGAAAAAAAATCAAACAGGTCTTAGCAATCAAAACTTGAGAAAAAAAGTAAAAGGTTTATCTCTGCACTTTAGATGGTAAACAGTTACAGGGTCTTTCAACTTATGAACAATAGAAAGAAACTTTCTCCAGCAGAAACACAATTTAAGCTGCTTCCAGCAAGTACACATGTAAATAAAAAAAAATTAAAAGACTGTAGCAGGGAGATTGGCAGAAACCTGGCTGCACCTCTAGCCCCATCCAGAACCCAGAGAGAACAAAACCAAAGCCAAACCCAAAACCCACAAACAAAGGCTTCCCTCCATGAGATTTGAAAGTATTTTGTCTCCTGATTGCTCCTCTGGTCAAGTGTTTGCAGGTCACTGTTTGTTAACCCTTTATAGGTGAAAGACATTAACCCTGTTTACGACAGCCACCCCCGTCCTTCAATAGTCACTGAAGCCACACCACTTCCCCCAGGGCTCCTTCGGCTATTTACAGGGCTGGGGCAGTAGAAGCAGGGGAGCTGCGGGCTCTTTAAATAGCCCCCAGAGCCCAGGGGTAGTTTTGGGGGGGGTTGTCTCCAGATGGCTTTGCTGCCCTGATCCTTTAAATAGCCCCTGGAGCCCCACCACTTCCCCAGGACTCCCTTGGCTATTTACAGGGCTGGGGCAGTGGAAGCAGGGGAGCCCCAGGCCCTTTAAATAGCTCCTGAGCCATGGGCTGCTACTGCTGCCCTGGTGGGGGAGGCAGGAGGAGGGGGCACTCACCATACAGGATGGGCTGTAGCCCTTGTACCTGCACCAGTTGCCTACAGCCAACCCCTGCCGCATCTCCTGCCCTGCCTGCACCAGTTCCTGTCTGCAGCCAGCCCCTCACCCCGCCTTGCCTTCAGCCCTGCACCAACCCATCTCCAGCCAACCCCTGCCACACCCCCTCTGCCTGAAGCCAACCAGTCCTACACTCCTTTGTCTCCAGACCTGCCAACCCATGCTGCACCCCCCATGGCCCTGCCTGAAGCCAGCCAGCCCATCCCACACACCATCTCCAGCCTGCCCCACACCCCTTGCCCAGCCTGCAGCCAGACCCTACCTCCAGCCACCTTTATGTCCACGGGTGCCCTGTAGTTCCCAGGGAAGTAACCCTGCACACCTGCTTCAATGAGGTAGGCAGGGAGCAGCTGGGACCCACACATGCACCCTAGCAAACCCTCAGGGAGTGCTGGAGCTCATTTCTAGTTCAGACATCTTTTTTAAAGAGAACTTTAGGTAGGGTTAACATACATCTGTACTTTCCTGGACACATCAGGCTTTTTGGATCTTAAATCGCCATCCAGGAGGAAAATACGGATGTATGGTAACCCTATTGGTACAAAAAAATACATACTGTGGCAGAACTTTTTATAGGGAACCGGTTGCTAAGAAATGAAAGGCTTTTTTTTTTTTTTTTTCCTTTCAGTCATCCCTGCCAGGGCCCCGCTGAAAATGTTCGAATTGGGCCCTGCACTTCCTAAAGCCAGCCCTGCCAGCTGCGGACAGGATTCAAAGGCTCTGGGCTCCCCACAGCTGCAGGGAGCCGAGCCCTTTAAATCTCAGCCTTGGCTGGGATTTAAAGGGCTCAGGGATCCCCGCACCTAGGGGGCCCAGAGCCCTTTGAATCCCAGCCGCGACCGGGATTCAAAGGGCTCTGAGCTGCCCGGAGAGATTCTCGGCTGTGGCTGAGATTTAAAGGGCTCAGGGCTCCCTGCCGCCACGGGCAGCCCAGAGCCCTTTGAATCCTGGCAGTGGCTCCAGCGGATGTGCTGGGGCTGGGATTTAAAGGACTCGGGCTCCCCTCAGCAGCAGGAGCTCTGGGCCCTTTAAATCTCTGCTCCAGCCCCACAAAGCTCCGGGTTCCCGCAGCCACTGGAGCCCTGAGCCCTTTAATTTGACCCCGAGGGCTCCCAGCCAGCTCTTCAGCTGGGAGCCCCTGGTTGATTTAAAATCAAGTATCACCTCCCCACCCCCAACCTTCCTTTTTGGCCCACAGCTGTTCTGGTGGGGCAGCACTGAGAAAGGAGGGTTTGTTTCTGCAGGGCTGGAGTGTTTCTGCTGGGCCAGGGGCAGGGAGGGCGGAGTTTTGACCCTCAGCTGTTTTCTTTGGAGTAATGTGGCCCTCGCCGCTTTACGAGTTGTGCAGGCCTGCCTTAGATGAAGGTAGCCTGCACCTTCCAAAGGGAAAAAAGTCAAAGAATCTTTACCTTTTGAATCTCTTATCCATTTGGGTATAAACAGTTCCCACAGGTCTATTGCTGGAATGCACTGGAATTCACCTCAAAAAGCCCCAAGCATTGTGGGGGAGGGGAAGGGAGGAGGAAGACATTCAGTACTAGATTTAAGACTAAGTGCAAAATCAATGAGATTTGGGGCTTGATTTGATCTCACATTTGGCATTTTCAGACAAGGAGACGTACAGTGTTCTGTTTGGCTCTAATTACAACAAGCGTGCAACCATGCACACAAAATTTACATAATACCTTTGACTCCTATCCCAACTCACATTACTAAACAGAGCCATACTCTTTAAACCTATAATTAGGAGGCTGTAGACAGTTTACTTGGTTTATAGAAGGCAAGAATACTCCAGTAACTACCAGAATGATGATTTAACTTCAGTTAGAATGGGTAACTGTTGTTCAAACTGAAAGTTTCTAAGTAAGGAGTGGTTATTCCCTTATAATGAGCTTCAATTTCTCTGTAGGCTGAATGCTTTTCTAAAGAATAGCTATGGAAGTTACAGGAGATAGTACTTTCAGAAAGGAAGATGCAACTCTTTCCAGTATCATAATCACAGGGCTGCTCCACCACTGGCTGTAGTACACCATCACTCCTACAAGTTACAAGCTCTGCAGTTTTCTACCAAGTAGGAGTAGGAATAATCTGATAAAAGCAAAAGAGCTGGTGCACCTGCCCTTCACATGAAGTTGCCAGAAAAGGGAAATGGTGATAAACAATAGACTAGTGCAGGGGTAGGCAACCTATGGCACATGTGCCAAATGCAGCACGCGGGCTGATTTTCAGTGGCACGGAGCTGCCCAGGTCCTGGCCACTGGTCCAGGGGGCTCTGCATTTTAATTTAATTTTAAATTAAGCTGCTTAAACATTTTAAAAACCTTATTTGCTTTATGTATAACAATATGTTAGTCTCTATAAGTCTATAATATATAACTTTCTAAAAACATTAAAATGTATTACTGGCACGCGGAAGCTTAAATTAGAGTGAATAAATGAAGACTCAGCACACCACTTCTCAAAGGTTGCCAACCCCTGGACTAGTGGTACATAAGACACTTACCTTTTCTAGCAGTTTTTCCTGTGGCTGAGGCTGACGCAGGAGTGTCATACCAGAAGTTGTCTCTCCAAACAAATCCACAGGGATCAAGCAAACGAACACTTCTTTGGTGCTATTTTGTTGTTGCTGCCTAGCTAGGGAGGGGCAGAAAAACCCAAATTTGTCGATAGAAGGGGATATCAAAGAATATTAAAAGCAACTGTAGTTAAAGGTATTACCTACTTTCTGCTGACCTAGCATGCTAGGACTTGTGCTCTTCACTTGTATACAACATTTGGGTTCAGTTCTGAAACTCAGCTCTTACTCATGGGGAAAAAAAAATGCCTAGCAGTCTTCTGCAGCAGTCTGGTTAACAAATATCCTGATAGAATTCACTTCACAATTCTCCCTTGACCTTCCTGTCAGGAAAGGATGGTAACTAATGCAGGGGAATGATCACTTTTTATGTCAGAAATGCTAGAGATAAGGGTCTGTCTCTGCTCCACTGTAATGCTGTAAATGTTGCAAAAAAGGGGGAAGTGGGGGAGAAGAGGTTTTCCTTTTTTAAGCTTTTCAAGCAGCAAAGTTTCTGAAGGTGAAGTGTCAGCACAAAATATTACCTAGATTTATTTTTTCCTAGAGAAGATATGAAAAGTTGAAAAAAGGCATATGCAAGTCATACAGTAGTCACTTTTTTTTATTTAACTTTTGGGGTAGGGGCAGAAAGAGCATACATTTTTATTTGTACAATATTTAACAATCAATCACTTTTATGCTGGGCTGGGGTTTTTGTTTTTGATACTTGCAGAAAAATAGCAAGTATAATCTGACAGTAGTACAACAACCTGTGCCCCAAACAGACAAATACAGAGAGTAAAGCTAAAACAATTGCTTACCAATATCTTGAGAGGTAACAAATAATATATGAACTGAGACTGCTTTAAAAAAAAAAAAAAAGTACTGCTGGTTGAATCTCTGAGGTAAATGATGTTCCATCAAGGATGCTACTTGTATCATTTTGCCCATAAACCTGCATATAGCTTTTTGCATTTTGTACCAGATGTTCCTAATAAAAACAAATGCATTAGAAGTTAAGAGAAATTGGAAAAAGATCAGTCCAACTGGTAATCCCACTTGTTAAACTATAATCAGCAATGCTGTTGAAACCTAGTATGAACAAGAAATACTCACTTCTGTTTCTGCTTACATTTTAGCTGGAATTCCAAGACTCTTTAAAAGCTACATGAATTTTGCTATTTCAAATAGATACAAAGTGGTGAATTTCAATCCTGATTTATAGTTTCAGAATGTCACCATGAATGACAGTGCTAGTTCAGGAACGCCAACAATTCAGACACAGTTTCTTCTGAAATGCTAAGGTACATGTAGTAATAGGTGTACAAAGAGTAGTCATGCATCATGTGATATAAAAATGTCCTAGTAGCTAATACAAACTAAAAAAATGCAGGGCTTGGACTTCCAGTAAAGCCAAAAACTGGCTAATCCATCAGTCCTGTGGCAGTTATACAGCAATCATTTAAATAGACAGGCAAAGCTGACAAGTTGGAAGTGAGCCAAGGGACTGACTTTTCTTCACAAGCCAAAATACAGGGTGAACCACTGGAATAGACCATACATGTACATATACACCACCACACATGCTGCAAGTAAAAAGAGGGACAACGGTCACTACTTCTGCTAGTAAGTAATGCCAGAATATTTTTACTAGCTTAGTTCTTATTCATTTTTATCCTCATTCATGAGTCTGGCTCAAGCATTTTAACTTACATATCTATATTTTACTGTACTATAAGTGGAACACACACAAGTTAAAATGCCCTGCAAAACACAAGTCTTATGTATAAGAACAGCTCACCAAAGTTTAGTTATTTCACCAATTATAAAAACACTTTTACCATGAACATCCTTATCAGTGTGATACTGTACTATGCTGTTTAAAAAAAAAAATCAATCAGAAAATACAGTTAGTACAATATTCACAGCTGTGGGAATTTCTATGAAAATAAATATCTTATTCAGTTTCAGGCTTTGTGATTCACCTACATCACTTGCAAACACAAAGTGCACTAGCAACACCAAAGGAGCCCCCAAACAGCATGGCCACCAGGGCCCATACCAGCAAAAGTTCAAGGATCATGCATGCAGGATGCAAGGCTCATATTGACGTATGTCCGTAGCTAGGTATGATTTCTGCATTGAATCTTGAATAACTGATCCTTATATCATCCATGCTGTTCCTCCTACTTTTGCCAGTGTTGGGGTTTAAACTTCAGAGAGCAATACAAGTTTTTGAACTAAAATATGACTGGTTTTGTTCATCTCTCTTTAGCCATGATCACTTGATGTACGTTTAAGATAATGTATCCCTGCACTGAAGGTGGAAGCAAAATGAAAATCCAGATCAAGAAAATGGGTGCATGAGTAGTTTTATAAACAAAACGAGCAAGTTGCCCTACTAGTACCAATAACGCATTAAAGCAGGGATTCTTATGGCTATCATGAAACCCTAGGAATAAGAGCGAAAAACAGCAAGCAGAACAGTATTGAGTGGTATGTTATGCATGAACAATGTTGCTATTACCCTTCTTCCCCCTCCCTGCTTAGAATATGGTGATCTAGGTCTTGTTTATAAATAAATGTTATTGTTCCCAGAGATTAAGTGCATATTATATGTAAAATTGAGTGTATTCTGTGGTTTCTACAAATAACTGTTTAAAGATAACATTCACAGTGAGCTCCTGATTGTGACATTAAAAACTTCCTTAAAAATCTAATGCATGATTTAAAAAAAATGACCTGACAAAATACATAGCATAATACTGGCTATTGTTGGTTCGGTACTTGAGTACTTTAAAAAGTTTGTTTTTTTTACTTTGATCTGTATCAATGTAAAGGATCAAATAAATAGTGTAATATTAATTTTGAAAAGCACTTTGGCACCTACAGTCAATTCAGGTTTTTTATGTTATGTTACATAGTATATAAGGCATGATCTCCTAAACCCTAAAATAATGTTGGAGTCCGCTGTGAAAGCAATTTTTTTTTTCTTTTTTTGCTAGACTGTGCTACCTATGTTGGTATTCGTTACCTCTAAATAGTCATTGCATATTTGAAATTATAGCATAACAACTAAAGTTATCCCTGAATATTTTTAGCAGTTACATCGGAAGTCTGTGGCTATCATTTTTAACATGACTCCAGCATGAACCTATGCATCACAGACATCAAATATCACTCTGACAAGATGGCAGCAAGCTTAAGTGTAGAGAAGTTGCAAATCTCAAAGCAGAGAGAGTGAGGAGTTCGGGTAATTAAGCTTCCTGAGGTGATCCTGAAACAGTGATCCAGAACGCACTGCAAACTGCTAGTGAAAGAAAGTACTCTATGCAGAACTTTTTACATAAATAGGAAAAAGCCTTCTTTAGAAAGAATAAGAATTAAGAGCCTTCCAGTGTCATAGCTCACATAAAATTAAAAAAAAAAAGTCATGCTCAAATATTCCTCAGACACAGCAAACCTAAATAGTATTTAGTAAAAATAAAATGTATGCAATATTTTGGGAACTGAATGTGAGATAAAAGCTTTAAACTAAAACAGGAAGAAAGTTTTGTTTCAAACCCAGCACTTTTTATACACAAGCTAGCACAAGAGAGGGCTAAAAACACTGCTTTAGGAATGGCCATTTACTCTTGGCATAAAGCATAGCTTACCCTTTTTTAAATAACAGTGAATTTGTAATACAGCATTTACAAAACATGGATCAATTTATTATTCAAATTGTTAGTGTTGTCAATCTCATAATTTAGCAGACGTGGAACTGAGGTATACCTTGTTGAGGGAGGTTAAAGTAATGCTTGGAAGCCTCTTTGCTATATCCCACTTGATTACTTTTGTTTATGTACATATAACAGCAGCACACTAAACATTCACAAGCTGTGTCATACTGCCATTACAATAGTCATTTATATAAACACAACAGCAAATGCAATAAAAACAAGTTACCCTTTTTTTAAATCTGAAATGAAATGTTTGATTTAAAAAAAATAGCAGTAGTTCATTTAAAGAATTAGTCTCTTCTGACAGATATTAAGAAATCTGATGTCAGTTTTTAAAACACTTGATTAGCCCGGATAGGTCCATATTCTTCATTTATTTAAGTTCCTCAACAATATTTTGCCACTTCTCAGGTCAATGTCCTTCAGGACGGGAATGCAGTCAAGTCTCATGTATTCATGTTTGGAAAAAAAAAAGTCTCCTTATTGACATTCCCAAAAAACTTACCATTCCTCATTTCACACAGAAAGTAATGACCATAAACAGTCTCATTAGCTTTAGCAGCTCCAGTTCAGAGTCCTGTTGGTCAGGATGCATAACCAGTGCAACTATCATAGACTGGATTCTTTGGGAGGAAAGTCAACATTTGTCACCATTGTGACCACTGTCACAATGTCCTCTGTTGTTATAATGTTAGTCAGCCTTTGCATCTGAATAATCCGTTCTTCTACGCAACCAGCTGATAACCTGGCTTCTGCATCATGATCCCAACATTCTTCTACTGTTTCACAGAGCATTGCCATTCCCTAAAAGAAAAAAGTAATATACAAGTGGAGTTGGTAACTGAGTTGTCTTATACCTTCATTATAAGGCCTTGTTTTCAGTTAACTGAAATTTTTGATGCCAGTTGTCTGCCTCAGATTGTTTTATTTTCGGGGGGGGGGAGAAAGTTTCAGCTAAATCAGTTCAACTGATTCAGAATGAAGATAGGCAAAATATGTTGATTTGTCCATGTTGAATAAATCTTACATCTGAGAGGTTCTATGTTTTGAAGCAGGTACTTAAATTGGGCAAGGGTGGGTCACACGTTCACTAGAAGTTTCGTGAATTTAACTGAAAGCCACTAACAAATATTGTCTACACTGAGTATGCTCCATCCCCTCACAGCTCCTATACATTGAATGGACAGAACATGAACCATCCTCAGAGTGACTAAGCAGAACTTTTATTCCAATTCCTGCATCCTGAGAGCTGCTGTGACACCAAAATAGACTGTTTTTCCCATGCTCTCAATGCTCCTTCTGCTGGTGCAGCATGGAGAAGTAACCAACCTGAATGGAATGCAGAGAGGTGAGGATAGGATAGGATACAGGCCAGAAGGAGGCACAAGTGTAGAAAAATGACTGGGTGGAAAAGTCTTGTAATCAACAAATCTCTTCTCCAGAATCTGAAACAGACCCCAGGACACCTGGGTCTCAACATTTCCATGCTGTCTAGCAAATAGCTGCAACATCCACTGACAAAAGCATTTGTTTCATCCTCTGTGTTCCAGCCACTACAGGAGGATAACAACCTAGTCCGGGTACCAGTTACTCTGAGCTAATGTGCTATGAATCTAAAGGTCCCAACCCTGCTGATGAACCATGCGGAGGTTCATCAGGTTCTGAATGATCACATGTTTTTCTCAGGAAGTTACATGACAAAAAGCTACATTAAAATAAATGTTAACGGTGGCAAAGTCAGGAACTCAGAAGTTAAGAAATGCCAGAACTGAGGTTTTGTCCATGCCTTATTCACATCAAAGCACTTAAATCCTGCCCTGAGTACAGAATTATTGATTTTCTCAATATACATAGCAACTTTGCCATCTTAAAATATAATGAGATCTCTAAGAACTACTAGTCCTGTTCAAGATTTGAATGAAATAACTCCAAGAAAAATAAGGGTACGAGCCAGGGTATTAATAGTCAGGCAGTGGATGCATGCTTACTTCCATGATGACTTGAAAATACGCTAGTCTGCTATTAGGGAGCAGCATGCTGTGAGAGGTGCTGATTTTTAGGATAAAAAAAAAAAAGTCACAATATTCAGAATTCTGAAGACATGCCACTTTTCCTAAAGCAGCGGCATCACTCAACATCTAGCCCAAACCCAAATGTAGGCAATTCGTTCTGCCCACCTAAATTATCCTTGAAGTTTCAGGGTCTCTTTACCTTTCTGAGATTGATACTGCGTTATTAAAGGCAGCTACCAAATTACCCCTCCAAAGGTGGCATCATTTCAGTAATGAGTGAAGGGGATAAATACACATCTTTATATGAAACAACAACAGAACTGCTCAGGACTAAAACTGAAGAGTCACTTCACCCACCAAGGAAGTTTAAAACTTTTATGAAGTACTTTGAAATCCTTTGGTATGAGTGCTGCATTTAAAAACAAAGTACTATAAAACATTAGTATACAGTTTATTAATTTTTCAGCAGAGCTAATTATATAAAAATACTGTATCAGAAGAAAAATGTCCACAGATAAGAATTAAATATAATTTCATGAAAGTTTTACAGTTAAAGCACAATAATACTTTCAGAACTTAGTTATTTTACTACTTACAGCATGTTTCTGCCAACACTCTCTTAAAACAGGCCTCTTCTTTTTGTGCACTACAACTTCCTGCATGTCTTCAAGGGATGGATGCTGGCCAATTTCCTCTTCAAATGGCAACATGTATTCATCCACTGGTCCTATATTTAAGAATAAAATAAATTTTGCTTTTCAGACAATTGGTACACCACAAATTTAATAAGTATGTCAAAATACTGTACAGCCATTTACTCACTATTGCCATGAAAAACTCATATGATGCCAAAGTGAGAAGCAATGGATGCTAGACTACATATCAAGAGGGTGGCCATGTTCTTAAAAAAACTACCATTCAACTCATTAAGTTACATTAATAGTAACTTATCCCCTTCAAGCTGACAGCAAAGGGCAACTAGATTGTAAAAAGATATCCAGGATAAAAAGAACAGCGACAATGAAAGCTCAGAATAAAGAAAGGTACAGAAACAGGTTGTAATGCAACCTCTGTAGGCCCACCACCAAAACTCAGAGCCTAGACTACAAGCATTTGGCAGGTACACTATGCCAGCGAAGTGTTTCTAGTGTGGACGCAGCTTATATGGAGCCTATACTAGTCTATCCTCTCCCCTCCCACAATGAAACAAGGGCATTCTTACCAGTGTAACTAGGTATACCCTAGGGACTTGGCAGCACAACTGTCGGTCAGGGATCATACCTTTTCACACACCTAACTAACATAGGTATGGCAGCAGAAGTTTGCAGTATACAAATGAACTTGGCATTACACGGAGTACAAGCAGCAATGCCTACAGTTAGGGTTGACCAACACTTCCCATTTTAAGAGCTTGTTTCCATTTACTTATGCTGCTAAAAAGGAAATAGTTTTCTGGTCCTAATTTTCAAGATGTCGAAAAAATTTCCTGTTCCAAATACTGACAAAATCATAAATCACAAATTTTCACAAACCAAAAAGCAAAACAGCAACAACAAAAGCCCTACCATCCTGGTCTGAGTCCATCAAAAAGTTTGAAAGATTACAAAATTATAAAACCCATTCTGATTAACTTAAAGTAATGATTAGCTTAAATTTTGAAATAAAGTTATATTGAACCCCAAAACTGGAATTCTTTAGAAAACATCAAAAGATATTAAGAATTTTGAAACTTATTTTTCAAAATGTCTTCAAGGTGAAAATTTTGTTGAAACTCACTTTTTCCTCTTAAAAGTTTTGGTTTGGAAAAAGCTGCATTCTTTGACAAAGCATTGTGTCAAAAAATTGCCTGAACAACTCAACTTGTAACTTTGCCAAATTTATATCATACAGGCTGAATTTGTCTATATCAAGTGTCTGTCTCTGGCTAAATTTTTTGAGGAAAATTTCAGCAAAAATGAGGTAGCATTTCTGAGAACAAGATTAGAAAAAAATACGTTTTCCTTTGGAACAGTGTCTTGATATTTGACTTGGGGAGGGCAGGGAGGATAGCCATGCTGTCAGGAATATACTTTCTGCTCATCTTTTAAAAAAAACCAAACATAAAAAACAACAAAAAACTTATTTATCCAAATAATCAAGACTTAGAATCTGGTTAGTAAATTCTCTGAACATTGTCTGTACCGAGAATGCTCCAGTCCCTCAACTCTTACATTTGATTAGACTGTGCATGCAATGCAATGATTAAGCATGCTCCATCCTAGGGTGCAGGATTTGTTCCTTGGATGTACTGAAGTCACTTCTGATGACTTTTTAGAAAAAAGATTTATTATTATTAACTGGGTACTACCATAAAACAAATGTCTGTCTGGAAAGCATCCAGCACACGAGAAAAGTTTCTCTGGCTCAAAGTTCTTACAATATATGAAAGATGGGCAGATAGAATTCCTCCTAACCACTGTCTATTCATCTAACTTAAATTAAGGAAGCACCAATTATGACTCCATAATAAAGGCTGAGAAATTTTGCATGTAAGAGCAAGAATTCTCTGCTACATATGAAAATTACACCCTTTCCTCTCCAAAGTTACATCACTTACTGAGTAAATGATTTTTGTGAGAATTCAGAAGTACATTGGTTAGTTTATGAATTTAAATTAATTTTAAAAATAGGTTAAGAAATTTGGCACCCTATGTCAGACCTTTATTTTGTTCCCCTAATATCTTAACAGAAGAACACTGACTCTTCAAACTTCCCATATAATTAAAACTTGCTGAAATCTTCTGGATAAGTTACATTTGAAAAAAAAATAGATTCAATGGACACTTTTTGGTGTTTTTCATAACTGAAAGTTCCTGCTTCAGGTTAAGCTGAAGGATAATTTTCAAGGAGTTACAAGAAGAACTGTCCTCTTCAAAAATAGCTGCTGTCTCTTACTGCCATTCATCTGCTCCTCAGTGTTCCCTCCGACTCCTGACAGCATTAAGGGAATACCATCTTCCTTGCAAGGAGCTTGGCTTCATTCCTATTTTCAATAAAATAGGCAGTGGCCATTTGGAGAGGGCAATTCTTCATAAGTTTCTCTGAAGAAAATTTCATGCACCAGTGTACACTGGAGGGACAAGCTTTCCATTATGGAAAAAACAAAAAAAAAGGTTAAATTGAATCCTAAATATTTTTCTTTACAAAAACCACTTGTTGCCCCTTACTAGTCAGAGGACAAAATGGTGCAAGAGGGGAAGAGCCAGCACAAAGTGTGCGCAGAGGAACAGAAGGGTGCAGGAGGGAAAAGGTTAGAATTTATGCATAATGTCTGTGGAGAAGACAAGAGGGAGAGGGAACGTGTGTGCACAAGGAAAGGTAGGGAACAGGAGTGAGGGGGAAACTGCAGTGTTCAGCAGCTGCTTTGTGCTGGTCTGGCAATATAAAGCAGCTGTAAGCCCCCGTTTAACTAGCCAGCATGATCTGGCTGCTTTATGCCTCTGCAAAGGGACATAAAATAGCTGGAGAGTACTGTGATTTATTAGAAATATCACACGGGAGAGTCTCTTTGAATTTATTGTTTAGGGTTCATGTATGCTTTAAAAAAAATTCAGACAAAAGATATGTTAAAAGGATTTATTAAGACTGGGATACATATAAGTAATTTAGGGTAATACATATTACAGGGATGTTGCATGTATCCTACAAAAGCAACCATTTTAAGCCTGGGAAATTCAGAGCTTAAAAGGGAAAAAAAAAAAAAAAAAAAAAAAAAGACAACGAAAGACATACACACAACTCCCACTTCCCCCTAACCCCCGAGCAGATTCAAAATTTTAAATACTGCGCTATCGACTATGTATTTTTATAAATTAAACATTTTGCTTACCATCTGACGCAGTACATCGGGATGCCAGTTCCCACAGGACTAATCCCATGGCATACATATCTATTCTCAGAAATGCATCCCTTTGGAAGTTTATCGCACCTTCTAATACTTCTGGAGCCATATACCTTCGTGTACCAACCTTTTAAAGATATTCAAGCATAAAGTGTTACTGCACTAAATTGTTTATTTCAAGATAAGCAAAAAGACATTGACCTTACTGTACAATTCTCTCCCCCCATCCCCCATTTAAACAAAAAATCCCAAACCAAAAAAAAAAAAAAAGTTGTAGTCACTGCTTTTACTTTGGACTCAATCCAGCAAGGTGCTGCATGCCCTCAACTCCCTTAGAGTTGAGAGGTTAAGGACACTCAATACCTTGACAGTTTGTGCCCCCACAGTGGATTTCTAGAATGCATAAAAGTCTGCATGTATATTTATAAATAATTTAACATTAATTTTCCTTCAGCAGATCTGGTCTTTTCCTCCCCTCCCTTGTATCTTATTTTCTTCCTGGTTGCTAGAAGACCATCATTTCCTCCGCTATTAATATTAAAGGTGTCACACA
The DNA here is from genome assembly GCF_007399415.2 of Gopherus evgoodei. Classification (NCBI taxonomy): domain Eukaryota; kingdom Metazoa; phylum Chordata; order Testudines; family Testudinidae; genus Gopherus; species Gopherus evgoodei. Next base: position 55,245,511 of record NC_044332.1, read on the forward strand.
CAGATTCCTGTAAGTAAATCCTCCAAGGCAGTTGACACTGAAGAAAAGAAGATCTTCAGATAGAATTATATTAGTTGGCCATGATCAACTATGAAACTGAAACATCACATCAAGTAATTTACTGAATTAGACCTAGAAGAAAGCTACATTTCTTCCGGTTAAAATTCATTTAGTACAAAGGGCCAAGACAAGGCACCATTCACAATTAAGTCCTTCCACAATACTTTTGCCGTGATTTTTAATTGGCTGAGATTGTGAAGGCCTTAAACACAACATGAGGGCATTTCTGTGCCTGTAACATAATACCTTTTGAACACTGTATCTGATCCATTTCAAAATTTCAGTTAACATTCTATGCACCAATAGCTGGAATCCTACTAATTGTCGGGGAAACTAGAAAAATCAAAAGGGGGCACACATATGAAGCCTCTGCCATCTGTTTAGCAAAACCATAGCTTAAGGACTTCTAATTGTCTATGGTTGATGGCTCCATTAATGCCTTCCAGAAGAAAGTGCTCAGCCCTTCAGCACAGGAAGAATGAGGGATCTTGACATGGGGTGCAGTATGGAGGACAGATAAAGCCTCCAGCATGGCAGAGAGAATGGGGGACCCTGGAATGGAGGACACACATACCTGGATGGGAGGCTACTGGGGGAGTTTCAGGGTATTCCAGACTTAGAGAGGGATGGGGGTGGCACACAAACTGGGGGAGGTGTTGGAGAGATGCAAAGAGCTCATTTGTGCAACAAGCTCAGCCTACAGACGCAGCCAAGTGTGTGACCACCTTGGAAATAAATACCTTCCAAGCTACAAACTGAAATATAAGCATTGTTAGTATTTAATTTTTATGTAAATCCATTACCTGTCCATGTGTGTCACCTGCAGACTTTCCAGCCTCAAACTTTAAAGCTAGACCAAAATCAGCAATACAAGCTGTAAGGTTGTTTTTCAATAGCACATTCTTGCTTTTGATGTCCCTTCAAATTAAGGGGGAAAAAAAAAATACCCAAATTATACAACACCATCTAAAAGGTCTAAGAATAAAAGTGTTAATGGAATAAAACAAAGGATCTTGCAGATGCATAATAATTTGAAAACATAATTATGGTCTAAGAGTATATTTAAACACCATTAAAGGGATGACAACAAAAGCTAAAAGACAATGTTAAGTGTGGCAGTCCATCCTTAAAATCATGCTGTTTAAATATTTTTAAAAGTGATAAATTAAAACTGAGTACAGTACATTCTTTAACTATGAATTTATTGTCTTTCTGGTTTAAGAAAACCTTATTTGTAAAATAAGTAAATCTGATGTAGAAGTATCAGTGTAAACAGGACAGAATGTACTTACTGGTCACTTTCTTGACTTTTAAAAATGGAATTGTGCTTCAAATTCAGCCTATTCCTGCCACATGAATGGGAAAAGGAGAGAACCCCTTGAGCAGAGATAAAGGCCTTTGAAGTTTTTCTGATAAGAGGACCAATAGCCCAAATAAGTAAAAGAAAATTCTTGTTCTACCAGGTGGCAGTTTATCTTCCACTCAATTTTCAAAGGGTTCTTCCCAAAAAATCATGCCCTTCATCTTATTGAAAACTAGGTCTGGAGAATTACAAAAAAGAAAAACTAGGTAATCGGCACAGGCCTTTTGTGGTTTTATCACAAACTCATGTAATAGGCACATAACACCAAGATAGATCTACCCATAATGTGTGGTGTAGAGAAATGCTCTTCTTTCAAAACATCTACCATATCATTAATACTTTCATTTAAAGAAAAGGTGCTATATGGCATCCCTGGCACACTCCAATAAGAACAGGAGTTCCTAACCCATATTGCTTTGGTGTAGAACCTCCAAAATATATCACAGTCTTAGATTGGTACCTATTCTCCTTAATTTCACCCAAAGTTTGTCTCAGTTAATAGACTCAAATGCCATCTTTAAATCTATGAACACAGCATATAATTTAATACCCTTAACCACAGTATATTTATAAATCATGGAAGAAAAATAATCATCAGTTGTGGCTCTATCCGCCCTAAAGATGGACTGCTCTTTGTATAGTAAATTAGCCTCTGAAGCCCATTTCAACTTTAGATAGTAAGAATCTGGAGTAAGTTTTCCTTGCCACATCTAACAGACTAATAGAGTGAATGAAGCAGGATTCTTTGTCCTCTTTTTAAAAAATAGGAACTATAATACTAGACTTCCACCTAGCTGGAATCCATCCAAGATGATTAATGACAGTAAATAATTTAGCCAAGACTGGAGATTACCAATCAAGAGTTTTCCTGAATAACTTCAGCAGGGGAAAAAAAAGTCTTCCCCTGGACTTTTTTCCATTGTTGGGCTAAAATCAATGAGTGGATTTAATTGTGCTTTACCGAAGGACAGAGTGATAAGTTTATGGAGGGGATGGTATGAAGAGATTACCTCCAGTGGTACATGGCCCATCTCCAGCAGCCAAAGATGAGACAGTAGACAGGTAGGGCCCTGAGTCACTACAGTCAATTCTCTCCCAGGTGTCTGGCTGATAGATCTTGTCCACACTCTCAGGGTTTATTTGAAGTTGGGAAGGAATTTTCCCCTCGAGGTCAGATTAGCAGAGACCCTGGGATTTTTGTTTGGTTCGGGTTTTTTTGGCCTTCCTCTGGAACATGGGGCACAGGTCACTGGCTGGTTTGAACTAGAGTAAATAGTGGATTCTCTGTAGCTTGAACCCTTCAAATCATGATTTTAGTAACTCAGTCTGAGATTAGGGGTCTAGTATAGGAGTGGGTGGGTGAGGTTCTATGGCCTGTGATGTGCAGTGGTGAGACCACATGATCACAGTGGTCCCTTTTGGCCTTAAATGCCTAAGAGTCTATAAATTGAAGGGATTTCTCATTGCACCAACTATAGGAGAATTAGAGTTAAAAAAAATATATTATTGGAATGTGCTATCCAGGCTTCATCATTAATATGGGGTTCCTCATCTGGAGTATATCTACCAAGGCCTGAAGCCACCATGTTCCAAAACATGGAATAATTTTCAGCTTTAGCTACTGCTTCAAAATTGTTACATAAGGATCTCAGATATTCTTGGCTTTCATTACATAATAAACCTCAATATCTTATTCTGGCAGCTACTAACTTCTGAAGTAAATTAGGAGAGGGATCTTATTAACTATATGTGCAACAGCAGATTTTTCCTTCACACAGTCCACGTCAAACCAAAGTGCGCTAAACTTTGAAAGCATTTCTGGGATAATTAAAACCAAAGTCTTCTTGTTTAGAGAAATGTGGCAGTAAGGACTTGACCAGCAATTCATGAGATTCACAAATTTGAGAAGAATTCTCAGACTTAATTATTATGTCTCTGAAAAAATTTAACATCAGTCCTCCAATCTCCAAGATAATTTGTCCATTTTAGTCTTTTACAACCACATTGTTCCAAACGGAGTAATTAAGGCATCATCATCCATCAGAAATAAAACTCTCCCCAAAAAGGGCACATCATTCATAATTAGAGAGGTTGGCAGTCACTATCTGGGCAAGAAAAATTTACATAAATCCCTAAAGGAAGATCAATTATATAATCAATACTACTAGAACCATTTGATGAAATACAGGTAAACTGTCCACCTCTGCCACATTTTTTTTTCCATGTACAGGTATCAGATTAAACTTGTATAACAAAACCTTTAATTTTTGACCAATGTTAACCACCTGATCTCTAGAGCTGAGAGGGAAGTTCAAAAATCTCCTCAGTGTTTTCTTCCCCTGATACTGATTTTGTTGGAGGACCTATTGGAGCATTAAAATCTCCCAAAATTAGACAAGCTATATCAATTTGATCATCCAGGCACTCCCACAATTACTCCAATAAGAGGAGGAGAATGAGGGGAAAAGAATATTTAATATTATAATTTGGAGATCAGGAAAACACTAAAATACAGCCTGAATGCCCTGACAATTTGATTCCAAAGGTAAAACCCAGGATTTCAGGCATAAGGAAACTAAGGTTGCAAGTACTTCAGATATATGACCCCTTACTAACAATCAATTTCTTCCTTGAAGAAAGGATTCAAACACAAGAAAGATTATGATTTAAGATTCACTAACCATGTTTCTTGTTAAAATAAATCAATTCAAAGGCTTCCAAAAATTTAAAAATCTCCATATCATTCATCTTATTTTTATAACCACGAATTCCAGGATAAAGTATGTAAATTGTTCTGGCAAAAGCTCTCCTTGTGTAAAGGGAAAGAAATTGGACAATCCAGTCAGACATAAGAAACAGACCTAACAGCCTCACTATAAGCATTTGATTAATCTCCAAATACCACTGTATTCTAAAGAGCAATCTATGTGGGAGATTTTGAATGTAAAGGAAGTCTATCTCAAGGATCCCATGAAAAACCAACCTTATTTCAGTGAAGGGGAATTGTAAAGCTCATGGGACTAGAAAAGACTGGAGTGTCAAACTTAGGAGATCCAGTTAAATAAATAGTACAAAAAAGTTTAGAAAGGAGCTGAGGAAAAGTTGACGTAAAATCCTGAGATATATTCTCATAAGATAAATAAGAACCAGACTCTTCTATAAATTATACCTTATATTTTTGAGAATGTTCTGTAGAGCAAAGATCTCTCAAGAGTGTTTTCTACTCTATAGAGATGAAGACACCTCAGAGCTTTAGTGGTTTCCTCAAATTCCAAATTCTAGAACCTATGTGCCAATAAAAAAAAAATTCCATCTCCCACCTCGTGCGTATTTCAAAAATAAAGGTGCCCTATGCGCCTTATAAACTTAAGAGTTAAATAGTAAATACGAAATGAACCGTATCAATTTATAACTGATGTAGATCAATATCTGTAAGGGGCTGTCTGCCTGAATATAATCCCCCCCTGAAAAAAGATCAAATCAACATGGGGCCCATTTATATAGAGTATCAGAGGGCCAATTTTTTGGCATTTTCCAATACTGACATATTTGGAGGATTTCTAAGGGATGGGGAATTCTGCTTGGAAGTATTTAAATCAAGAAACAGAATTTCTGAAACCTCAGAGATCCTGCGTATGATAAAGCAAGAGGACGATGACGACAAAAAGGTGGTGTCAATTTCTCTTACTTTAGCCTTAACTCACTAATAAAGCTCTATATTCCTTTCATCAATATGAGAGAAATTATCTATAACTTTAGGTTCTTCCTTGTCCAGATCTGAATTAGTGGGGGGAGGGGGCATCTAGCTTGCCTGTAGACCAATCCTCTCATTATCCACCCAACAGAATTTTTCATTCAAAGAGCTCTTAATATCCACTAATGCTTCCATAAGAGGTTTCAACAAAGAAAACCAATGGGAACTGTGAATAAGTCTGATGATACAGGTTCACAGATATTGCTCCTGCTATTCAAAAGTTCTAAATTTGTAAGATCCTTATCTATAAGTTCCTTAGCCAATAAGATACTTCCAGGGGTTTCCATCCCTCAGAATTCAAAGTAACAAGAGAAACAGAACTCATGTGAGCCAAACCCCAGATAGAGAGTAGGGGAGTTTGCTTCTCAGAGAAGTCAGTTAATTTATACTGCAGTAGACGAGGATACCCAGGACAATCCGGAGGTGGGTGGGTGGGTGGGAGAGAGTGAGAAGGAGAGCGGACCATCTTCAAGGGGAATGCTTACATGCTTTTCAATTTCTCACGTTTGGGGGAAGTGTGGAATAGAGCTCACAGTCTTTAGGGCCATTCTGTTAATCCCAAAAGAGCGGAAGAAAAAGCTCCTTCCCCGCTCATTCACCAATAAGCGAGTGATACTGCAACTCCTTACAGAGAGGAGAGGGTGAGCTCCTCTCCAAAACAATCAACGCCTTCAACTTAAAAGTTCTATTTAAGCCTCACAAACTCCTACCAAGGAGGAATGATTCTACGACACTCAGGCCTCAGTCCAACTTGGATGATATGACCGCCTTCAGAGTGGTTCACTTCATCTGCCACTTGTTACAAGTCTCCAGATTCTCCAAGATTACAGAACAATATTGCCGTATAGAGGAAATTGCTGCTTATTCACTCAGCAGCAGCAGACTCTCAGCACTACTCCCCATTTGGGTGGCCTTGACCTTTCAGATACTGCTCTCCCTGAGCCCCAGTGGGCCTCTCTCTTCCTTCCCAGAAGTGAGCTCAGTGGTAACTCTCTCTTCTCTCATTATACCGCTTCCAAAAGAGTTTCATGTTATACAATCAGAACTTATTGTAGCTGAAAAATCTGATGATGATCCAGACAGATTGCACACCTGCTTATTATCCATAACATTACAGAATTGATGGAGGTATCAGTAGTAAAACTTCGCCAAAAAGTAAACCAACATGATATGAAAACTCTTCGAAAGCAGGCGTGCTGGACAGAGTGGTAGCCAGAAAAGTAGTAAGTATTTTATTTAAAAAAAATAAGCATGGTGGTATTTTGATCCATGTTCAATTTTTAGTTACGGGCTTTTACAGCCTGGGTCAACTGCAGCTAGGAGCACCGCAGCGGTAGCTCTGAATTCTGCAACAGAAGAGAATATCTTCCATTGATACAAGGGGTTACAATTCAGCAACCAGTTCTAAAAGAGAGCCCCATTTGCTTGTTCCCATTTGGAAGGATAGCAATGGGGACACAGGACTGATGATCAGCTCCTACGAACTTATGAGAGATACTGCTTATTTTGTTTGAAGGGTAAAAGTATGTTTGGCCTTGTGTAAACATGCATTTAAGTAATTTTAAGAACATTTTACAATATAGCTACAGATACTGATTACACCATGCTGATTAACGGACTAGAGTCGTCATTTAAATATGCAAAAATTGAAAATATATCACCACTGCCAACCATGATCACCAGAACACATCCTGTAAGTCAACTTATCTGGTTAGGTAGAGAAATTTCTATTATCAGACCTTTTCCAGATTAATGATTTTTCAGAAAACTAGGAGCAAAAACAACCTTTGAAGCTAAAAATTCTCATGCTTGCTCTCAGACTAAAAATGGTGATTTTTATCTGAACATGGGAGCAGAATAAAGAGATTTTTTTCTGTAATTAAAATATCAATTATAACACTATCAGGGTTAAAAAAAATTGGGCACATTGAATATAAATGCATGTTGTGCAAGGAGGTAGTAAAACATTGTCCTTTGTCCTCTTCAAGTATCCTTCTACTGCTTTTCTAGGAGTATTTGATTTGCAGGAAACTAACAGATTTCTTCCCTCCTCAAAATTCAGCCTCCTTTTCTTTACCGCTCTCTTTTTCAATGCTGCCATGACAGTCCTGGAACTTAATTTTTTATTTCTTCAAAATGGGAGCTGTTGAGCGAGAGCGAGAGAGCATGTGTGTGCATGTGTGTGTGTGTGGTCTTTTCAAAAAGCACTCAGGCTGTTGAAGGTAATAACTGTTAGAGTACTTGCAAACAAAACCCCCTGCTTCTGAAAAGGCTTCTGCAGCCCACAGGCTATTGTTTCGGCATGTCCTTGCAGGCATCTAGGTTGCTTTTGACATCTTAAAAAGGCTAAACTTTTTAATAGAAAAAAATCACAACTTCAAAACAGCACATCCACTGAAGATAACAGGGGAAACAATCTTATAAGGGAGAGAGAGACTGAAGGGACAAGGTTATTTGTATTTGTCAACAAATTCCCACAAAATTTTGAAAATACAAGTATTTGCATACTAGTTTTATTTTTCCATTCTTCTTTGGGGACTGTCACCTTGTTGTGGTGAAGGGGCTTGCATGTTCCAATGATCCTCAGAGCTAAGTTGTCGGGAGCTTCATGTTCCTGGTAGGGTCTCCCAAGAAGAACAGGTCTGAGGGGAATCCCAGACAAAGCACAGTCCAATTCCTCCTAGTCCTCAACAGTGGATCAGGTGGAAGAAGGTCCTTGGATCTCAACGGCCATAAAAGCGGATGAAGGCTGCAGCAAGTAAATCTCCAGTCGTCCCAGACTTTCCCTACTACTGGGTCCCACATCTCCAACTTGTCATGATCATGTGGTTGTTGTAGCCACACCAGCTTCCTCACGTTAAAGGAAGTCATGCACAGGCTTCTACCACGGGAAATAAGGTCTTTCCAATCTTCCAAGCCCTGCGGCAATGGGCTAGTGGTGACAGGGACAGGATCAGTGAATCTGGCAATCCCTAGCCATGAATCTGCACATAGGCGGCGATAGTTAGATGGTCTGGCACCTGGACTGAGACAGGAGTGCAATTCGGCACCTTCTATTGCAACTGAGAAGTCCTCTTTAGGATCCCCTCTCCTACCCTACATGGTGAGAGGGTTAGAAAAGTTGCCCTAAACCTAGGCTGTCTCATACACTGCTGGCTGGATTACTGCATCCAATGGGATCACTCTGCCTGTGAAGCTATAAAGACTGACTTTTGCTACTTTGTTATCCATCAGGGTGCGAACATTCAAAGATAATGTACAACTGGAAGGAATTGTTATTGTCACCAGGGAACTTGTGAGATATTACATCAACATCACTGCCCTCAGTGAGACAAGGCACCCAGATGAAGGTCAACTGAGAGCAGGTGGAGGCTACACCTTTCTCTGGAAAGGAAAATCTGCAGAGTACAGGCGCATTCATAGTGTCGGTTTTGCAATCAGGAATAAATTTGTCAGTCAGCTTATAAAATTTCCTGTAGGAATCAAACATCTTATGACTTAGTCTTGAGCTCAGCAACCACCAGTCTGCTGCTGTCATCAGTGCATATGCCCCAACGCTGGATTCTATCGAGGATATCCAGGAACAATTCTATACAGATATTGACAGAGGCCTGGTCTACACTATGCATTTAAATCGAATTTAGCAGCGTTAAACCGATTTAACCCTGCACTCGTCCTCACAACGAGGCCCTTTATATCAATATAAAGGACTCTTTAAACCGGTTTCTGTACTCCTCCCCGAAGAGAGGAGTAGCACTGAAATCGATATTGCCATGTCAGATTAGGGTTAGTGTGGCCGCAAATCGATGGTATTGGCCTCCAGGAGGTAACCCACAGTGCACCACTGTGACCACTCTGGAAAGCAATCTGAACTCGGATGCACTGGCCAGGTAGACAGGAAAAGCCCTGTGAACTTTTGAATTTCATTTCCTGTTTCCCAGCGTGGATCTCTGATCAGCACGGGTGGCGATGCAGTCCCAAATCCAAAAAGAGCTCCAGCATGGACCGTACGGGAGATACTGGATCTGATCGCTGTATGGGGAGACAAATCTGTTCTAGCAGAGCTCCGTTACAGAAGACGAAATGCCAAAGCATTTGAAAAAAATCTCCAGGCTATGATACAGAGTCCACAGCACAGTGCTGTGTGACGGAAAGCCAGAGAATCAAATGGACGCTCATGGAGGAAGGGACGGGGTACTGAGGACTCCAGCTATCCCACAGTCCCCGAAAACCATTTGCATTCTTGGCTGAGCTCCCAATGCCTGTAGGGTCAAACACATTGTCCGGGGTGTTTCAAGGTATATGTTGTCCTCCTGGCCCCCCGTGAAAGAAAAGGGGAAAAAATCATTTATTGACTTTTTTATATGTCACCGTATATCTACTGCATGCTGCTGGTAGACCGGTGCTGCGGCACTCAACAGCAGCATCCTCCCCCCTCCATTCCCCGATGGCAGACGGTACAGTGCAGAATGATTGATAGCCGTCCTTATCATCCCGTGAGTGCTCCTGGCTGGCCTAAGGTGAGGTCGGCCGGGGGCACCTGGGTAAAAATAGGAATGACTCCCGGTCATTCCCAGCAGATGGTACAGAACGGCTGGTAACCGTCTTCATCACAGCAACTGGGGGCTGAGTTCCATCAGCCCCCCCCCCCCTTCATGTCTAAAGAAAAGATTCTGGTACTGCCTGGACTATCATAGCAGCAAGATGCTGGGCTCCTCTCCCCCCACCGTTTAATGTCCTGCCAGGATTATCATAGCAGCTGGAGGCTGCCTCCCCCTCATTTTATCTCACTAAAAAGTCAGTGTTTCTTATTCCTGCATTCTTTATTACTTCATCACACAAATGGAGGGACACTGCAACGGGTGGGGTTGTTACAGGGGCACCCCCTAGAATGGCATGCAGCACATCATTTCTGTGGGATCTGACATGGAGCAGCTATGCTCTCTGGTACACTGGTTCTCTAGTACACTTGCCCCATATTCTAGGCAGGACTGACTCTATTTTTAGATAAAACAAAGGAGGGAGTGACCCGGGGAGTCATTCCCATTTTTGTCTTCACGTCCCCGGCAGACCCCAGCGAAGGCCAGCCAGGAGCACCCATGACAGCAGCAGATGGTACAGAACGATTGATAACCGTCATCTCATCACCAATTTACACTGGCATGACAGACGGTACAGAACGACTGATAACTGTCTCTGCTACCTTGCAAAGGCAAAGGAATGCTGCTGTGTAGCGCTGAAGTACCACCTCTGTCAGTGGCATCCAGCACACATACGGTGACAGTGCCAAAAGGCAAAACAGGCTCCATGGTTGCCATGCTATGGCATCTGCCAAGGCAATCCAGGGAAAAAGGGCGCGAAATGATTGTCTGCCGTTGCTTTCACGGAGGAAGGAATGAGTGACGACATTTACCCAGAATCACCAGCGACACTGTTTTTGCACCATCATGCATTGGGATCTCAACCAGAATTCCAATGGGCGGGGGAGACTGTTGGAACTATGGGATAGCTACCCACAGTGCAACGCTCCAGAAATCGACGCTAGCCTCGGTACACGGACGCACACCGCCAAATTATTGTGCTTTGTGTGGCCGCATGCACTCGACTTTATACAATCTGTTTTACAAACCGATTTATGTAAAATTGGAATAATCCTGTAGTGTAGATGTACCCAGTCTTGATCAACATTCCCGAGGAGGAGGAAGAGGAGATCATTCTTCTCGGAGATTTTAATGCTAGAGTCGGGCAGGAGTCAGATCTCTGGAATGGCACTATCGGAGAAGGAGTAGGAAAGGGTAACTCCAGTGGCATCTTTCTCCTGAGCAAATGCGTAGAACATGGTGTGTTCATCACGAACACCCTCTTTAGACAAAGTGAGAAGTATAAGACCAGCTGGAGACACCCTCGCTCCAGGCATGGCACCTTCTTCACTGTTATTGTTAGAGCTTGACATTGGAAGGATGTCCACATCATGAGGGCCATGCATGTAACTAGTGACTGTTGGACAGACCATTGCCTTGTTAGATCAATCATGAATTTCCAGATCGTCTCAAGGCAATATAAGCAGGCAAAATCCGTACAAAAGAAATTTCATGTCAAGTCCCTTGACGATATAGTGACTCAGAAGAAACTTCGGCAGTGTCTCCAAGATAAGTTTGCCACTATGCCTACAGCTAACAATGAAAATTTCTGAAAGGGATTAAAGATGGCCATTCTCTCGGCATGTGCCAAGTCTATTGTCTATGTAACCTGCCATCATCAAGATTGGTTTGATGAGAATGATGCTGAGATTCAGGGCCTGCTTGACCAGAAAAGAAAAGCTCATCACATGTGGCAAAACATCATATATGACTTTCTTCTGCTGGTGTGATAAGTAATTCAAGGCTAAAGCCCAAAGGAAAAATAAGTCATGGTGAGAAAAGGCCAAGGAGATTGAGCTTTATGCTGATATTACCTGACAGAAACTCATGTCATGTTTAAGGGCCATTTATGGCCCATGATCTCATGGACCCACACCACTCTGAGCCCAACATAGGTCAACATATTTTAAGGACAGAGAAGCCAAAGCCAGATGGAAGGAGCATTTTGAGTTACTCCTGAATCGTGAGTCAACTGTCTCTGATGCTAATATTGAATCTATAGCTCAAAAGACGTGAAAGAGAATATCTTGCTGATCCCCCACCCACCCTTGAAGAAGTAACATGAGACATTATGCAAACTAATAACAACAAGGCAGCAGGGCCAGATGGCATACCAGCTGAAGTATACAAATTTGGAGGTGAAGAACTGGTAGGGAAGCTCCACAAACTTTTTCTTCATATCTGGTAAAATGAGAAGATTCCAGAAGACTTGAGAAATGCTAACATTGTTACAATCTTTAAGAAAAGAGAAGTCAGAGTGTGGAAACTAATCGATGCACTGCCTTGCTATCTACAGCAGGGAAAATTCCTGCCCATATCCCCTTAAACCGATTACTTCCCATTGCTGAGGAAATATTGCTGGAATCTCAGTGTGGTTTTAGACCATCTCACGGGACAACCGATGCTGCATGCCAAATCCAGGAAAAATCTCCAGAGCAAAATCATGACCTGTACATGGCTTTCATCGATTTGCCAAACGCCTTTGACTATCAATTGTGAAGCCCTGTGGAAGGTACCAGATTTGGCTGCCCTCCAAAATTTATTACAGTTCTAAGGCTTCTCCATGATCAGATGACTACCACTGTTTCCTGTAATGGACTTGAGATGGAACCTTTCATCATCAAAACTGGGGTTAAGCAAGGATGCATTGTTGCCCCAACCCTGTTTTCCATTCATTTAGCAGTCATTTTGGTCCTCGTTAAAAATCATCTCCCCAGAGGAGTTGACATTCAGTACAGAATGGATGAGCGGCTCTTTAATCTTTGACATCTCCACTCAAATTCTAAAAAGTCTTCAGGGCATCCATTACTGATCTTCAGTCTGCTGAAGACTTCATTCTCTCTCACACTGAGAATGACCTTCAGTCCATATTGTATTTTCTTGCACAAGCTGACTGAAACCTAGGACTCCCACTCAAGACTAAAGTGTTCTATCAACCTGTTTCAGGCATTACACATGACTAACCACAAATCACCATTTAGGGTCAGACTTTGGAGATAGTTAGGCACTTCTGCTCCCTTGGTAGCCAACTTTCCCAAATTGCAAAAATTGACAGAGATGCACACTGGATCCTGTGCCGGAAGTGCTTCCTTTGGGAAATTGCTCCGACAAGTTTTCACGGACTGTGACCTAGGGCAGGACATCAAGATCCAGGTCTGTATTACAGTTGTTGTTCCTACACTCCTCTATGGATGTGAAACCTGGGTGACCTATTGACAGCATCTCAAGAGTTTGGAGAGGTATCATGAATGATGCTTCCAGAAGATCCTTCACAGCAAGTGGCAAGATTGCCGCACTAACACCAGCATCCTCACTGAAGCCAACGTCACCAGCATTGATGCAATGATCCTCATGCACCAACTTCACTGGGCTGAACATTGTGTGCAGATGCCAGACTCTCACCTCTCAAAACAAGTCCTCTACTCTCAGCTCACACATGGTCAGAGATCCTGTCATGATCAGAGGAAACGCTACAAAGATCCACTGAAAGCGTATCTTAAGAAAACTCATGTGGCCATCACAAGCTGGAAAGAAGAAGCCACCAACCAACCCCAATGGCACCTCCATCAGGCAGTAGCCTGTTTCGAGGAGAAGGGCGTGGCCCTTGAAGCTGAAAGGAAAAAGAGAGGAGGAAAGAAAAAGATACAGCTTTCTCCCAGCAGGTCACTGGCCTGCCACAAAATGTCTGTACCTACTGTGGGTGGATCTGCTGTTCCAGGATCGGAGTCCTGAGTCATCTCAGGACCCATATGCAAATTCGTGGTAGAGATCATCCTCGAATCGAGGGATCGCCAATCATTTTTCCATCTTCCTTTAACTAAATAATTAAGTCTGATAAACACAGAGAACTTCACATACTACAATCTTATAGGACCACTAAAGATTAGAATGCACAAGTTTGACGTTAGACATATTAATTGGCATACAAAAGCAGCACAAATGCCCTGCTTATATATGGAACTGATTCAGTACTTTTTATTAAATTAAAATATATCAAGATAAAGTGTTTAGATAATAAATAGCATCTTTATATATGTACCATGTACCAATATGATACATGTACCAATTTTGAAAATTCTTAATTTACTCAAAAGAAACTTCTTAAGACAGCATTTCCCCAAAGCATGGAGCATGCCAACTAGGAAAAGACTAGTTCAGGGGAACACTCTAATATCTCTATTGCTCTCCACAGTGGTGGTTTTCTCTCTTTATTTTAAATTCAGTCTTAGATTGCAAGGAATATCTTCAAAATGTGAAGTAAGCTGTAACAGATATAGAATCATCTATCTTCCAGAATGTCTGAAACAATCTCTGTGGTGTGAACTGCCCATTTAAGTTGATGGCAATTCAGGTTCCCCATTAATATTTTAAATAGCAACACCTAACTATTTCACTGCTAAAACCATGCGAGAAAGGAGAAGGAAATACATGATGAAGACCTATATCAATATTTCCCAAAGCAGA